>NC_000069.6:25940690-26540690 GCF_000001635.26 Mus musculus | reverse complement strand
TAGAATTGGAAACAAAACACCCATGGAAGGAGTTAGATAGACAAAATTAGGAGCTGTGACAAAAGAATGGACCATCTAGTGATTGCGATATCCAGGGATCCATCCCATGATCAGCTTCCAAACGCTGACACCATTGCATACACTAGCAAGATTTTGCTGAAAGGACCCAGATATAGCTGTCTCTTGTGAGAATATGCCGGGGCCTAGCAAACACAGAAGTGGATGCTCACAGTCAGCTATTGAATGGATCACAGGGCCCCCAATGGAGGAGCTAGAGAAAGCACCCAAGGAACTAAAGGGAACTGCAACCCTATAGGTGGAACAACAATATGAACTAACCAGTACCCCGAGCTCTTGTCTCTAGCTGCATATATATCAAAAGATGGCCTAGTAGGCCATCACTGGAAAGAGAGGCCCATTGGACTTGTAAACTTTATATGCCCCAGTACAGGGGAACACCAGGGCCACAAAGGGGGAGTGGGTGGGTAGGGGAGTGGGCGGATGGGTATGGGGGACTTTTGGGATAGCATTGGAAATGTAAATGAGGAAAATACCTAATAAAAAATGGAAAAAAAAGTTTCTTTTATGAATGTGGATGCCCTTGCATTTGGAGCATAGACGGTCAGAATTGAGAGTTCATCTTGGTAGATTTTACCTTTGATATGAATTGTCTCTCCCTGTCTTTTTTGATAACTTAGGTGAAACTCGATTTATTTGATATTAGAATGGCTGTTCCAACTGGTTTCTTGGTATCATTTGCTTGGAGAATAGTTTTACAGCCTTTTATTCTGAGGTAGCGTCTGTTTTTGTCACTGAGGTGGGTTTCCTGTATGCACCAAAATGTTGGGTCTGTTTACATAGCCAGTCTATTAGTCTATGTCTTTTTATTGGGGAATTGAGTCCACTGATATTTAGAGCTATTGCAGAAAAGTAATTGTTGCTTCCTATTATTTCTGTTGTTAGAGGTGGGATTATGTTCATATGGCTATTGTCTTTTGGCTTTGTTGAAAGATTACCTTCTTGCTTTTTCTAGGGCATAGTTTCTCTCCTTGTGTTGGAGTTTTCCCTTTATTATCTTTGAATGGCTGTTTTCGTGGAAAGATATTGTGTAAATTTTGGTATGGAATACTTTGGTTTCTCCATCTATGGTAATTGAGAGTTTTGCTGGGTATAGTGGCCTAGGCTGGTATATGTGCTCTCCTATGGTCTGTAAGACATCTGTCCAGGATCTTCTGGTTTTCATAGTCTCTGGTGAGAAATCTGGTATAATTCTAATAGGTCTGATTTCATATGTTACTTGACCTTTTCCCCTTACTTCTTTTAATATTTTTTCTTTGTTTAGTGCATTTGTTGTTTTGATTATTTTGTCATGGAAGGAATTTGTTTTATGGTCCAAACTATTTGGAGTTCTCTAGGCTTCTTATATGTTCATGGGCATTTCTTTCTTTAGGTTAGGGAAGTTTTCTTCTATAATTTTGTTGAAGATATTTACTAGCCCTTTAAGTTGGAAATCTTCCTTCTCACCTATACCTATTATCCTTAGGTCTTCTCATTGTGTCCTGGACTTCCTGGATGTTTTGGTTTAGGATCTTTTTGCAGTTTGCATTTTCTTTGATTGTTGTGTCAATGTTTTCTATGTTATCTTCTGCACCTGAGATTCTATCTTTTATATCTTGTATCCTGTTGGTCATGCTTACATCTATGACTCCTGATCTCTTTCCTACATTTCCTAACTCCAGGGTTGTCTTCGTTTGTGATTTCTTTTTTGTTTCTCTTTCCATTTTTAGGTCCTGAATGGTTTTGTTCAATTCCTTAGCTTAGCCTGTTTATTGTGTTTTCCTGTAATTCTTTAGGGGATTCTTGTATTTACTGTATAAGGGCTTCTACTTCTTTACTTGTGTTCTCCTGTATTTCTTTAAGGGAGTTATTTATGTCCTGTTTTTTTTTTAATTAGATATTTTCTTTATTTAAATTTCAAATGTTATCCCCTTTCCTGGTATCCCCTCCAAAAACCCCCTATCCCTTTCTTCCTCCCCCTGCTCACCAACCCACCCACTCCTGTTTCCTCACCCTTGCATTCCTCTACAATGTGGCATAGAGCCTTCACAGGCCCAAGGGCCTTTCCTCCCATTGATGACTGACTAGGCCATCCTCTGCTACATGTGCATCTGGAGCCATGTGTCACACTGTGTGTGTTCACTTTTTGGTTGTTTAGTTCCTGGGAGCTCTGGGGGTACTAGTTAGTTCCTATTCTTGTCCCTTCCATGGGGCTACAAACCCCTTTAGCTCCTTGGGTACTTTCTCTAGCTCCTTCATTTATGTCCTTCTTAATGTCCTCTATCATAATCATGAGAAGTTATTTTAGATTTAAATATTGTTTTTCCAATGTGATAGTGTATCCTTGCTATGGTGGGAGAATTGTGTTCTGATGATGCCAAGTAACCTTGGTTTCTGTTGCTTATGTTCTTATGCTTGCCTCCTGCCATCTGGTTATCTCTACTGCTACCTGCCCTCAATATATCTGATTGGAGCCTGTCCTTCCTGTGATCTTGGTTATGTCAGAACTCCTCAGAGTCCAGCTGTTTCTGTGATCCTGTGATTCTTGGATCCTGTGATCCTGTGATTCTTGGATCCTGTGATTCTTGGATCCTGTGTTTGTCACAGCTCCTGGAAGTCAAGCTCCCTTTGGGTCCCTGAGATCCTTGTATGATCAAGCTCCTGGTAATTTGTGATCCTGTGATCCTGGGAGTGTTATAGTGTCTGAGAGTAGAGTTTCTTCTGGGTGTTTTGGAACTGGATGCATTTCTCTTCCAAGGTCTGCTCAGGCTACTGACCCAGACCAGAAAGAACTGTGGCCGTGGGTCAGATGAGGTTCCTGCATCCCTTGATCCTGCTGGTCCCAGTTATTCCCAGTGTTGGGATAGATATTGTATCCACCTCACCTCTGATCCTATTGACTTCTGACTTTTTAAGTAGCTAAAGTCCTTGAACTTCTGATCCTTTTGCCTCTATTTCCCACATGCTTAGACTGCAGATTTGTGTCACTTCGCCTGGTTTTATACAGTGTTAGGGATAGAATCCTGGGCTTTGAGCTTTTTAAGCAATACTCTACTAGCTTCTGTACAACCCAGCCCTTGAGGACAAAACGTAAAGGCCAAAGACAATTATTTTTTTCCTACTCATATTGTTTGCTATGTGTAGCTTTCCTGGGCATCTTTACGATGTCCTTCTACTGTCTGAAGCAGGAAAGAGCTACTTACATAAAATTTCAAGGAAACTTCAACATTTACTAAATTCATAAGAAAATTACATAAGATTGCTCTTGTTGCTATTATTTGTATAAATTAAAACAACAGCAGAAATGGAAACCAATTCAGTATGAACATTTAAGACATAATGAAATTAAAGGCATTTAGTACCTCATCTGCTTTCAAATTAGGCAAATTCAACATACCTTGTGATTAGGTATTGACTTAAGTGAATCTCTTGCACTCTAATACTATCAGTGAGTGCTATTGTTTTGTGTTGTAATAATGTTTTTCTCTGCTTATATTTTCCAACTCTCTGTCTACCTAGGTTCCTTAACACACAATATCTGTTACTGATTACCTTGATAACCGATTCCATGCTTTTCCATATTTTCAGACTTTCTTCTGCTTCTGCTTTCTAGTATCTCTGGAATCAACCAGACAAGCACAGTGAATGGAACGTCCTTTTAGTCCACATTTCTGACAACATGTAAGTAACTGGTGAAGATCATTATCATAACACAGAGAGACTTTTGGCCTCAATTTTCTAGGACTTCTAGGGGAAGGAAAGAAGTCCTGCTTTAGTCTGGAACTGTAGGTGGTAGGTTCCCAATACCAATAGTTAGAGCATGTGTGCTAGGAATAGTTTCCAGAGTTAGATAGGATGATATCTATATCTATATCTATATCTATATCTATATCTATATCTATCTATCTATCTATCTATATATATATATATATAGACAGAGAGAGAGAGAGAGGGAGAGAGAGAGAGAGAGAGAATTAACCAGAGATCAATGAAACATCTGAAGTATCTCCAAGAATTTGGCTCCAGTGGTCTTAGGGACTTCTTACAGACTCCTAATTGTTCAATATCCTACAACTTTTGAATAATGATATTCCTGAGACCATGTCTCTAATATATAGTCATTAGAGATATAGACATGCTAGCTCAACAATACAAAACAGTTGGATATAAAAAGATTTTTTGTTGTGTATAATTTGTTTTATCTTTTATAAATGTCTAATTTGGTAAAGGTTCATAGGAAAAGTAGAGATCTAATCCATAAGTTGTTCATATTTTCAAGTTTGTTTTGCTCACACTATAAGGTCGCCTTTTCTTTGGTTTAAATCACCACATGTCCAAACACATGCCCACATCCTAGTTTATAGTCAGGTGAAAGAGAATTACTAGACAAACAATATACTTTTCGTGTCATGATAGAGAACTTACATTTCATTCTCACTACTCCTGTCTTCCATTTAATGCAGAACTAGCTGCAAGAGAGTCTGGATGGCCACTTGTAGTAAGGATAGTTCTAATTACTATAAAAAAAAATAGGGGTAACAATGAGACTTTGCCACAACCTGACTGATTCTTAAATTAGCTTCCAAGTTTATGTTGATCTGCCAAATTCTTGTTCATTCATTTGTTTGAGAGAGAATATCAATTCTTTACATGTAGCCCAACATGGTCATGAATTTACTATGTGGTATAGACTGGGTTTGAACTTACAGTGCTAACTTAGCCTCTCCAGACTATATGAGACTAAATGTTTTTATTTGTTTTTGTAGAGATGGGATAAAGTCCAGGGACTTGAACATTCAGAGTGCATACTAAATCACTGAGTAATACCCTACCTATTTGTCCAATTTCTGTCTAGTCTCTGTCCCTAACTCATTTCTTTTTTTAATATGATGAGTCTGACATTGTTATTAACATTACAACATGTTATTAACATGTTGACATTGAGATGTAGGATTTTAAGAGACACTTATACCTGATATATTAGTAATTATCTTGATATTATTTTTGTATCATTTGTATTAATTTATACTCCTGATAAATATAAATGAACCAATCATCAATAGCATCGTTATCTGAGTAAATTTTCTGCAAACATTATCAATGTATTAGGTACCATAGTGTTCTCTCCACAAGAAGCAGGCCTGGATAATTGCTTATCTTTCTTGCAAAAGGTCCAAACATTTAGTTTGAGTTAATGCAAAGCATAGAGGTTCAAGGGCCTTTTCCAAAGTTATACAATCTCAAAAAGATTGCATATAACTGTCATCTTCTTTAAGGTCTAGAAAATTCCTTTCTATAAAGATTACAAATTACATTAAAAAACAAATCTACTTACTATAGAGATCTTTTTTCAGTCGACAAGAGAAAAAGACAATAAATTGTGTATCTTTGCATATGCCTATAGTTCTAGCTACATAAAATGCTGAGCCAGGAAGAATACTCAAGGAGTTAGGGCTAGCCTGGGCAATATAGATAAACACCATTTCTTTTCCATTTTGAACAATGGCTTGTGCTTCAATTAAGGCTTTTTATACATCTGTTTGAGCAGTCATGGAGCTGTGATGCAAGGAGCAGGGGCCTGGCAGAGACCTAAAAGTGAGCCCATAGGGGTGCCTCTGGGCCTGTCACCCCACCTGCTCTGCCCCTGTAAGGCCCTGTGCCTTTGGTGAGAAAGGCAGCAGTAAACTCTAGGAGATGCCATTACAGGTCCTGTCTTGTTGCTCCACATAATTCTCTGGTGGCCATTGATCTAAAAGATCTCTCCAGGCAACAGTTGCCTGGTTGCCACTATTATTCTTTCTCCCCTCTTTCCATGGCTAGGCTATGAATTTTCTGTAATTGTACCTTCCTTCTGCTTCCGTTTTCCTTATAAATTCTGCCTTAAAATGAATGCTTTCATTTCTTATGCTACTGAAGAATGCAATGGCACAGATCCTTGAGGCTTTTGATGCTTAGATAATTTTTCCTCACCTGGGTCCTTATTCATCAGCTTAAGCCCAGCTTTCCACAGGGTGATTGAGCATGAACAAAAAGACCCCATTTTCTCTTCCAGCTTCCAGCAAGATTATTCCTGTCTTCACTGGAGAAGTCATCGGAATAAATTTTGTGACTCATGTTTCTATCACTAAATCTCAAAGAACTTTCGGACTCTGGAGCCTTTGTTTATTTCTTGAGCTCTCACCAGGATTGTCCTTAAAACTCCTTTAGCTCATGGAAACAAAGCCTTTCCTACTCACTTCAAAACTGTTGTGTCATCTACCTGGCTCCGTAACTACACATGTCTGCTCTTTTCCATTCAAAGGGCTCTGCTCTCAGCCTCAGTCTTCAGTCTTAGTTCATTTTCAGTTGCTATACCAAAACACTACAAACCAGATAGTTTATAAAACAGAGGTTTATGTAGCTCCATGGGTTTGAAGGCCCTGGTATCTGTAGGAGGGGTTGCTTTTCAGAAGGTAGCTCACAGAAAGACAGGGTAAGTGTGCTTGCTAGTCCAAGGTTCTTCTCTCCTTTCATGCCACTAAGAATGACAATCCTCAAGACCTATTTATAATCCTGCTTACCTCCCAAAGTCTCCCTCCAGATGCCACTGGAATATGAATTTAGGGCTCAAATTTTCATCACATGAGAGCTGTAGCAGTAGCAAAGGATCATTTAATAAGAAAGAACAATAAAGTTCTGAGGAATAAGAAAAAATGATCTAATTCACACATGTACTCTATTAACACACAGTATTTCTGTAGCCTTTTTCCACATAAGCCACATTTCTCTAAGCAGCCCCTAACTGGGCATCTAAGAGTCCAAGGAAACTCTGATACATGTCTCTGGGGGTTAATATCCGACACCAGGTAAAAGGCTTAATCTCCTAAACCTACTTCCACTTTAGAAGCCCAGGGTATAACTTGTGTCTCTTATTGACCAGCCATACATCAAGGTTCCCACAATCCCTCATGGGGACTGAGGAAACACTTTCTGTGTGATTTGTGATTTGTTAATGTAGACTACAATGAATGGTGCAATGAATAACAGGCTTGGAGAGATACACATGGTGGCATGGTGGATGGAGGGAGAGGTCTCTCTGTGTATGCCAGGTGACAGCCTCCTCATTGTATGACTTTCTGAAAAGTCTCTGGGAAATTTTCATGAAATGGTGATGACATACATATCTAAGGCTATATCAAACTCCAGCCTTCTCTCTCTCCAGGTCAGGATGAATCTGAAAGTCCCAACACCTTAATTATTTGTTTCCTCCTTTAATCCTATGTCCAACCCCATCTTAAAAGTTATGTCCTCCTCCACCAGCCATTTTACTTTGTATAAAATGTACACCACTTTATAGATTCCCCAGAGTGTGAGAAAAAAAGATATGAATGTGAATATATATTGGGGATTATAAACAATATTAATCACAGTGGCTCATGTTATCAACAGATCAAAGGAGAAGAAAAATTGTCATATATTAAACACAAATAAATCAATGAAATGATTTCAGGGAGATAGCTCATTTGGTAAAGGGCTTGCCCCACAACATGAGGACCTAGATTCGATCCCAGAACCAACATAAAAGCCAGACATAATTATTTGTACCTGCAAAGCCAACAATGGAAAGGCAGAGGCAGAAGGATTCCAGGGGCTCCCTCACCAGCCAACTTACTGTATGGAGAGTTCGATGTTCAGTGAGAAGCTCTGTTTCAAAAAGTAGGGCAGAGATTGAAGGAGGAAGAGGCCTACCCTCTGGGTTCCACAGGCACTAGCATACATGTGTATCTGAATCCCTACTCTGGAGCATGTAGACGCACACACACATACTCTACCATCTACCCATCATAGGCCCATCATGTGAATACTATGTGCATAGGCCTATCATGTGCACCCTGAATGCATGCAGTACTACAAAGCTCAAGATTTCTTTGTTATGAAGAAAAGAAAGTCAAACATAACTCTGCCCTTCTCTGACACAGACCAGTTTCTCTCAAACTTTGTATTTGTCAAGGTATCAGAGCCTGCTAACATGCACTCCAGAGCTCTGGTCCCAGCATTACTGACTCAGCAAATTTGGCAGAGGTCAGGAAATCTTCACTTCAGTCATGCTCTCAGTGGAATGGAGACTGCTCCAGGAAATTAATGTAAAGAATCATGAATGCAGAGAAAGGAATCTTGTATAATTGGCATTCTGATTTTTAAAGAGTAATCACAGTGGAAACAGCCAATTAAAAAAATGACCTAATCAGAATTAGTAACACCTGAAGGCACTACCCACCTGGTTTATAGCCACTAAAACTGTGAGGACTTGATGCTTGTCATTTCCCTGGTCACTTGACTCTGCCTCAGTTTATTAAGGAAAGCCCTTTGGAATCATTTTTGCCTTCCTACATAATTGTCAACTGCTTTCTGATCATAACTTAACTTATGTATAATTGGCCTCATGTCAAGAGTTCTCTAAGGCTTCTGATCCAAATTTACCTCTATAGCCAGTGAAGAGCTAACTTCTACCATGGACTTTTACTTTCTTTCTACAACAGAACATGAAGTGTTTTTAAATACACAAGAAGTGAAGTGATACCATTTTCTGCTCAATAACATTAATACTTTCCTTTCATTCTGAGAAGAAAAAAAGCAAATATTAGTTCTAGAAAGTAACTCTCCCCACTTTGTAGTTATGAGAATGCTTCCTGAATTCTAGTGTTGTGCCTAGATTGTGAGATCACCAGAGACCATCAGGAGTCCAACTCATATGCAAAAGCAAAGAGTCCTTATTCAAGCTCAAGCTGAGACCCACTAACCTCTCCAACACAGTGGATAGTGTATAACGCCCTGAGCTGGTACAAGCCTTGCCTGTTTATCATGGTTGTTGAAGCAGGGTAAGGGACTTTCCATCTTGGCAGTTAAATGATTGGTTGGTATTTCCTTGACACACTTTTATTGGCTGTAATAATTCCAGTTTGGTATTAACAATGTTGCTAGCTTAATCAATCTACTTTAGACATTAGGTACTTTCCCCTCAAGAACTGATTGGTTGTTGCTAGGAGTGGAGTGGCTATGTACTTGGGGAAATTGTGATTGTTTCCAAGGTAACATGACTCCTGGAACAACTTGGGGTTTTTTTCCCAGTTGCTGAGTTCATTCAGAGGGCAAGATAATCATAAAATGGAGTCTGAAAGCAAAATGGAGTATATAGTATTAAGCTGGGCCCTTAACCAGATGTGATTGTCAGTTGGTCATCTGAGATATCATTTGGAAGAATACACACATGTGAAAATGAAGGAAACTAACCAGCACTCACCTAGTTAGTTTTGAATTAAATG
Organism: Mus musculus; assembly: GCF_000001635.26. Taxonomy (NCBI): domain Eukaryota; kingdom Metazoa; phylum Chordata; class Mammalia; order Rodentia; family Muridae; genus Mus; species Mus musculus. The sequence continues at coordinate 26,531,331 of NC_000069.6, read as the reverse complement.
CCAACACATTCCATTGTGTGTTGTTGACTTCTAGTGTCTTTTCTGCTCTGGCTTGCGGTTCCTTGTCTCTAGAATGAGTGTTACATTAAGTTAGATAAATAGGGAGAAAACGTGAACTTTTTTACTGCTCTTTGACAGTCTGTGAGTTAATATTTATGCATTTCCTTTCCTCTGAAAGTATCCCTTGTCATTATCCCAAAAGCCTAATTCATAAATCTTCAACAAACATTAAGAGGAAATTGTGGCATTTGTGATTCTGTGGTTCCAACACCTCCCACAAATGCAAACCACTATTACTAATGAATAGTGGCATCATTACTGAGTGCCTTACTTTTCGTTGTGAAAGGGTAGTTTACATATGTGCACCACATTGCTGATACCTGCTCTATGCAGCTGTCTCTTGCTGTCCATGAAGTATGACTTCAATGACTGTCCTGGAAACCAGGTTTTCTATAAAACAGCAGGTGTTTGCATCCTACCTGCACACAATTTCCCACATGGAATATCATCCCCAGATGACCTTTGACGCCCAATATCATATCAGTATTACATGGATATTATATGATCCTACTTAAGGAACAATAATAAAAAAATAAAATTCTGAAATGAGGGAGGTTGATGAGTGATTAAAGCTCTTCCAACGTGAAAATGAGAACCAGAGTTTAAGGTCCCTAGAACCTACATTACAGCTGCCAGGCCCACTTGTAAAACCAGCTTCAGAAGACAGAGAAAAGATATCCCCAGAGCAAGCTCTCTAGTGAGGCCAGCCATACCAGTAGCTCTGGGTTTGCGCAAGAGATCCAGCCTCAGTGAGTCACATTAACAAACAGAAAAATTGGCTATGTTTATAGGCATCTGCCTAGGCTCCCCACATGTATGCCCACATGTACACATGTACCCCTCACATGTACTCTAGTTATGCAAACATGTATACACACACACATACACAAAAATAGAAAAAATGCACACGGTTTGATTTGGATGCAAGTAAGCAAACAGTCTCTGACTTATGGGTTGTTGATTCTACTGACACATCCCAGGGATGCAGGTGGACAGTACTTTACCTTCGAACCAGAATCAAAGACACCCTTGCCAAAGGCTTGGGGCCAGGCACCAGACCAGTTTCTAAAGTGAATCTTATGCTGGAAAAAAAACAAAACAAAACAAAATAAAACAAAACTGTTCCTAATATCCAGAGATCCTAAACATTTGTTATTTCTTTATGATATATCACTTTTTGTGCCAATGTGAATAAACAATGAAGATTCAATAAAATGTTTGGTGGTTTTAATAAAACACAAAGGAAATTGGTTGTTAATAGGTGCTAGCAATCAGGTCCACTGCTAAATGTTGAATTAAAACTCAGTTTCTTGGGCTGGAGAGATGAATCAGAAATTAAGAGCATTTGTTGCTATCAAAGATGACCTGGGCTTGATTCCCCACACCCACATAGTGGATCACAACCATTTGTGATTTAGTTCTAGAGGACTAGAGACCTCTCCTGACCACCTCAGGTATCAGGCATGCGTATGATGTGCAAACATTCATGTAGCCAAAGAAGCACATATATAAGATAAACTAAAGTTAAATAAGCAAATTCCTTTATGAAGTGAAAATTTGAAAAAGGGTGAGAAATGAGTTGGACAAAAAAAAAAAAAATATTACAATATGGCTGCTAAGGTAACTCAGTAGATAAAAGCAGTTCCTGGCCTGCCTGAGGTTGTGAGATCAGTGCCTGGAACCTACATACTAGAAAGGGAGAAGCTACCAGAGGCAGCTGTCCTCTGGCCTCCATGTGTCCATCTGCACATCCACGACTGTAAAGAGAAATGTATATTTTCATGGAAAGATTTCTTCCAATTCCCTTAGGCTCTTTAGAGCTATGTTTTTCCAAACAGAAAAGCCAAAGGAAAAGTGATTTTTGAAATGTGTGTGAATAAATCATTTCCATATTCAAAAGGTTTATTTTGATATCTGTTAAAGGGAACCATACTGAGTACACGGATAACAGAAATTCTCAATTGCCACTCAGTACTGGGTGAGCTCATGTCTCTGGATGGCTTTAGGCACCACAGACACATCCAACATTAAGTCCATGTTCTTCGGGGCTCTTGGCCTTTCAGTGCTTTACCTGATCTCCTTCCACCACCCTGGAAATCTGTTTCGGTTCCCCATTCTCTGCATTACCACAGCCCTACATACTCAGAACTCTTTTTGATATCTCTTGAATTCCCGTACCACATCAGTTTCATTCTGACAGATGAAACCTCTAAAATAAGCAGTATGAGGCACTGAAACCGAAAATAGACCATTATTCCAGGGTTAGGTGCGTCATACCTGCAAATAACCTCATTTATCTCAAGCAATGCACTTAATGCTTATTGTATAAATACCAGCTTTTCAGCATGCTGTATAATACCATCTGTCACTTCTCTTTGTGCAATCCATAATTCAATGGGCCCCTTATTCCATGTTTTGAGATGGAAAGTTCTTGCACATGTCTCTTGATACCATAACAAGAATTCGGGTATATTATGAAAGTGATCTCAAATATCATCCCAGATGAAATCTTAAAACAGGTTGAATGAAGTGGTGGTTCTGTTGCTAAGATATGTATTGAAATGAGCTTGGTTCACTGGTATATTTCACAAACTTCATCTAAAGTGTATTTTAAACACAGTGGTCTAGAAAGTAGGCATGCAACTGCTGTGACTGTCAGAGGAGTGTTTGGTTATACAGCAGAGAGGTGGTGGGAGCAGGAAGAGGGGGTAGGAGACAGCAAGTTTCAACATGTTGGTGGGAAGGTAGTCTCAGTTTCCTCCTGAGACGTTGCTTTAGCCACTTTTGCCCAGACTCTAATAAAGTCTTAATTCAATTTTTGTTTCAGAGGACGTGGGTTCAGAACACACATAGCTTAGCACACACACGTTTAGATGAGCAGAATTTTGTTGAGCGAACACCAGTTTGGAGACACACTTGCAAGTCAGGACCCCCCCCCCCCAAAAAAAAACAAAAACAAAAACAAAAAAAACCAGGTCCAACTTTGTACTGATTCAGTCACATCTGGAGAGACAGCTTGAGTCTTCCCCCTTGGTGAGCTGCTGGTTTTTCTTCCTCAGGACAGATTAGCTGGCTGGTTTGCTGGGAAGAGTAGGAAGGCACAGGCTCCTGAGGAATGGCTCTCAGTTTCCTGTCCTTGCTTCTGGAAATTGTTTTGCTGTTGTTGGTTTTTTTTGTTTTTTGTTTTTTTGTTTTTTTGAGACAGCGTTTCTCTGTATAACCCTGGCTGTCCTGAAACTCACTTTGTAGACCAGGCTGGCCTTGAACTCAGAAGTCTGCCTGCCTCTGCCTCCCGAGTGCTGGGTTTAAAGGCGTGCGCCACCACACGAGGCGGGAAACTGTTTTGTTGATTCTTCTCAGCTCCTTCTCCCCACACTCTTCAAAGTGACCATTGTTTAATGAATTCTTCCCTGGTATGGCTGGATAGCTTTATGGTATTTTGTTTATTGGTTAATTTACTTATATTTTGTCATACCTTGTACTTAATGAAACTATAAAATGAACACTGTTCTTCCTTGTGTCTACTATGCAGCCTGACAACCAAAGCATGAGGCTGATTTAGATATAGCTTCATGATTATTGTACTAATTTCCATTTCCAGATAAATGCTATAATGAATTTGCTATTTAAATTTCTATTTTTATTATTTTACCACATGTATGTTTATTCCTAAATAACATGTAACAGAGAGATACTCTTTGCCTATTTTAGTATCATATCCTATATACACACCTATATACCTTGGCAGGTTAGTGCTTCCACTAATAACTTTTTTAAATATATATATCCCCCCTACATGAGGCTACAGGTCATTCATTTTTCATTGCCGCATAGCATTTCATGACACAACTTCACTACACTTCATTCTCATATTGATAGATGTATATTGTTTTACTTTTGATGTTTTTGTTATTTCAAACAAAGTTATTGCAAGCATTTTTGTGCTTATTTCTTTGTGCATTGAGCAAGACTTTTAAAGGTCATATAATATGCTGTGGAAATTGCTTTTTGTAAGCTATGTCTCTTTTTCACTTACAAAATATTGAAAAATTGAACTCCAAACCTTCTGATGCTAATCTACACTTTTACCAGCAGCTTGCAAGAATTCATTGTGTTCTGCCATCTCTAGCAATGGCAAATAGGCTTAGCCAAGCTAGAGGGCACAATCACGTTAACTGAGTTTTCATTAGATTCGCCTAACTATTGCACATGTAAATTTTCTCTGTAAACTGTATCACCATAAGTTTTTGTTTCTTTGCTGATATGGAGCAGGCATTTTTGATGGATTCTGTGCAGTAAAATGTGGGGCCATTTTAAGAATAAATATCTTCTTTTCACTGGGATAGTTTATTAGGGTCTATGACTGACCCATGACTACTTATGTTTCTATCTATGTATGTATCTATGTATACCTTGGGTCAGCCTATGTCTCTTGCCTTCCCAAAAAGAATGCACAGAGACAAAGCCTATGTCTCAAGATTTTACCGTCAACAAACTGAGCTAACTTAGGAGAGACTTCTGCTGCTTTCTTTACACTCTACATACAATCTTAGATAACCTGCACCCTACATACATCCTGAGAAACTCTGCACATTGCTGCAAACCATTAGGCTAGTGTGAGATGGAATGGACCAGGTCTAACTATGCTTCAAATTCAAAGGGCCACATGAAGATACAGCAATAGGAGGGGAGACTCAGCAATCACATGAAAGAGAGAGAGAGAAAAAAAAGAGAGAGAGGAGAGAGAAGAGGGAGAGAGAGAGAGAGAGAGAGAGAGAGAGAGAGAGAGAGAGAGAGAGAGAGAGAGAGGAGAGAAGAAGAAGAAGAAGAAGAAGAAGAAGAAGAAGAAGAAGAAGAAGAAGAAGAAGAAGAAGAAGAAGAAGAAGAAGAAGAAGAAGAAGAAGAAGAAGAGAGGAGGGGATTGGAGGGGAGTGAGAGAGGGGAGAAGGATATTTAGACAGGCAGAGGAAGAGACAGAGAGACACACAGAGAGAAACACTCATGATTATTCCTCAGCCCTCCCAGTGCTGGGAATATCCTGTTGCCATGCCCTGCTGAATGATTTTTTATTTAATATGCATCTGTTCATTTTCATTATAATTTGTGAGTTTTGTTTCTAGTGTAAAAATTTTACAGTTCAAGAATTATTAGGATAATCTCCTGAAGGTTTTAAATACGTTGCATTTTGGTCTATAACACAAGAGGAATCCATTATGTATATGATGTCAGATAAGGACATCTTTCTTCTCCATATGGACAACAAATTTACCTGAAGCCTTTTTGGTGCTCAGATTATTTCTAGATACTTGTGTGTAGCCATCATAAGTTCTTTGTTCTCTGATACTATGGACTGAATGTAAGGCTACAGCATGTCAGTCAAGCGCCCTAGCACTACGCTCTGGGTTATTTTATATCCAGCACTGAGGGTTATTTTCCTTTCTTCAGTCAATTTTAATGATACATTTCTTAATGCAGTATAAATTAAGCCTATTGTATCCACTTAATCTGATGAGTTTTGAAAAATATTTCATTCATATCACTAGCACAGTTAACATAAAAATATTTATAGTATTTCAAAATATCTGTGTGTTGTTTGTAGTCCATCAACCACCCTTCTGGCCATAGCTGATCAACAATCTGACTTCTTCCAGTCTAAATCACAGTGCACCCCCAGATCTTTCCTCTGTGCTTCCTCCTCTTCCACATCCTCTTCTTCTATTTCCTTCCTCTTTCTCCTGCAGTCCTTTCCCTCTATTTCCTCTCCTCCTCCCCTTCCGCTTCTGCTTCCTCTCTCTTTTTACACTATCTTCTGTCTCCCTTTCTCTCTCTTCTCTCCCTGTCTCTCCATCTCACTCTCTTTCTGTAAGGCACTGTGTTAGATGTTTGCATTTTCTTGGGTGAACACTACCCTGTAGTACAATAACTAGAGGACATGCTGATTAGTCTATATTTTAAGAAACCAACAAACCAGTTTCCCAAGTGGACACAGCACTTAGGATTTCCACTAGAAAACATGGTGATTTTAGACATTCTGTGTCGTCAGCCACAATGGACTTGTCTGCTGAAACATAGCTATTTCCCTGTGTCTACTCATGTGAAATTTTGGCTTTAATCTCCATATATATATATATGATCATGTTGAACATCTTGTATATCCAGTGCCCCTCTGTGTGTTGTTTTGTAAAGTATGAGTAAACCTATTCCTGTTAAAAAATAGATTATCCTTTTCTTGGAGTTCTTGATAAAACTGTTTTAGATATGTGCATTACAAATGTTTTTTCAAAGACTGTGGCTTACTTTTATTTACTTATTCTTCTTAGCACCTTGAGAAGCATAGTTGCTTTTTAACTTTAATGAACCTTAATCAATATTTTACTTTCAACTCCTGTTTTGCATATTTGAGCTGAATCTTTACTTGCTTCAGCACTATAGCTTGTAAGATATCTTTACGTTCATCACAGCCATAAATATTTTATTCCATAATATCTTCTAGAAAAAAGTGTTTGGCAGCACTGTAACCTACAAGAAGTTGTGTAAAATTTGCTACTGAGGTCTTTAGACTCATTTTAGTTGACTGGAGCCGTCTTGACTCATAGCTTTGTAGGTAGACCCAGAATAACCCCTAACAGTTGGTTAATTGATTTTTTACTGCATTAATATATTAATTGTAAGTAGGGCCTTGTTGCATTAGAACTTTTCTCTCCTGCAATTTCTCAGGTGACTATAAACAAATCCATCAGAGTGGCCTGTGGAGTTTTACTGTTGGATCCTGAATTCATGGCTGTGCTTGGCTCTTTGACTTTAGTTGAAGACCACCAAAACATCTTTTTGTCCTTAGTCATACATGCCTCTCTCTCTCTCTCTCTATATATATATATATATATATATATATATATATAACCACCCTTCTGGCCATAGCTGATCAACAATCTGACTTCTTTCAGTCTAAATCACAGTGCACCCCCAAATCTTTCCATATATATATTTATATATATAAATTCATATATACATATATGTTATTTTTCTGATCTAAGTGATTGTTGTACTTAGCTCTTTGATATAGTTGAAGATCATCAGACATATGTTATCTAGGAAGAAAGCATTTTTTGTCCTAAATTTTATATATATATATATATATATATATATATATATATATGTGTGTGTGTGTGTGTGTGTGTGTGTGTGTGTATAAATGTATATATGTGTATATATGTATGTGTATGTACATACATATATACATAAATATACATATATGTAAATCACTGTGTTAACATAACAGAGACTCCATGTTTATAGAATAAGCTCCATCTCTCTAGTAATGTTCTTTAATTTCTGATCTACTTCTTGCACATAACTATAATCTTAAATATTTTATAGAGTTGCATGACATTATAAATTGTTTGTGCTGGCTAATATTTAAATATTAATTTTACTTTTATTTTATGTTTAATGTGATTTTGCCTTCATGTTTGTATGTGTGCCATGAGCAGGCAATGCCCTGGAAGCTCGAGGAGGGTTTTAGAGCCTCTGAAATGGAAGCTATAGACTTCATGTCTGAGAATTAATCGTCATGGCTGTGTAAGAGAACAACTGCTTTATTCATTGTTCCAATACTCCAGTCTCAAGACTGACTGATTTTAACTGTCAATGTGACAAAACCAAGGAAGGAGTTCATAATAAAAAATTAATCAGATGTGGGGCACTGTTTAGATTGTGTTAATTGATGTAGAAAGACCCACCAATGGTACAGTTCCCTAGCCAGCTGAAAAGGCTAGCTAAGAGCACACATGTAAGCCAACCAGGACATATCCATTTATTCTCTCTGCTCTTGTTTGTGGATGTGGCACTTTAAATTCTTGCCTCCACTTCCTTAAAGTGATGGGCTGTAGTCTGGAATTCTAAGTCCAATAAACCAAACCATTCCTTCCCTAAGATGCTCTTGGTTAGATTATTATGTCAGAACAACAGAAACAAAATTACAATATAAATGTTTTCAAATTTCAAGTTCCATTTTATTAGTTTTTAGCATAATTGATATATGTAGGTTGGCTTTTTTGTGTAGAATGTGCATGTATATATGCATGTTTGCAAATTTATAGGTGGATGTTAACTCAGTCAGTAGAGCATGAGATTCTTAATCTCTGAGTTGTGGATTTGAGCCCACATTGGATGCCAATTGTAGGGTTATGTGCCCTGTGTCTGCTCCACCACAGGCCATGGCCACTTGGGGAGGCCAAATGTGAGGAGCTTGACTGCACATACCCTATGCCACCTCTGGGGCAAGTGAGGGCTGTAGGAAAACCCCAAGGCAGTCTGAGATTGTGGAGAAGTCAAAGCTGGTTCCGGGGTCCCTGGGCCTTCGACATGGTTAGGACATGGGGTTCTCAGGCTCTTGGACATCCAGGTACCACTGGGAGTTTCTGAAGAGCTGACAATAGAGTTGGGGCCCATGGGCTGGGTCTAGTCCATGGCTGGGAGGGGTAAGGTAGAGGTAGGGGTAGAGGAGCTTTGGCTAGTCCCATGGTGATAATCCTTGGCTTGATGGGTGGTTTGGTATTTGTTATGGGTGGTTGTACAGAGAGGTCTTCTAAGGGAGATTAGATAGCAGTTTTGTAGGCAAAGGCCTTCTCCATGGCTCCCCATGGTGGATCTCGATGAAAAGAGACTGTCTGTGGTTCCTAATCCTTTATTGTTATGGCAGAAAATGGATGCTTCCACACGGATGTGTAAAACCATAACTCCCTTCTCAGGGTGTACCTGAGATTAAATGCCTTTTGCAGGGAGGAATGTCTGGAAAGGGAATCTTATTGGCAATGCCCTCTGGGCCTCTAGGTACCTCATTAGCATGGAGATCTCTGTCTTGAGCCTATATGACCACAGGCTATATCTCTTTCCCTATTATCTTGGTCTGAGATGTTGGGGATGCCTCATCTACATGTGGAAGGGCTTGGGTCATTGCCCTTATGGGACTGATGGCCAGAAATCGGTGGGTAGCTGTGGCTACATGACAAGGGCCTGGTGCCTGGAAGCAGGCAAAGTTCTTACTGTCCCTTCAGGGTCACTGGGGTTTCAACTGAGGACCAGGCTACCTGTCATGGTACACTGCCCCACCGTGTGCATGCATGTGTGTACATTCATGTGGAGGCCAAAAGTTGAAATTAGGTATCTTCAGCCACTTTTCTTCATGTTATTATTGAGACAGGTTCCTCACTTGAATCCAAAGCTTTTCTGATTTTTCTAGTGTAGTCAGCTTCATCCAGAAGTCTCAACCTCCCAAGTCGTGTATTACAGCAGACTTCCTTGCGTAACTGGCTCTTATATGGATTCTGGGAATCTGTTCTCTTATCCCCGGGTTTGTAGGACAAATGCCTTATCCATTGAAACTTCTCTCTAGCTCACATATGCTGACTTCAATCCTACATCTTTATTTAAACTCACATAATTTTGAGTAGTTTTAAAGAAGATCCATTAGAACTTTCTATACATGAGCATGCCATCTGTAAATAAAGACTTCCCTGAAACTCATGGCTTTCCATTTAGTGTTCAGTAGGGTAGTGAGAGTGCATATCCTTTTCATTTTCAGGAGCTCAAAGGAAGCAATCTGTTCCACCCTGGGCTGCATGTGAGTTGTTGGACGTGACAGCTGTTCATGATCAAGTCCATGAAGTTACTTTCTGACCACAGTTTACTGAGGTTGTATGAGACTGGCTGTTTTGCTGCTTGGTCACAATGACTAATGTCCTGGGCTTCCTTGTTAGTTTTTAATTGGCTGCTCAACATTATCATTTTGCTTTGTAATTGGAGATTTGAAAGCTTCCATTAAGGGTACCAATGTTTCTTTTCCCCTGGAAGATTGTTTGATTGTCTGGAATATGTTTTACCTTTCTAAGGTAATTTTAAAACTTTGAAAGGGCAGTACTGATTAATTTTTCTCCAAAACCAATTTACTTCCACTGCCTAGGTGTGGCTCTTTAGGGTTCCCACCGACTATTCTTGTGGTCCTTAAACATTGTACATTTCTGTTGGTCACAGTTGAAATGACTACCTTACTCAGCTAAGCTATTTGAATTATACAGTTTATCAACCCCCCAATTACCTTATAGTCTTATGTAGTTTTATATGCATATGCAGTTTAACATTTAGCTGCCAACTCATGGGTCTTATGTGCAGGTTCTAGAGGTATGCTTTTATACATAGTTCTTTATCTCTACAATTTACCTATTCAAATTGCAAGTTTCTTAGACTACATTAATTAAACATGCTACTCTTTAGCCATTGAGCCACTGTGCTTTGCTCAAGATCCTCCCCATTTTGAGATATTCCAGACTTTCTGTTACACAGTTATGGTACTTGTACAGTTAGGTCTGTCATTCTTATTTCTGGAGTGTTGAGTTGCTCTTCATAGAATCTAGAGGATATGTTATGGATTTTCTCCAATTTTCTTATTGTTTCCTGTAAAAAGAATAGTCCAGTTGTTGTTGTAATGAAATTGGAGCAGGACTCTTAACAATACTTCACTTAATTTTATATGTATTTTATTAGTTTTATAGTACATATATATATGTGTTATCTGTGTGTAGGACCCAGTGGAAGTTCTGGAATTACATCTGTTAGTGAACTTTCATACATAGATGCTGAAAAGTAAAGGAATTTTCTAGTAGAACATTATGTCCTCTTAAGCAGTGAGCCACCTCCTTGGGTCTTTACTGCTATTTTTATACAATTACATTTGGTGTTGTATTTTGTCTTCATCTATCAATAGTCTTGCTAAGCTCTGTTCCTAAATTATAGTAAGTTTCTATTTATATTTCCTCAGCATTTTATGAATGTTACAGTCCTGTGATAAGCTGGGCTCTGCTTATCAACTTGAAATCTGATAGGCTTTTCTTCTCATCAAATTAGACTGATAAGATCACTCACATGAAGATAAATAGAAACAGTAGCAACAGAAAACCTAACTGTAACTTTAATTTTTAAAGGTAATGTTGATGAAGGAGCTACACAGACAGAGTTTGGAGCTGAGATGAAAGGATGGACCATCTAGAGACTGCCATACCCGGGGATCCATCCCATAATCAGCCTCCAAACGCTGACTTTATTGCATACACTAGCAAGATTTTGCTGAAAGGACCCTGATATAGCTGTCTCTTGTGAGACTATGCCCGGGCCTAGCAAACACAGAAGTGGATGCTCATAGTCAGCTATTTGATGGATCACAGGGCCCCCAATGGAGGAGCTGGAGGAAGTACCCAGGGAGCTGGGGGGTCTGCAACCCTATAGGTGGAACAACAATATGAACTAACCAGTACCCCCCCCCCCCCAAGAGCTCGTGTCTCTAGCTGCATATGTATCAGAAGATGGCCTGGTCGGCCATCAGTGGAAAGAGAGGCCCATTGGTCATGCAGACCTTATATGCCTCAGTACAGGGGAACGCCAGGGCCAAGAGGTGGGAATGGGTGGGTGGGGGAGTGGGTGTGGGAGGATGTGGGGGACTTTTGGGATAGCATTGGAAATGTAAATGAAATAAATACCTAATAATAATAAAATAATAATAATAAAAGGGAAATCAAAACTAATTATGGTAACCATCATTGGGCGTGTTTGATAATTTGCATCTCTTGTGAATGTATTGCAGGTGACAAAGGTGTGAAGAGGGTCTTAGAGTTCAACTTGTAAAGCAAATCTAGGTACAGACATTTTCCTTCTTTTCCCAAGGTGGCTGTTGAGAGTCCAGCTCCTCGGGGTAACATTCTCCCCAGCTTTGGGAAAGGAGCTGGAAATGTGGTTTTGATTAATCTACACAGTGTATTTATTCACTCTTTTCTCCTTGGGTCTTAAATTGAGGCTGACCTTTCCGGTATGTACCAAAGCTGCTTCTTCTCCTTTAGTCTATTAATGTTATGCTTTACATTGTCAGGGCTTTTAATAGTGTACCACATCAATCCATTTAGAGTATGCCCGATGTGGTCATGACTTTCTATTCAACTAGGACATTGACCGATTTCAATGTGAAGACACACACACAAACACATATGCAGCATATATTCATAATAGGTTATGTGCAAGAATACTGTGAGGTTCCAAATTTAAAACAATACAGCAATGGCACTAAATGTCACTGTAGTGTAAAAAGGAGTTGCTGCAAATTGTAATATGTTAACTCTTGAATACTGAAATGGTCTGTGTCATTTCTGAATTCATAAATGGAAGCAAGTTAGACTGAAGCACCTATGAGTGATGGGGTGACAACTGCTCTATACTGAGAGCATTATTTAAGGAACAACTCTCTGAGGAAGTTAGCAGAGGCAGGGAAACCATGCTCCCCTTTCACGTTATGATTTTAGTTTGTATGTTTTTCTTTTCTGTTTTGTTGTTTACTGGTTCAACATTAAACTGAATTGAAAGTCACTAGGTTTCAGTTATTTTTCTATGCATTCTGAATTTAAATTAGGCCTCTCTAATCTTCCTTCACTGCATACTGAAGTGAAATTAATTTATAATTGTTTTCTGATATGGACTCAAACAGTGAATGTGTGTGTGAGAGAGAGAGAGACAGAGAGACAGAGAGACAGAGACAGAGAGACACACACAGAGAGACAGAGAAACAGAGAGACAGAGAGAAACATAGAGAGACAGAGGGAGACAGAGAGAATGAGGCATATGTGTGACCTGTGGATCAGAAGAATGTAAATACAAGGCCAGAGGGGGATGTCAGGTGCATCTGTCATTGTCTTATCTTCTTGACACAGGGTCTCTCCCTAAGCCTGGGAGCAACTTGCAAGCTACTGTAGCCCTTGGCTCTCTGCCCTGTAGAGTACTGGGCTTGGAGCCACAGGCACTCGCCCACTCCTGACCTTCTCCATGGCCGTTGGACCCACATCCAGGCCCGCATGCTTGAGCTACATTCTTTTGCTCATCTTTCTTCTTTGTTTAAAATGTGTTATCTGTTTCATATAGAACTACTCAGCTCTGTTACCTTGCTATTTTTCTTCATGCTTGTATAGGCTGAAAGGTAAATAATTATTTACTTAATATATTTATTTAATGATCATGGATTGTTTAGGACTTTTCTCTTTCAGCTTAAGTTACTGTTAGTAAGTTATCGCTTTCTAGAAAATAATCTCTGTTTCTGAGTTTTTCATCACATCAAATTTATTTATAGCTTTATTTTACTATACTGTCTCTTCTGTTATTCTACCTTATTCCTCCTCTTCAACCCCCAATTTTATTGATATTCAGTATATTTCTTTTGATGAATTCTGACAGAACTTAGTGTCTTTTAGTTCTCTTTCAAAGACAGAATTTTTTTTTATTGATTGATGGTATTTTTCACTTCTTTGAATGTGCTTTCTTGCCTCACTTTTTTTGCTTCAATATTCTTATATTTTATTTTGATTTTTCTAGCTTCCCAAGATAATGCCTGACTTATACCTCTCATTTTCAAATGATGCATTTTTTAGAAGAGCTTGGCCTTGTAAATATTCCTGTTTACCTGACAAGAAGATCTCAAGAGGCCCGAGAGCAGTGAGAGGTTTCCCTTTGACTGGAGGAGCTTGACAGCCTGCTCAAAGTGGGTGTCTTTCTAGTCACCGTTTGGCCTCTTCTTTCTGCTGCTGGGCTCCCGCAAAGAGCAGCTGTCATCAGTGTTTGACTGTTGCTTCTAGGTGTTGAGTTGGGGAACAATAACATTGGACACGTCTCAAGACAGCATGGGCTAGTGTTATTGTCTGAACTAAAGTCCTCCTTCCCTACATCTGGACACCAGGCCCACATGTCGGGTTCCCTCACAGTAAAGGCACGCTCTATGCAAGTCTGATGGTCTGAGTTCCATCACTGAACCCCCATAAAGGTCCAGGAAGAGAGTCAGCTCTGTAAAGCTGTCTTACGACTTCTACATGAGCACCATGGAATGCATGCTTTCTCCACATACAAATAAACAAACCAAATTTGTTCAAATTTTACTTCATCAAATGTAACAGCAATGATACAGAGAGCAAAGGAAGTGAAGGGTACATCAGTGTGGCTGAGCTCTGCTGATACTGCCTACTCTGTGGTATACAAGACACCAGCCCAAATCAGCTTCTCCTCTACTCAGTTCACCAGTTGCCTCTCCTCAAGTTGCTTAATGTGTGCGTTTTCCCTTCTTTGTACATTTAATTCTTCTTATTATTTAAAACCCTTTGCTTCCTTAATGCCTTCTATTTATCATGTTTGTTCGATTTAAAAATAAAGCTTCAGCTGGGTGGTGGTGGTACACGCCTTTAATCCCAGTACTTGGGAGGCAGAGGCAGACAGATTTCTGAGTTCGAGGCCAGCCTGGTCTACAAAGTGAGTTCCAGGAAAGCCAGGGCTATACAAAGAAACCCTGTCTCAAAAATAAATAAATAAATAAATAAATAAATAAATAAATAAATAAATAAATAAAATAAAGCTTCATGGAAATGAATTATTAAAGGATAAACACACCTACTATCCAGGCTACTGGTCTATTAGGATTATTATTATTGAGGTCCTTACTTTTCTTGTGTGTGCATGGTATACACACATGTTTTTGTAGGTGAGTGTGGCCACATGTACATGTGTAGTGTCAGAGGACAACCTCAGGTATTGGTCCATGTGGGAAGCCGTTGCAGAGTGGCAGTTACAGAGTGGCAGTTACAGAGTGGCAGTTGCAGAGTGGCAGTTGGCTACTGCTGGCCACCACACATACATAGGCAGTAAAGGTTCTTTTGCCAAGATGAGGTTTTGAGAATTAACCAAAGTTAACCAATCAGATGAAAGACAAGTTAACCAATCAGATGAGAGACAAGTTAACCAATCAGATGAGAGACAAGTTAACCAATCAGATGTGAGACACGCCTCTCCTAGGCCTATATAAGCAGCACCAGTTCTGGGCTCGGGGTCTCTTCGCCTCTGCAATCAAGCTCTCCCAATAAATGTGTGCAGAAGGATCCTGTTGCAGCATCATTACTGCTGGCCAGTCCGGCACACACAAGAGGTCCATGCATTCCATCTTGTTTCAGATAGGGTGTCTTAGTCAGGGTTTCTATTCCTGTACAAAACATCATAACCAAGAAGCAAGTTGGAGAGGAATTTTATTCAGTGTACACTTCCACACTGCTGTTCATTACCAAAGGAAGTCAGGGCAAGCACTCACACAGGGTAGGAACTTGGAGGCAGGAGTATATACAGAGGTCATGGAGGAATGCTGCTTACAGGTTTGCTTCTCCTGGTTTGCTCAGCTTGCTTTCTTATAGAACCCAAGACTACCAGCCCAGGGATGCCTCCACCCACAATGGGCGGAGCCCTCCCCAATTGATCACTAATTGAGAAAATGCCTTACAAGCAGAATCTCATGGAGGTATTTCCTCAAGAGAGGCTCCTTTCTCTGTGATTACTCCGGCTTGTGTCCAGTTTACCCACAAAACCAGGCAGTACATAGGGTAACTTGTTTGTCTCTCTGCCTTTGGCAGTGTAGCTTGCCTGTAGACTCCCAGGAATTATTTTGCCTCCATTTTCCTTCCATTTCACTACAGGATTACAGGAATTGCACACATATGCAATGGTGTATGACTTTACATGGGCTCTGAGATCTGAACTGAGTCCTCATGCTTGCTCAGCAAGCACTTTGCCACATAGCATCTCCCCATCCCAGATTGTTGTTATTTTCTCTGGTTCTCAAGACAGGACTTTGTAGATGTATTTGGCTCTTTTCCTGTTAGTGGATGTTTAGGGACATGGGAGCTAAGCCTATTACACACATTCAGAATACCTATGCTTTCATTCTCTGTCAAGCCCAAATGTTTCTAACTTCCTTTTAACTCATGAGTAATTTAAAAACAACAACTATATCTTAGAAAATCTATAATTGGTGGGGAAACTGGGAGTGTAATTCAGTTGCAGAATATGGCTAATATGCACAAAGCCCTGGCTTTGTTCCTTGGTGCCTCAGAAATTAAATTGGAATGACTGCCACATGTTCGTTAGGGGTCACTTGTGTGGCCTAATGTATTGAACAATGTCAACACCTTCCCCACATCCCTGCAGACAATATGTGCTCTTTAATTTTAGATATCAACGGGTCTAAGAAGTATTGCCATCTGCACTCTATTCTGACTATCCCTTCCTCCTTCAGAAGTTTATATATTAGAGATACATAGGGTCTTTAGAAGAGAATTCAGGTTAAATGAGGTCTGAAACCAATTCAGCAACTGGCTGTGTAAGAAGAAAAGAAGTCATTTTATTTTTCTTCTACCGTGTCCAGATATTGTGTTTGTGCAGGTAGATGGTGATAGCACAGAAGCCAAGATCAGACTTTATAATGATGCTTACCTTGCTGGAATCTCAACTTTGAACCCTACAGCTCATGATACCTTGAGAAATGGACTCTTCATATGTGGAATTTTGTTATGGAAACTCAAGTAGAGAATATAATAATTTGTTAATTATTTTATTGTTTGAATCTTTAATTTTCTCTCTCCCCCTTATTATCTTCCATCCTTTCTTTTATCTATCTATCTATCTATCTATCTATCCACATGTGAACACACAGGCAAAGAGACACCCAGACAAATAGGCACATGCACATGCATGCATACACAGATACACAGATGTTTGTCTACACAGGAAACACACATGTGTAGATAAACACACAAATACAGACATACATAAACATATAAACACACACAGAGACACACACATACACACACCACACACACACATACACACAAACACACAGACATACACACTTCTTTCTTTTTCTAGATCTCTCAGACACCCAAAGAACTATATTAATTTCTACATGTGATTGTGAATTTCTCTTCTGTAAATGTCTGTCATATTTTTCATTAACTGTTTGGAGAAAGACTTAGTGCATATGTATTTTAAAATTGTTAGAGTCCCTATAAAATGTTCCTTTCAAAATTACAGAGTAAACCTCTTTATTCATGACAAAGGCTTTTGGCCCTGTTAGCTTTGTCTGATACCTGTAAAGCCACAGTACCTTACCATTAACTAGTAATTTCCTTGTATATAATTTTCAACATTATAATCATAGTTTATGTGCCATTAGGTTTTACATATATATCTTGCAATCATTTTATTTCTAAAACTCCTTCTTGCAAGTTTCTGTATGTGCTGTCAAACCTGATAGGCTCTGGGCTTTCCAACTGTCTTACATTTTCTGATTTATATTTTTTACCTTTTAAAAAAAAGATTTATTTTTATCTTATGTGTATGAGTGTTTTGTCTGCATGTGTGTACATGGACTACATACAGGCATGGCATTTGGTGATGACAGAACAGCATCAGATCCCAGAAGGACTGGGGCTACACATGAGTGTAAGCTGCCATGTGGGTGCTGTGAACTGTACAAAGGTCTTCTGGTAGCACAATGCGTATTCTTAACTGCTGATCCATCTCTCTAGGCCCCTGATACTTTGCCTTTAGATCTTCAAATTTATTTCCTTTATATTTCATTTTCCTGACTGTGCAGGTTTGGGAATTTCACTGCTCTGTTTTGTTGTTGTTGTTGTTGTTGTTGTTGTTGTTGTTTTTATTTTAGTAATTTTAATATTTTAAAACCCTCGTGTTTGAAACTTCATACTCACATAAAGGCACTCAGACCTGTTCCTTGCCATTTCTTTCCTGTATCACACACTGCTCTTATCATGATGTAGTTCAGGATTGTCCTATGATCCTCAATCAGCCAATGCAAAGCAAAGTAGTACACAGAACAGTAGAGTGAAGCCAAAAGGAGACCAACTCAACTGCTTTTCCATCAAGACAAGGCCTCATTTGCATAGACACTGCTAGCATTTCTAATCATTTAACTTTCAGTCATTACAGTCCTTAAGTTTTCTTTCTTCTTTATGAAGTCTATTCTTTAGATATGTCATTACATATAAGATTTTAGGCCGGTCCCTATTTCAGTCAGGACTTTGTTGCATTCAATTCTTTGTTTTACTTGCCTATTTTTTCCCCCCAAAGGAGTCTACTTTAGCTCTGTTGTTCATTTATAGGTGATCTTTACTTTAATTGTAACCACTAGGATGTTTTTTTTTCTTTTGTATTCGAAAGTTAAGTGTGTGTGTGTGTGTGTGTGTGTGTGTGTGTGTGTGGTGCTGTATTTATGCCTGTGTGGCGCATTTATGTGAATATGAGGGTAGAAATAAGTATGCGGGCCCATACTAAGACCAGAGGAAGACAGTGGGAATTTTCTTTGTTTGATCTCTTCCTTTTTCCTTGAGACATGGTCTCTCATTTGCTGGCAAAGCAGGCCATCAAGATCCCTATATCTGCCACCTCTCCTCCCCAAAGCTGGAGTTAGGAACATGTCTGGCATTTTATGTGGATGATTGGAATCAAACACAGGCTCTCTTGTGTATATAGCAAACATTCTCACTTGCTGAGACATCCCTATAGCTCGAGGTTTATATTTATATGTTAATGGAGCTTTTTAAAACACTCAATTTCTTAACAGTTTTTGAATTCATTTTTACATCTATTATCACTTCTATTAAATTTATTATCTCTTTATTGTCATTTAAATGTACATTGCAATTTCTTACTTTGCTTTCTCCAACTCTTACTTCTGTTCTTACCTGCCTCTGCAGTTCATCTCGCTTAGGTTAGCATCTTTAGTTTCATCTTCTATTGACTCACACTCTGCATATCTTTTCATTCCTTTGTTTCATTAGTTTATTGACTAATATAGTTGTAATGCACTAGTCCTATTATTTTACCATAATATTTATTTCATTGGATAATTGGGTAATCTTAATCACTTTGCCATGCATTTATTCACTGTTGCCTTGTCATTTATAGCACCGTGCAAGTCTGTAGCACAAAGGCCAGCCTGAGGAGTCAGCTCTCTCCACCATGTGGGTTTGGGAGATAGAATTCAAATTTTCAGACTTGGCAGCAAGTGCCTTGGCCCACTGAGTTGACTCTTCTACCTTCAATAGTAATGCTTTTTTATTTCAGAAATTCCCATTTTGTTGCTGGTTCCTTAAATCTGTCATGCAATTGCAGTGGCATCGTGCCTCTTTTGCAGTGTTTTCTACATTGTGTTTAATTCCCTAAGCATTTAAACACAGCAGTTGTATATTCCGAAGATGAGAACTCCATTATCTGAGGCTCTATGTGTGAGCATTGTGAATTCTTCCTGGCAGTTCTTTGCTACATCATGAGTTATGTACACTTGAAGCAGCCTTTAATTTGCTGAGAGTTCTGTGACACTCACCTGAAGCTTGTCGTCAGGTTCATCTTTTCAGAAAGAGTTTTCTTGAAGGTTTTCCTACAAGACCTGATTTCTATCAACAGGAACCTGTTGCCATGATACTACAGAGACATGTTTTAGCGATTTGTTGGGTTTTGATCACTTTTCTGAACATAGTTCATGGATTTGGGAATATCTATTCTGATAAGCCAGTCTGTACACATTTTGAGTCACACCTGGTGTCTCTGTGATGCCACTATACCTGCTGAACTCTCTGAACAGGGCTTCTACTTTATTTAACCTACTCCTTAAATCATCAGGGTTATTGTGTGTAGGGTTTTTTTGGGAGGGGTATGGTTACCTTGTTATGTTTGGTCTGATTTGGGGCTGGGAGATAAGGTAGACTTTGGATATCTTCTTTGGATTTGCTTGTCCAAATTCTATTGACAATGTGGGTATTGGATTAAATGCTATACAGCATGTTTGTTTGATGTTCATGGTCACTTGCACCTTTGGGCATGTCTGTGAGTGTTCATTGAAGCAGAGAGACCTACAGCATCCTCCCATGAGCTAGGGCTTACGATTGAACACAAAAGATAGCTGAGAACCTGATTTCCCATCTCTGATTCGTGACTGCAGATGCAGTGTGTCCAGCTGCCTCATGTCCCTGTTTCTTAACTTCCTTGTCATGGGGGACTGTTTCATGTAATGGTGTGTCAAAACCAGCTCTTTGTATTTAAGTTGCTTTTTACTATATTTTTGAGAAAAGTAACTAATATAAAATTATTTCAGGGGAACTTAGTCTACTATATCCCTTAACCCACCAAGTCTGCCATCATTTAAAAAATATTTCTGCAGTAAATTTCCATTGAGCATGAATTATTTTATAACACTTGACAGGAGGGAAAGAAAAGGCCTAATATTTATCGAGTGACTAGATTTGATAGTCACAGCATGAGTGCTTCAAACGGCGCTTTTAAAAAGTTGTGACTATTTGAAAATTTATGTCTTCAGGAATGAGTTGTAGCCAGTAAATTTCAAAGAAAAAGGAAGGTCAGTAAATCAAGAACAATATATAGGTACAGTGGAGACATGGACCTTTCTTTCAGGGCCTTATAACCTAGTAAGTGAGAAAAGAGTATCGAAGACAACACTAAATTATTTCAACATTAATTTATTGCTTTCCAGACAACTTTAGTTATACTTTATACTGCCTATTAAGTAGACAGGAGTAATGAACCTTTGACTGATAGGTGGTATTTTTCTTTCTGAAATGATGGGCTGTCTTCTCTATTTCTCTACACTATGTGGTTTTGAGGAGTTATTTTTATTCAGTTGTTATAAATTTAATCTTTCGCTAAGGAATTTTTCTGGATGAGCCCATTACAAACAGACTTTGCTCTTTTCTAGATTATTAGTTTCAAGTGACAAGAGGAAGGGCATTTGAACATTTCCTTCAACTCACTTTGTTACTGTGTAACTAACAACACTGGCATACAGCAGGCATTGACTAAATATTGACTCTTTCTGTTCTAGAACTTTCAGAGTTAGCAGATTAAGCCTGCCAGGGGGCTTCAGGAGAGATCTGTATCGTGATGCTGGAAGTGGCCATGTGGGCAATGTTGCCTTTGCAGTGGGTCACTGGCTTTGAGCATATTGTACTTAATGACATGGGCAAAGTGAAGGTCACAGGCCACTGCTTACTGCTTTAGGTCATTCTCGAGATGTTCATCTCTGAAACGTTCAGTAAGTTCTATGCATGTACAGTGGGCACATCTATTGTCTAAGTAGGGAACATATAGGAGGTGAACGAACATGGTTTCTCCAGTGGAAATAGGCATGGGAAGTAAATGGCTGTCATTACAGGGTCTACCAAAGAGGCATCAATGAAGCATTGACTTGAAAGTGGATTAAGCTGCATGGTCAGCAAACGGCAGCTTCCAGGTCAATTAGACGCATTATTTCTTTTCAAGGTCATCTATAGTCATCTCTGCAAAAATCACAGATGAACCTGCTCCTAAGAGAAGCAGGTCACTAGATAGTTACTGCAGCTTAACAGCACTGGATGGGTCTGCTTACCAACACCGTGTCCTAAACTCCCTGGGGGTGCTGACCATGTTTTATTTTCATTTTATCTCCAGCCTGAGGCACTATGATGGATTAGATTACTATTTAATAAGCATTTGATTAAAAAAGGTTCAATGAAGGCTTGGTCAATCAAGTAGCATAGCTTGAGAGACTGCTTGGGTGTGGTCTTGTTGTATCTATAGAAAAATGAATGTCAAACTAAGGCAACTGGAAAGTCAACTAACCATTCATTTTATTTCATGCAAACTTTACCATGTTCATTTGATATGCAATGGAATTTTGTTCTTTAATAACTGCTTAATGTTGAGCAAAATCTCCCTGAGCAGACCTAACCAAATGTTTCCTATGTATGATATTCTGGAATTTTAAAAATCATTTTGAGGAAGTACATTATTTTTTTATTTTCAAATCAATCAAGTGGCTGATATCACTATTATTATTATATTATATTATATTATATTATTATTATTATTATTATATTATAAAGACAGCCTTCGTGGGATGATCCAATGGTAGTTTTGAAGATTGAGATTTACTTTAAAGTTACTTGATTCTCCCTTGATTATAAAGGCTTGGAACACAGTTGTCCACTTTCACATCCTTCGTACATGTTTCATGGTTATTCGCTGTTCTTTCCACAGAGGTCATAGCAAAAGAGAAAGACTGCCATATGTTTCATTATGATAACAACACTTTGCCGTGAGGGACAGGGCTGGATGTTGGATTGGGTGGCTTCAAGAATGAAGCCAATGAATGCTGCTCTGTAGGCTCGTTAGCAACTTCATGCCCCTCTGGGATGTCAGGGCTGGTGACTCATTCCTACTGGTTCAGAGAATTCCACCTTTCCTTAGGTTTTGAATTATCCCTTCCTTTTCATACCACATGGACTTCGAAGCAGCATTTACCAGATTCTATTTGTTGTTGTTCAAAAAAAAATCTAAAATCTGCTATATTTTTTCTTAAAATAAATCCTATATTTTTATATTTCAATAATATGCTTAATGGACAGTACTGACTTTTCTTCAATCTCAATCTATGGGGAGGTTTTACTGATTGATGAATTGTTAGACCTTGTGATCTGACTTTATAAAAATTAGAGTTGCTCACATTTAAAGGATGTTAAATCTTTTCAGCCATAATATGAAACTTCAGCCTTGTGAGGTTTGAATGCTAAGGAAATAATCTTCTTTCTCTGAGTTAACGTGGCCTTTTCTATACACTGTTTTCAAATGCCATATTCAGAGTTATCTAAAACCATTTCTTCCTACTAGTGAAATTCCACATCGCCAGTGTTGGGAAATGTCACTCTAATGGAACATTCAGCATGTTGGGTATTGTTTTAACTTGTAAGTGTAGACAATCCCAAGGTGCTATATAGATAAAGATATAAGGAAGTTAGGAGTTCATATACATATAAATAGCCTCAAAATTAGACCTTCAAGTGCAAATTGTATTTCCACAGTGGCTCCTTCCTGCCTTGTGTGCATGCCAGGTCTTTACCTGTGCTCCACCTTTCTGCCTTGTGTGCTTGGCAGGTCTTTACCATCTTACCGCTGATACATCTTTTTCTTCTTTTGTGTTCTGAAATTCTCCTCCTGTGACTTCATTTGACTTGCCCCATTTTCTTTCTTAGGTCTAAGACCCAGAGTCTCTCAGTTTATCCTTGTCTACCCTCTCTAGATTACACTCCTATGTTTAGTATTTCCTAGATATTCTTTGCCTCCTTACTTGCTTTCTTTACATTTACACAGACTCTACACTCTATGAAGGCAAGGCTTCTTATTATTGCTTTCAATCACATTGCTTATCCTGCCCCAATATTGCTCTTCGTAGGATAAAGCATTCAGTACATATATACTCAGTAAGTGAATTCTCTTGAAAGAGTTGTTTTATTTGTTTGGTGGACTTCCTTGATGATAATCTCGCTTTGAAGTAATTACTTTGTTTAGAAAGGCGTGTGTAGTGTGCTCAGTATTCACAATGAGTAAATGACTGAACATACATCTTCCCTTGGCTTGTAATGTGCTTAAAACTAATTGCAGCAACTGAGCTTTGGGGCGGAAGAAGCATCAAGGGTGCATAGTGTTTGCAGCATTGCTACCCAGGTAGCAGTCTTGTCCAAATCTTCTTCTAATGACCTCCTTAAAATTACGAATCCCAAAGAAATGCTTCAGCTGCTTCCAGTATTTGAAATCTGCTTTACTATGCAGAAATCTGGTTTTTTATTATAAGTGTGTGTGTGTGTGTGTGTGTGTGTGTGTGTGTGTGTGTGTGTGTTTATTTTGTTTATTTTTATTTTGGGGGTGGAAGGCTCATGAAAAGGGAATCTCAAGAGGGGATGGAACACTTTTTTTTAACTTTATTTTTTTTATTAGATATTTTCTTTATTTACATTTCAAATGTTATCCCCTCTCCAAGTTCCCCCTCTGAAAATCCCCTATACCCTTCTTCCTCCCCCTGCTCACCAACCCACCCACTCCCACTTTCTGGCCCTGGCAATCCCCTATACTGGGACATAGAACATTCACAGGACCAACTAGGCTATCCTCTGCTACTTATGCAGTTAGAGCCATGAGTCCCACCGTGTGTTTTCTTTGATTGGTGGTTTAGTCCCAGGGAGCTCTGGGGTACTGGTTAGTTCATATTGTTGTTCCTCCTAGGGGGCTGCAAACCCCTTCAGCTCCTTGGGTACTTTCTCTAGCTCCTTCATTATGGACCCTGTGCTCCAAACATTTTTTCCCACAATTTTATATTAGATATTTTCTTCATTTACTTTTCAAATGCTATCCCAAAAGTCCCCCTATACCCTCCCCCTGCCCTGCTCCCCAACCCACCCACTCCTGCTTCCTGGCCCTGGCATTCCCCTCTACTGGGGCATATAATTTTTGCAAGACTAAGGGCCTCTCCTCCCAATGATGGCCGACTAGGCCATCTTCTGCTACATATACAGCTAGAGACACGTTCTTAAGGCAGGTGGAAAGGAGGGTAATGGAATACATCTGACAGAAACGTGGAGTAGGGTGACTAGCTAGACTGCATCTGGATACGGGAGGGGAATTCATGAGAACAAAGTATAACCATACATATTTATGTCCAGGATTCTTTTCCTTGGCCAATCTATACAATGAAATTCTTCTTCACTCACTTGGAACTTGGAAACTATTAGTATATATTTATAGATGTGAATGCAAGATTCTTATAGAAATTCCAACTCATTATATTATACATTCAAATAGAATAAGATTTGAATCCATGGTTTTAGATCTTTACTCGGAACCTCACTGTTTGTGGAGACCTATGTCATTGGTGGGGATACCTTATGGATTTTTCGCTTCCCCAATAAACTAAATGTGTGCCTTTACTCTCAGCAAATTCCATGGCAGGCAGATCTAATACCTTATAGCTTCTACAAATACATATACTAATTACTTTTCTAAGACACAGAGATGTACAAAAGCTGGGGCTAGAGCTGTGGATGAAGCACAGATGGTGAAGCACTTGTCTAGCATTCACAAAACCCTAACCATGATCTGCAGTACTACATAAATGAGGCCTATGATCCCTGCACACAAGAAGTAGAGGCAGTCAACGGATATGTCTACACCACAGCTTCTGCATCTATGGCTCAGGGAACATCACAGAAGGCAGCAGTGGAGGAGGTGGTGGTGATACAGTTCTAAGAGAATTGCTGTGTAACAGTCTCTCATAGAAATGGAAACATAAAAACATTTGAATAATGGAAACATCAATAGAGATGCTAATGCAGAAGGGATAAAATCTCCTGGGGTCACACTCCTAAACAAGCAACTACAGGCAACTTGTGGCTCCTGAGAGAGGGAGAGTAAGCCTATTCCAGGTATAAATCCCCTAACTGGTCATCAAATACAGAGTGGTTACACACACACACACACACACACACACACACAGCACAAACACACACAAGTACATATATCTATACTGGTGAGAATCAGGGAAGAAGATGCTGTCAGTTTGACGCTGAGGGTGAGACAGGGGAGGAACTGCAGAGAGGGGAATAAGGAATTGCTGAAGGGAGGGCAGGGAATGGGGAAAGAGATGTAGTTGCATTTTTATTTAAAATGTATAATTGCAAATAAGTGGAGGTGGGGTTAGCTCAGCTGTCAAGAGCACTGGCTGCCTTTCCAGAGTTCCTGAGTTCCATCCCCAGCAACCATTATCATCTGTAATGATATCTGTCATCCTATTCTGGTGTGCCTGAAGAGAGTGACAATGTGCTCACATACATAAAATAAATAAATCTTTTTTTTAAAGAGTTACATAAATAAGTGGAGGCAAGAGAGTCACAAGCCAAGGCCATCCTCCACTACATTTCAGTGCCAAGAAGAGCCTTGGCCACAGGAAACTCGCCTTGTGGCAGTTATTTCCTCCTGATGTGAGAAATTTTAAGCAATGTCTACTGTGTGAATTATTGCAGAACAATGGCTGTCTCTCTCGTGACTACAAATTCCATCATCTTCTCTACTGGACTCAAATAGTCCTGGAGAGGTGTGAAACCTGTGCATGCTCTCTAGAACTATCTACGTGTTCATGGTATAGGAGGTGATCCTCAGCTGCCTCTTCTTACAGCATTTCTGACTGGATGACATAGGTGTATCTGAAAAGTAACCTCAAAGCATGGGGTTGTGGATCCTTGTACCACAATCTGTATGTATGATGCTTCCAAAAGCCAAATACCAACAATATCAATTTTAAATATGCTATGATTGAAAAATAAATTTACAATTTGTTATGATATTGAGATTTTTTTTTGTGCTGGCAGTAGTTATCATACTTACCATGCAAAAAGAATATGATATCATTGTGTGAAATGTATCTGCATGTGCTTATGCTATTATAATATATACTTTCAGTTACTTTACGTATGAGGAATTTGAAGGGTTGAGCAAACGTACTCCGATTACAGCTGATAAGTAAAGCAAGTCCAAGGTGTTACCCATAGTGCACGAGTCAAAGTACAGCCCCCAAACTAGTCCTACTGTGTGTTTCTTAAATAAAACGTTATTGGGATACCTTCACACTCAGTAATCTGTATTTTGTCTCAAATTTCTCAGTTGCTAAAGGATCAGAGGTAAGTAAAAGGGACAGCACGCATACGACTACTAAAGCTTGAAATACCCGGTATCTACCTGTACTGGCTAGTTTTGTGTCAACTTGACACAGCTGGAGTTATCACAGAGAAAGGAGCTTCAGTTGAGGAAATGCCTCCATAAGATCCAGCTGTAAGGCATTTTCTCAATTAGTGATCAAGGGGGAAAAGCCCCTTGTGGGTGGGACCATCTCTGGGCTGGTAGTCTTGGTTCAATAAGAGAGCAGGCTGAGCAAGCCAGGGGAAGCAAGCCAGTAAAGAACATCCCTCCATGGCCTCTACATCAGCTCCTGCTTCCTGACCTGCTTGAGTTCCAGTCCTGACTTCCTTGGTGATGAACAGCAGTATGGAATTGTAAGCTGAATAAACCCTTTCCTCCCCAACTTGCTTCTTGGTCATGATGTTAGTCAGGAATAGAAACCCTGACTAAGACACTACCAAAACTGTGACTTTAGTAAATTCTCCTGACGCCTTAGGTTAGCTCTCATAATGGATACAATGAAACTGTAGGTGTTAATTTTTATCCTTACACCCTCCCATATTAATGGGAACACTGGAAATGTTTCTGCTTTTTATATTTCCTGGCCTCCAATATACTTTGTAAATCACCTGAGTGTCCACTGTTCGGAGGCTGTCAGAAGCAGCTTCTCCCTTTGCTTCTGACATTACCTCACAGAGGTGTTCAGGAGGCAACTGTTAGGCCAAGGAGCTGGAAACTACTCATGCCTTTTCTCACTTCCTTCTCCTTATCCCATCACTGAGAAGAATAAGCCGATGATTTTTTTTCCCTTAGATTCTACCCCACAGTGTCTGCTCCATGCCCAGGAGGACAAGAGGTAAGCATTTCTACGAAGGTCAGATTATTTGATTACTTGTTTTTAATACTTTCTGCCTACAGCATCCCTATTGTTGGTTGAGCCAGTACTGAACATGTCTCATCTAGGAGAGGAATCAAGGCCAAAGGATTACTTGAGCTCAGCCTGGACAGGAAGACCTTACTCACAAAAACATTCGAGCCATGTGTGCACCAATAAGCACGCTGTTGGTGCCCCCTAGATCTTAGCTTTTGCACATTTGTTTGTAGGTCTACATTGTCTTATCAGTTTTCTCCCAGGAGAAGGCACTGATGAACATTAATATGCAAATGTATTTAAATAGTTTATAATTTGTTTCAAGAATCGCAGTCATTAATAATTGAACTATTAATAATCAAAGCTATATTTTCTGTCAGCACATGTAATCTGACATACAAGATTGCTGCATCAATGTAAGACAACAATTGGATCTATAAGAGAAGGAAAAAAACTCTAAGCGGCTCATAGCAGGAAATTTTATTCATTCCCTAAAGCAGCCGGCTTTGCATTACTGCAGCGAAACAAAGCAGCTCCTTTGTAAACTAACATGGCTCTGTTTGCTCAGCATGGTCCTCACATTACTAGCTCAGTGTGGTCTCAGAGCTAATGGCCAAATGATGGACAGAAGCAGAATCAAAGGATGGGTGGAGCCAGGCTAACATCTCATGTGATGTCGAGATGGTCCTGTAAGAACCACCTAGCAATTGAGCACAAGTTGACTCATGATCTCATCTCGGGAATGTTCACCAGCCCCCAATAGCACCACCCTTCTAGGCAAATCTTTTAGCCCAGCAGAACTCTGGAGATAACAAACCACATTTACATTGCAACATCTCTTCATTGTAAGGTACAAGTACAACTTACTTTATTAGGTGCTATGGAGATAGATCAATGGGTAAAGGTATAGCGTGTAATTATTAAAAAACAATCCACACTAAAGCCTGCTATGCTCAGGCAATGCGGTCTTCCCTCCACTCCCATTGGGAGCTGCAAACCGTGGTCTTCACAGGTTCTAGTGGTTAGCCTACCACTGAACTGCATTTCCCATGCCATCTGGCCCCTGCAGCTAGCCTGCTGAGACTGGCTACCACTGGCTCTAAACCCCTAGCCCATATAAGGAAAACCCCAGAGGCTTGTAATTTATCAGCTGATTTATAACAATAAATCCTCAACCCCCCAAATGCCCAGTCTTTCTTTCAGTCTCTCTGTCCATTCTCTAAAACTCTCAGCCTCGCATTCTTTTTCCATTGCCCGATCACAGATTCTAGCCTTATATTTCACGTGACCTCACCTACCTACAGACAGAAATCCACATAAACGTCCTTGAACTCCTACCACACACAAAATATGGGATTGGTTACTTGTGCCTGTAACAGCAGCACTAGGAGAGAGACATAGAGATCCCAAGACCTTCCCAAAACAGCAAACTTTGCACATGGTGAGAGTCAGGTATAATAAAATGAGGTAGAAGTGGTGAAGCAGGATAACCAACATCCTCCTCTGGCCCGAACACATGTGCATTTGGACATGTGTTCTCACAGTACCACATATATACATATGATACCACATCATACCACCACACATGCACACACATTCTCTCTTTCACACCCATACTCACACACACGTAGGAAATTGACTTTATCAGATAAAACAAAGGAAACACCCCTTTTGCATTTATATGAGAAATTTATATCGGTAAAACCACTAAGTTATTCTTTTTTTAGTAGACCACTGAGTAAGTAGGAGACAGAATCAAATACACTTTTTCACCTCTGAGAATATATCCCAAAGATACTTGAACATCCATGTGGTGTGCAACATTGTTTACAACAACTAAGCTATGTGACGAGACTATGAGCCTCTGTGGGTGTGGAAAGGTACTGTGGAGATATGTATAATGGATTGTTATCCGTCCATAAAGAACACAGCAAGCGTGTTATTGCTGTGAGAGTGCAAGCAACTGCAGATCACTGTAAGTTGAAGAAGCCAATCTTCCTTGATGTTGCAGCCAAGTCTTTCATGACTCCTTTCATATGCTGAAGCTCATCAGGAAAGTAGGACATGAATATAAAGGAAAGACTACTGAATGTGTAAGATGAAAGGAGCAGCGGGGCGAGGGGGATGGAATGTGGGCAACACAGGGATGACTGCTACTTAAGAACACAATGTGTGTGAGTGGAGGTGTCAGCATAAAACCTGTGCTTTGTATAATTAATGTACAGTTATTAATGAAGAGTGCTGTTAGAATTTGTTTTTGTAATAATGATTTATTCTTGAGGAATTTATGCATGCCGATAATCATATCCACCACACATTTCCCCACCCAGAATTTTTTTGTTTATCACCCAGGAACACACTGCACTCCAAAGTTTGTGTCTTCTTTTGTTACCGCTTGATCTGTGTTTCAGCCAACAAAACAGAAGGATGTCTGTCAAATGACTACTGAAGTGTTTCCACAAATCCAGAGGGACCTCAGTTCTTAGTAATTAAACCTTCCGACTCTCCCTCAATTCCCACTTCCATAGTTTTGCATCAGCTAGAAGCTGAACGATTCTGTGTTGTGGCTGCAGAGAAGTGATGATGGAGTCAGAAGGAACGTTTTCTATTTCCCTGTGAGGAACAAAAAATGCCTTCTTTAGCTTTCTTAAACAAACAAACAAACAAACAAACTGTACTTTCCAGAATATTCTTGTTATATGTAGTATCAACTATCTATTATGTATTCTATACTTCTTTGATTAAGTTGCAGTATGTGTTTAAGTTATTTTACTAGCTGACCCGAGGATACATCACCATGGAAATAATTGTGAATCTGACAAAATATATTCCATAGACACCTACAAAATATATCTTAAAATAATAAAAAGAGCATTTGCATCTTAGAGCTATCTCTTGATCTTGGTTCTATAGACTTTGGTTTTATAGAATGTGGTTAAGACTATGTTGGTCAATGTCAGGTGACATCTAAGTGTCATAACACAGATTCCCTCAGGTGTTTTCATCTGTAAATTCAAGTCTATGGCAAAGCTATGGCACAAGTAAGGAAATGACTTTGTTTTATCTGTTTTAATACATATGGCATTTCACACCCTCACCTATAAGGTGAATCCTCCGAATTAAAAGTCAGTTGTCTCTGATGTCGTTTTCTATTTTACTTCCATCTTTCCATCAAATATAGTAATACTTAAGGCATGATACTTTGGGGTATTTTTTGGTCTTGAAGTCTTTACTCTCTGGGGCACTAGGATATTTGACACCATGACAAGCAACTGTTCTATTTACTTTGGTGCTTTTAGTTGGAATATTTTATCATCATATCATCAAGTTGGCTGACTTTTACCTCTTTATTGTCTAATTCATTATACCCATCTGGAAAATTATCCATATGAGTCCCCTTTTAGCTCCTGTACACTCCAACACCTCCCCAAAACATATGTAACTGAGATAGAACATCATACAAAAGGCAGGGATGTGTAAAGGGACAAATAGGAATTTCATATGATGTTGCTCAGTGAATCCGAGGGCGTGTCAACAGGCTCCATCTTGTGAGGTTCTCTGGTAGTCACCTTAGCTGCACTGATTAGGATGGTAATTGTGGCTATTCTGAAGACAGCAGTCCATATCTCACACTGGATTATTTTAATCGGTCTCACAATTTGACTTTTTCCTTTATTCTTATCTTCTTAGTTTGATATCAGGAGAAGAGTAAGCCCTGTAAAGAGAGCTGAGCATGAGTGGTTTGGAGGCCTTTGTCCCTGTTTCCTTAACCATTTGGCAACCAGCCTCACTTTAAGTGCTGGTATCTGTGGGGAGAGTCCGGGCAGCTCAGATGTGGGTATATGCTGAAGATGAACTGCTTGTAAACCATCTTCCTGAGACTCTCACAATGTGAGAATTTGGACTCAGAGTTAGCACTGAAGCCGAGATTTTTCTCCTCACCAGCTGTTTTGCTGTGGGGAAAATGTTTGACTCTCGGAATTCACATTTGGAAAGCAGTGATATGTTTTTCTTAAGCATTGGTTTTGGAGTCCTTGAAATCGGAAATGTTATATTTATTCACAGTTTTATGATACCCTCGACAGAAACTTAACAAGGGGTTAGCTTCCGTATTCCTTCCTTTTCGACTCTTCTCCCTTTAGCTGGCTTGACAGTCAGTTATTTCAGTTTCATTCATTATGCTTTTTGATTACTGTAATAGCAACTGAGGAAGCAGAGAAAGTGCCAATTAAAATGACTGTGATAGATTTGGACATAATACACCGGGACTGAGTATTGCATAATTTTTCTGGGTAAAGAGCCTGAGATCTCCCAACTTTTGCATTACTCCTTGGTAAAGTGTGGTGTGTCTCTGACTCTGATACCTGTCTTTGGATTCCTTTGCCCTGGTTTTACTGCCTTGTTGGGTCTCAGAGGGAGACCATAAGTTTAACTCTGCTAGTGTGATTTGATGGTCCAGATTAGGTTGTTACTCATTGGTGGTGGTGGGGGGTTCCCTTCTCTGAAAAGAAGGGGAAGGGGTAGTGGGGAGAGGGCCTTGTGAGAGTGGAACTGCAAGTATGGAGGGAGGGGGCTGCAGTAGGAATATAAAGTGAATAAATAAATAAATTAGTGAAAAAACAAGTTTCCCATTTGTCTTTCCAAACTCAATCATGATATTTTCTCCTTCCCTATCACCCCACCACCACCCATGGCCAGAGCAGGTGAAGCAAACCTCTAACTTGTTGCCATTGTCTTCTGCTACATCTTTTCGTTAGCTTGTATTACAGTTATAATTTTCTTTTTTTTTAAAATTAGGTATTTTCCTCATTTACATTTCCAATGCTATCCCAAAAGTCCCCAATACCCTCCCCCCCCACACCCTACCTACCTACTCCCACTTTTAGGCCCTGGTGTTCCCCTGTACTGGGGTATATAAAGTTGCAAATCCAATGGGCCTCTCTTTCAAGGGATGGCCGACTAGGCCATCTTTTGATACATATGCAGCTAGAGTCAAGAGCTCCAGGGTACTTGTTAGTTCATAATGTTGTTCCACCTATAGGGTTGCAGATCCCTTTAGCTCCTTGGGTATTTTCTCTAGCTTCTCCATTGGGGGACCTGTGATCCATCCAATAGCTGACTGTGAGCATCCACTTATGTGTTTGCTAGGCCCCAGCATAGTCTTACTAGAGACAGCTATATCAGGGTCCTATCCACACAATCTTGCTAGTGTATGCAAAGGTGTCAGCGTTAGGAGGCTGATTATGGGATGGATCCCTGGAAATGGCAGTCTCTAGATGGTCCATCCTTTTGTCTTAGCTCCAAACTTTGTCTCTGTAACTCCTTCCATGGGTGTTTTGTTCCCAATTCTAAGAAGGGGCAAAGTGTCCACACTTTGGTCTTAGTTCTTCTTGAGTTTCATGTGTTTTGCAAATTGTAAATTATATCTTGGGTATTCTAAGTTTCTGGGCTAATATCCACTTATCAGTGAGTACTTATCATTTGAGTTCTTTTGTGATTGGGTTGCCTCACTCAGGATAATGCCCTCCAGGTCCATCCATTTGCCTAGGAATTTCATAAATTCATTCTTTTTAATAGCTGAGTAGTACTCCATTGTGTAAATGTACCACAATTTTTGTATCCATTCCTCTGTTGAGGGACATCTGGGTTCTTTCCAGCTTCTGGCTATTATAAATAAGGCTGCTATGAACATAGTGGAGCATGTGTCCTTCTTACCAGTTGGGGCATCTTCTGGATATATGCCCAGGAGAGGTATTGCTGGATCCTCCGGTAGTACTGTTGGTTGCCTTTTTGTCTTATTGACAGTGTCCTTTGCCTTACAGAAGCTTTGCAGTTTCATGAGGTCCCATTTGTCAATTCTCGATCTTACAGCACAAGCCATTGCTCTTCTATTCAGGAATTTTTCCGCTGTGCCAATATCTTCAAGGATTTTCCCCACTTTCTCCTCTAAAAATTTCAGTGTCTCTGGTTTTATGTGGAGCTCCTTGATCCACTTAGATTTGACTTTAGTGCAAGGAGATAGGAATGGAACAATACACATACTTCTACATGATAACCACCAGTTGTGCCAGCACCATTTGTTGAAAATGCTGCCTTTTTTCCACTGGATGGTTTTAGCTCCCTTGTCAAAGATCAATTGACCATAGGTGTGTGGGTTCATTTCTGGGTCTTCAATTCTATTCCATTGGTTTACTTTTCTGTCATTATACCAGTACCATGCTGTTTTTATCACAATTGCTCTGTAGTAAAGCTTTAGGTCAGGCATGGTGATTCCACCAGAGGTTCTTTTATCCTTGAGAAGAGTTTTTTGCTACCCTAGGTTTTTTGTTATTCCAGATGAATTTTCACATACTTCTTTCTAATTCTTGAAGAATTGAGTTGGAATTTTGATGGGGATTGCATTGAATCTGTAGACTGCTTTTGGCAAGATAGCCATTTTTACAATGTTGATCCTGCCAATCCATGAGCATGGGAGATCTTTCCATCTTCTGAGATCTTCTTTAATTTCTTTCTTCAGAGACTTGAAGTTTTTATCATACAGATCTTTCACTTCCTTAGTTAGAGTCACGCCGAGATATTTTATATTATTTGTGACTATTGAGAAGGGTGTTGTTTCCCTAATTTCTTTCTCAGCCTCTTTATTCTTTGTGTAGAGAAAGGCCATTGACTTGTTTGATTTTATTTTATATCCAGCTACTTCACCAAAGCTGTTTATCAGGTTTAGGAGTTCTCTGGTGGAATTTTTAGGGTCACTTATATATACTATCATATCATCTGCAAAAAGTGATATATTGACTTCCTCTTTTCCAATTTGTATCCCCTTGATCTCCTTTTGTTGTTGAATTGCTCTGGCTAATACTTCAAGTACTATGTTGAAAAGGTAGGAAGAGAGTGGACAGCCTTGTCTAGTCCCTGATTTTAGTGGAATTGCTTCCAGCTTCTCTCCATTTACTTTGATGTTGGCTACTGGTTTGCTGTAGATTGCTTTTATCATGTTTAGGTATGGGCCTTGAATTCCTGATCTTTCCAGAACTTTTATCATGAATGGGTGTTGGATCTTGTCAAATGCTTTTTCTGCATCTAACGAGATGATCACGTGGTTTTTGTCTTTGAGTTTGTTTATATAATGGATTACATTGATGGATTTTCGTATATTAAACCATCCCTGCATCCCTGGAATAAAACCTACTTGGTCAGGATGGATGATTGCTTTAATGTGTTCTTGGATTCGGTTAGCGAGAATTTTATTGAGGATTTTTGCATCGATATTCATCAGAGAAATTGGTCTGAAGTTCTCTATCTTTGTTGGGTCTTTCTGTGGTTTAGGTATCAGAGTAATAGTGGAGTTGGGTAGAGTACCTTCTACTTCTATTTTGTGAAATAGTTTGTGCAGAACTGGAATTAGATCTTCTTTGAAGGTCTGATAGAACTCTGCACTAAACCCGTCTGGTCCTGGGCTTTTTTTTGGCTGGGAGACTATTAATAACTGCTTCTATTTCTTTAGGTGATATGGGACTGTTTAGATGGTCAACTTGATCCTGATTCAACTTTGGTACCTGTTATCTGTCCAGAAATTTGTCCATTTCGTCCAGGTTTTCCAGTTTTGTTGAGTATAGCCTTTTGTAGAAGGATCTGATGGTGTTTTGGATTTCTTCAGGATCTGTTGTTATGTCTCTCTTTTCATTTCTGATTTTGTTAATTAGGATTTTCTCCCTGTGCCCTCTAGTGAGTCTAGCTAAGGGTTTATCTATCTTGTTGATTTTCTCAAAGAACCAACTCCTCGTTTGGTTAATTCTTTGAATAGTTCTTCTTGTTTCCACTTGGTTGATTTCACCCTTGAGTTTGATTGTTTCCTGCCATCTACTCCTCTTGGGGGAATTTGCTTCCTTTTTTTCTGCAGCTTTTAGATGTGTTGTCAAGCTGCTAGTATGTGTTCTCTCCCGTTTCTTTTTGGAGGCACTCAGAGCTATGAGTTTTCCTCTTAGGAATGCTTTCATTGTGTCCCATAAGTTTGGGAATGTTGTGGCTTCATTTTCATTAAACTCTAAAAAGTCTTTAATTTCTTTCTTTATTCCTTCCTTGACCAAGGCATCATTGAGAAGAGTGTTGTTCAGTTTCCACGTGAATGTTGGCTTTCCATTATTTTTGTTGTTATTGAAGATCAGTCTTAGGCCATGGTGGTCTGATAGGATACATGGGACAATTTCAATATTTTTGTATCTGTTGAGGCTTGTTTTGTGACCAATTATATGGTCAATTTTGGAGAAGGTCCCGTGAGGTGCTGAGAAGAAGGTATATCCTTTTGTTTTAGGATAAAATGTTCTGTAGACATCTGTCAGGTCCATTTATTTCATAACTTCTGTTAGTTTCACTGTGTCCCTGTTTAGTTTCTGTTTCCACGATCTGTCCATTGATGAAAGTGGTGTGTTGAGGTCTCCCACTATTATTGTGTAAGGTGGTGCAATGTGTGCTTTGAGCTTTACTAAAGTGTCTTTAATGAATGTGGCTGCCCTTGCATTTGGAGCATAGATATTCAGAATTGAGAGTTCCTTTTGGAGGATTTTACCTTTGATGAGTATGAAGTGTCCTTCTTTGTCTTTTTTGATAACTTTGGGTTGGAATTCGATTTTATCCGATATTAGAATGGCTACTCCAGCTTGTTTCTTCAGACCATTTGCTTGGAAAATTGTTTTCCAGCCTTTCACTCTGAGGTAGTGTCTGTCTTTTTCCCTGAGATGGGTTTCCTGTAAGCAGCAGAATGTTGGGTCCTGTTTGTGTAGCCAGTCTGTTTGTCTATATCTTTTTATTGGGGAATTGAGTCCATTGATATTGAGAGATATTAAGGAAAAGTAATTGTTGCTTCCTTTTATTTTTGTTGTTAGAGTTGGCATTCTCTTCTTGTGGCTGTCTTCTTTTTGGTTTGTTGAGGGATTACTTTCTTGTTTGTTCTAGGGCGTGATTTCCGTCCTTGTATTGCTTCTTTTCTGTTATTATCCTTTAAAGGGCTCGATTCGTGGAAAGATAACGTGTGAATTTGGTTTTTTCGTGGAAAACTTTGGTTTCTCCATCTATGGTAATTGAGAGTTTGGTTGGGTATAGTAGCCTGGCCTGGCATTTGTTTTCTCTTAGGGTCTGTATAACATCTGTCCAGGATCTTCTGGCTTTCATAGTCTCTGGTGAAAAGTCTGGTGTAATTCTGATAGGCCTGCCTTTATATGTTACTTGACCTTTTTCCCTTACTGCTTTTAATACTCTTATCTTTATTTATTGCATTTGTTGTTGTGATTATTATGTGTCGGTAGGAATTTCTTGTCTGGTCCAGTCTATTTGGAGTTCTGTAGGCTTCTTGTATGTTCATGGCCATCTCTTTCTTTAGGTTTGGGAAGTTTTCTTCTATAATTTTCTTGAAGAAATTTGCTGGCCCTTTAAGTTGAAAATCTTCATTCTCATCTACTCCTATTGTCCATAGGTTTGGTCTTCTCATTGTGTCCTGGTTTTCCTGGATGTTTTGAGTTACTATCTTTTTGCATTTTGTATTTTCTTTGATTGTTCTGCCGATGTTCTCTATGGAATCTTCTGCATCTGAGATTCTCTCTTCCATCTCTTGTATTCTGTTGCTGATCCTTGCATCTATAATTCCAGATTTCTTTCCTAGGTTTTCTATCTCCAGCGTTGCCTCGCTTTGGGTTTTTTTTATAGTGTCTACTTCCCTTTTTAGGTCTTATATGGTTTTATTCAATTCCATCACCTGTTTGGTTGTGTGTTCTTGAAATACTTTAAGGGATTTTGTGCTTCCTCTTTAAGGTCTTCTACCTGTTTAGCAGTGTTCTCCTGTATTTCTTTAAGTGAGTTATTAAAGTCCTTCTTGATGTCTTCTACCGTCTTCATGAGATATGCTTTTAAATCCGGGTCTAGTTTTTCAGGTGTGTTGGGGTGCCCAGGACTGGGTGGGGTGGGAGTGCTGCATTCTGATGATGGTGAGTGGTCTTGGTTTCTGCTAGTAAGATCCTTACGTTTGCCTTTCACCATCTGGTAATCTCTGGAGTTAGTTGTTTTAGTTGTCTCTGGTTAGATTTTGTTCCTCGGGTGTTTATGTTAGCCTCTATCAGCAGACCTGGGAGACTAGATCTCTTCTGAGTTTCAGTGTTCAGAGTACTCTCTGCAGGTAGGCCCTCCTCTAGCAGGGAAGGTGCCCAGATATCTGGTGTTCGAACCTGCCTCCTGGCAGAATTTGTGATCTACTCACAGAGGTCTTAAGATACCGTGCAGGGTCCTGTGTTACCTTATGGGTGTCTGCAGACTCCATGCCCAAGGTATCCCTGTGCTGGCGTGGACTGGAAGGGACTTGGGCCCCTGATCAGGCCAGGTTTTCTGCTTCTCTAATTAATGCAGTCTCAGGTCCGGCGCGATCGGATTGGAGCAGAAGTTGTGTTTCACTCACCAGAGGTCTTAAGATGCCATGGCGGGTCTTGTGGGTCGGTGCTGGCCAGTTATAATTTTCTAAGTCATGTTTCTTCATTACAGTGTATCCCTTTGGGGGACAAAGAATGTCTTATTCATGATCATTTTGCCTAGTACTTTTAAAAAATATGTTAAAATTAACTTTTGACTCAAAGAACAAAAGTTAATTTCTATGTGAGAGTAAATGTAGTGATACTTTAGGTAGTAGGAAATAAGATACTTTAATTAGGTCTATAGTGCAGGCAGTGTAAGTGTGTGTGTGTGTGTGTGTATGAAAATAAAGCATGCTATGTTATTATTGATTCTAGGGACTATATTGATTCTTTCTTGTGCCTTAGGCTAGTTAGTATAATTGATGTATAAAGAATTTAGCATGATAAAATAGACATTGTAGTCCTCGGAGAATAGAAGCTACCAAGCACAGTTTGAAAGTTCCCTGTGGAGAGAGGAAAGGGAAAATTCCATGCAGATCTGGAGGAGAGAAAATCACTCCTGATCTGCTGCTGACAAGAGAGATCCGAGTCACAGCAGACTTCCTTCCCCAGGGCAGCACAGAGGGGGCAGCTTTCCCGTCTCTTCTCACAGAAATGGCTCTGCTTCAGAAAACACAGGAAGGGATGCACTCAGAAACTGTGGGGAAGGAGGCACCAATGGCCTGTTGGGACTCCCAAGTGGTGAAAATGGAGAAAGAAAGACAAGGCTTAAGTTCAAAGTGACAGGACTCTTAGCTTCTTGGTTTTCTGCAGGACCTTCTGCAGGGAGAACTTCGGACCCTGGGGGACTGTCTTAAGTAAGCCACCTCTCTGGTCTGGGTTATGGCGTGAGCATCACTGTAGATCATATTTGTGGCCCTACAGGATGATGGCCTCTGCACCACTGTCAAGCCAGCACTGAGTTCACCCACACTTTATAATAAATAGAACATTTACATACAGATTTCACTTTTCTCTGCTGTCTTAATGATCTTCCCCTGTGCCTCTGATAGATTAAACACAATAGAAACCAATTTTAACTCTAATTCAGTGTTCTCTGTAGGAGAGGACGGCTGAAGTTTAATTACAATTCTTTTATACCAATGTGTGTGTGCACACTCCAGCATTCTTCAAAATTTCCCACCTCAGAATCAGCCCCGGAATACAGTGGTCACATGTAGTAAGTTATCATGAAGTGTGATGGTTTGGGGTTGTAATCCAAGCAGAGGAGCCTGGCAGCTACAGAAACAAATTTCTGAAAATCAAATAAACCCAGGGATTTTGTGTATTTCAAAATTTCTTTTGATTTTACTTTCTTTCCTCCATTATGTAAGTATATAGAAGAGGGAACAATAAAATGTGAACTATGTAGTGTTTCTTACTCTGTGAAGGCCATTCTCTCCCTCCCTCTCTCTCTCTCTCTCTCTCTCTCTATATATATATATATATATATATATATCCTCGAAATAAAACAGATTCTTCTGAGACTTCAAATTCAAAATATATTCTAGAACATGGTAAATTTAAACCATGTCCACTGAGGCTTTAAAATACCCCTCCTCAGTATAATTATCCTTTAGAGTGTGTCTAAGACTATGGATTTCAGGCCTTCTGGTTATTCTGTATCTCCTAAATCAGATATGAATAAGTTCTGAAGAGTGCACTATATTTCCTAGCTTCACTGTGTGTGTTTCATATCCAAGTATGTGGAATGTGATTGTTAGAATTCTATTTCCTAAAGAACAGTGAAGTCAGGGACATGTGAGTTGAATAGATATGGCCACAGATGGTGTTGGGCAGCTCCAAGATGCATGATAAACACGGAGGCACTTCTAAGACCACATTACAAAAGCTACAAAATTCTATTTCTGGAACTTCTTTAATATTAAGAATTTTCCATGAGTACTTGGAACTGAATGGTCGTTTGCAAGGGGATGCTTGAATTACAGTGGATGATCAGTAAAGTGGGTGTTGCTAACCGAAAAGATTTCATCTAGGTGAGTGACACGATGAAAGTGTCCCAATGATATCCTATTTGTCAGGGCAATGAAAGGAAGGAGGGCCACTGAGAGAAGCTCTTTTAAGCTCCATTTCTTTCATTATTTTCTCTTATTTTTCAATAAGTGTCAAAAGACTAGCTAATTCTTTTTTACTGGGTTACCATGTCAGCCACTGGTGGTGTCAGATGCTCACAGTCCAGTGATGCCCAGTCCAGTGTGGGCAGCAGCTTTGCCTCATTAGAGATTTAATTTGTCATGATAAAGATGGAAAACACATCAAAATATGTTCATGTGGATGATCCATGAGGAGTGTTTGCAGTGTTTGTAAGTGAGTTTCTGACATGGCTTTGATCCAATAAAGCCCAAAGGTAGAGTTTTCTCCACTTGCTTTGTCTTGGTGAGGTTTTATTCCTTTATTGGCATTAAAAACTGAAATGATGAGAAATTCTTACTTTTAATGATAACACTATGATGTAGAATAAACACATTTATAGTGAATAACATATATTCTCTGCATATGCATATGTATCCATCTATAATGCTGGATTATAAAGTATATGAAAATGAGATTTAGATAAACACATTGCATTGTGATATATACGTGTATGTATGTATGTAGGATTGTATGAATGTATGTATAAAAATGTCTCCTTAGTTTTACAAGGTACTGTGATTATTTAAATAAATGTACCTAATTAAATTTATTTTTCCAACTGGTATAAATTAAATTAAATAATATAGACACATAAAATTAGTTTATTGTGTTACTATTATTATGACAAAGTACATAAAAACACTTAGATACATTCATTTATATTTTATTTTTCATAATGTTCACCTTTAGTTTATAAGTCATATGTTGCATTTATAGTTAATGAAGTAATAAAATGATGTAGAAATTGTTTCACCATTTCCCCTACTTCTAAGAAGAGAAATATTGCTTATGTAATAATTCTTAGGGAGCTATAAATAAATATTTTCTTCATTACATTTATATTTTTAGTGCATGAGTGTATGTGTATGTGTAAGCATGTGTGTGAACATGTGTGTGTGAGCATGTGTGTGTGAGAGCATGTGTGTGAAGAGTGTGCGTGGAGGTATGTGTGTGAATATGTACATTATGTAATCCATGTATGGGGGTCAGAGTGTTGGGGTCAGGTCAGCTTTGTTAGTAGCATGCACCTTACTTAGCTTTCTAAACTATCTCTGAGTCAGAAGAAACAGTGTAGGTAACTTGTAAGTATCTTAGTGTGTCTCTAATGTGTCTCTTTTGTTTTCTTTCCATATGAATGGAAGGGTGCTTCTACAGCTAGCCTAGATCTCCAAATATTTCATCTTCTGAATTATCTGCTAACGAGATGTACTCCTTTGAGTCCTGACAATTTGAGTGCCAGAAAAATTTACTGAAATGTAAATATTCCTGGCAGCAGCAGAGGCAGGCGGATTTCTGAGTTCAAGGCCAGCCTGGTCTACAAAGTGAGTTCCAGGACAGCCAGGACTAAACAGAGAAACCCTGTCTCGAACTGCCCCCCCCCCCAGCATCTCAGCATATAGCCTGTTGCCTTTTTTATTTATAATTATTAGAAGTTCCTTAGCTCCAAGGTGGGATAAGAAGTGAAACACAAGATAGATTTTTGGAGGGACAATGTGAGAAGACTATACTGCAGAAAAGGACAGTATAGACAGCAAATAGAGAATTTTATAACCAGATATAGGTAGGGACAGCTATCTTACTTCAAAGTTTTAGGTCTTCTAAATATGTGAAGATTTAACCCACAAAGGATAACACATGATTTCATGTGTTCATATACTGAAAACATATTAATTTCCTGAGGACTTGTTCCTATTGGAAGCTGCAGCTTTTCACACCCCTTCACCCTGGTTCTAGCTCTTCTCGGTGTAAAGTATCCTTTTCATTTCTTAACTTCTCAGTGTGTCGCTCACATTCCCTGTTTGCTGTGAAACTTGCCTTGATTTCCCTCCATTTGCTTTGCTTTTATAAATGCCAGCATTTTGGCTCTGTGCTTTCTAACGTGGACTTCCACTGTATTTATGTATTTTTTCTCCATTTATTGTGTGCTCTGTATAGAAAGGTTCCCTGTCTAGTATTCTAATTTCGTTACATATGATTGTTAAAGCACCATGTGTTTACTACACAAAAAAGAGTGAGCAAGATGAAAAACATAAATGCTCTACAATCTTATACTGACAATAAAGCTTGGGGGTTCAATAGTTGAAAATGAAACCTTTCCTAGGATTGACTAGTCTGTGAGTACAAAGAGGTAGCGGCAACATCTCAGATTTCCTTGTCTCTATCACCTGTTAGCACTTGCCATCAGATTTAGGAACAATAGTAGGTACGTGTGGTAGACCAGAAAGACTTAACAAAGAGGAGGTATAAATTCTGAGAAACACTAGAGATCAGAGTGAGGGGCAACTACATAAATTTGCTCAACCATTCTTGATCTTCTTATGATATATATATATATATATATATATATATATATATATATATATATATACATACATACATACATACATACATATATATATATATATATCTGGCTAGTTTTGTGTCAACTTGACACAGCTGGAGTTACCACAGAGAAAGGAGCTTCAGTTGAGGAAATGCCTCCATGAGATCCAGCTGTAAGGCATTTTCTCAATTAGTGATCAAGGGGGAAAGGCCCCTTGTGGGTGGGACCATCTCTGGACTGGCAGTCTTGGGTTCTATAAGAGAGCAGGCTGAGCAAGCCAGGGGAGGCAAGCTAGTAAGGAACATCCCTCCATGGTCTCTATATCAGCTCCTGCTTCCTGACCTGCTTCCAGTCCTGACTTCCTTTGGTGATGAACAGCAGCATGGAAGTGTAAGCCGAATAAATCCTTTCCTCCCCAACTTGCTTCTTGGTCATGATGTTTGTGCAGGAATAGAGACCTTGACTAATACACACACACACACACACACATATATGTGTGTGTGTGTGTGTGTGTGTGTGTGTGTGTGTGTGTGTGTGTGTGTGAAACTAACCTTAATAAGCTTGTCAAAGATGCTGAAAACTGAACTGCTGGCCAGAGCAGCATCTCTGGTCCCAGACAGACAACTGGTAATAGTTAATAGTACCACAATGGCTTTAGGTTGAACTGATAGTGACTGAAGTCCACACTTGAAGGAGTTGAGTATACCCTAGTTAACTGCATACTAAATTCAAAGATAATTTTCAGTATTTAGCAAGATAAGACACAAAGTATCACATAAAATAGTAAAAGTGTCTATGATAAAAACCAAAATTACTCAGAATTTAAAGAAGTGGGAGTATTTATCACTAACAAACAACAAACAGCAATGAATGCCAAATGTGGAGATGATCTAGCAAGGGTGTTGCAATACTGAGTATCAAAATGTTGCACCTAGCAATTGTGAACACACTTGACATAAGGGCAAAGAAAGAAAATGCCAACAAAATATAACAGGAAGAAAATGTCAACAAAGTAGAGCAAGTATAAAGAAAATTTCAATGAATAGCTTAGATGTAAAGATACAGTAATAGAAATGAAAAGTTTAATACAG
This sequence comes from Mus musculus, assembly GCF_000001635.26. Lineage (NCBI taxonomy): Eukaryota > Metazoa > Chordata > Mammalia > Rodentia > Muridae > Mus > Mus musculus. The sequence continues at coordinate 26,487,987 of NC_000069.6, read as the reverse complement.
AGTGGGCTGTCAGCGAAGCCAGTGAATTTAAGGTTAGGCCAATAAATGAGCAAAATTTCTAATTAGCCCATAGTCAAAGAAGTCTCAAGAGAAATGAGAAAATCTTTTGAATGAAGTAAAAGTGAAATTACAATATTAAAAAAAACCTCTTTAATGTAGCTAAAATAGTGCTTAGAGGGAAACTTAATGCACAGAATGTTGGTAATAAGAGTTGAGGACACCAGTGTGCATTCGCACACCAAGAAACCACAAAGGACAAATGGAAGAAGGTCAGTGAGAAAATCCAGAGCTAGCATGGGGCAATAACTAAGACAGACATGGAATCAAGTTTGAATTAATAATGTAGGGGAAGTCATTTAAAATCCAAGAATAAGAGTCTGCAGAATGATCACCTTTAAAGAGAATGTATGTTTGTACCCACCCCCAAGACCCAAGGCTGGAGGATCATTATGGAAGATGGGACAAATAGTTAATAGGCAGTAGGTGACGACAAGGAAAAACTGTTTTCTGGACCCAGCAGGGCAGCTGAATGTATGAAGTCACAGCAGTTGCAACAGAGCATGCAAGACCTGTGCAAGCCTGAGTCACACAATCCCATCACAGAGAGGGAAGTTGACTACACGGCTGCACCCCTAGGGTTAGCATTACTAGAAATGGCTAGCTGTTAGAAAACAGGATTTTCTTTAAACATGTAGTCCCCGGTAGGTTGATCTTGCTCCAACAAAAGACCACACAGCCAATAATATTTGGGCAGCACAAATTGGTCTTGAAGTTTAAAGACATGTATGTGTGCATACACACACACACACACACACACACACACACACAGAGAGAGAGAGAGAGAGAGAGAGAGAGAGATCAAAAACATTGAGTGGGTAGGGAAGGCATGGCATCTGGGAAGAGTTGGGAAGGTGTTAAATTTCTTTAATCTCAATCTGGGGTTTCTATCCTTCCTTTAACCATTTAGTTCCTGAATAAATGACATATATAATCTTTATATTTGCAATAAAACTTAATCAGCTTAAGAGCTGGGCAGATGTCTATCTTCTGTGCTATTATGTCTACTTCCCAGCCAATATTCCCATTATGTAATTTGTCATGTTTCATCTGTGTTGCTCTGAACTTCAATTAGCCAACTCACATGGCCATTATGTTATGACTTACCTAACCTATGGTGGCTTTCTACCCTCTCCACCTTCTTCTCCCGCTCATGATTCAACTGTCATTAATACCAGAATGAGAAATAAAAATAACACTGCCTCTAATATATAAAAGATATTGAGGGGCTATTTTAACTTTATGCATACAGATTTGACTCTTTAGATTAAATGGCTCAGTTCTTGAAAATGAAAAAAAATTACTAACATCATCCAAGGTGAAATAGATAAAACAAAGTATTCTGAATATATCTGGGATGATAGGATTTGACCCTTGACAGCCCTTCAGAGAAGAGTTCAGGTGGTGAGTTTACCACTGTATTGTAGCAGGCCTTCCCCATTTCCAATCTGCACCTGTTGAAATTCATAGAAAAGAGTAGAATGTCTCAGTGCACTTCAGTGAGTTTTGCACTGGTCTGAAGGGTGGTGGCCATCTTGTTGACACATCATTTAAGGACCTGATGTGCTACTTTTCACTGTTCTATGATTTGGAATATAAATTTCTTCATGACATTATTTTAGGGAGTGGGAATTTGTTTTAGGAATAATGATTTTAAAACATCAGCAAAATCTCTATTTGCTTTAACTGAACGGGGTTTCTTTGAAAGTATTTAAACTTGGCTTCTGATACATCTCTGATGAGTACTCAAAGCCTGTATAATCTACACAAATTTTTAAAATTCATTTATTAATCAGTCTTTACAAAGTTAGATCAACCTAATTTTCACAAAATTGTGTGGGAGAAAAATAAAGTGAATCTAAAATTTTCGAGTAAGAAGACAATCTGATTTTTCTGTAACCAAGCCACTAAAACCTGGCTAAAATGCGTTGTTTCCTGCTGTTTTGGATTCGAAATCAGTTGGCAGCTAGCTATAGGACTCTCAATGAGACAGCAAACAGCATAGAGGACCTTGCCTAGGCACGGATCTCACCCTTCCTACCTCTGCTTGTCAACCAGCAAATTATTTATTGAGTTCAACTCTTACATAATATAATTCTGTATTCAAACTATATATTAATCAATTTTATTACTTCTACACTAATTTTTATATAGATGCAGGCTTCATTGTCACATGGGTGTCTCCTGAGTTATTAAAAACAAACATTTGACAACATGCTTTGCCATAGCCTGATATATATTACTGACTTCACAGCCTATGATGTCTACTTTCTTGGTAACCACTACAAAATCATTTAGTCTGTGCCCTTTGTAAGATATCTTATCAGCCTACTTCTAGCTACTGACATAGAATTATTGAACAAACCAAGCATCCAGAAAAGACCTACAAGCAAGATGGAAGTGCATTCCCTTGAGTAAGGGAAGGGAAGTGATGTGGGAGACCTGGCTCTCTATAGATGGATCATGTAGGAGTTCAAGGTTCTCTTTATTCTTCCTTCATTCCCTGCTGCAACATCATTGTCTGCATGATTGGATGTGACTCACCAACTCCATTTTTACACACTGCAAGGCTGGAAAAAGACAAGCAGAAAGACAATAACTATATATCATTTTAACTGTGTGTGTGTGTGTGTGTGTGTGTGTGTGTGTGTGTACACGTGCATTGTATGTGTGGTGTGTCATGTGTGGCATGTACTGTGTGGTGTGTATAATGTGTGTGTGGTGTGTGGTGTGTATAATGTGTGTGTGTCTGTGTATGTGGTGTGTGGTGTGTATTTGTGGTGTGTGTATGTGGGTCTGTGTCTGTGTGTGGTGTGTTTTTGGTATGTGCGTGGTATGTGTGGTGTGCAGTATATAGGTGTTGTGTGTATGTTGTGTTGGGTATGTGTGATGTGTGATGTGTGGTGTGTGTGTGTGTGTGTGTGTGTGTGTGCTGTGTGTTGGGTGTATGTGTGGTATATGTGGTGTATATGTGTATTATGTGTGTGGTATGTATGTGGCATGTGTGTGTATGTTATGGTGTATGTGTGTGTTTGTGTGTTTTGTTGGGTATGTGTGGTATGTACATTGTGGGTGTGTGGTATATGTGTTGTGTATGTATGGTGTGTGTTTATGTATGTATGGTGTGTGCTATGTGTGATATGTGGTGTATGTAGTGTGTGTGTCTGTGTGTGTTTGTGGTATGTGTGGTGTGTGATGTGTGTGTGTGTGTTGTATGTTTGTGTATGATGTGGGATATGGGTTATATATGTGTGTATGTGTGTGTTATGTGTGTGTGTGTGTTCTGTAGTGTGTGTGTGTGTGTGTAGGCGAGGAGATAGCTTTTGGGAGTCACTTCACCCTTCCATGTTTTCGAGGCAACATCTCTCTGTTGTTACTTCTTACTCAGCTTATCTAGGCAGGAGGGCTCTTCTTTCTCACCCTCTGTTTGAGATATACTCTACCACATCTGTCTTTTTACATGGACATTCTGGGATTGAACTCAGATCATATTTGGGCATTCTAGGCCCTTTACCATCTCATTTGACCAACAATTCTATTTTAAAGACATCCCCCAAAGGTGGAAAAAGACACTTCGTATTATACTCATTAAAACATTACTTGCTGACACCTGCCTCTAGAGAAGATGGGATGGCATTCTTTAGTTAGTTACTTACTTGTCAGACTAAGTAAGAAGTTATGTCACTAATAAGAAATGAAATTATATTAGGCGACAGAAGTCTACCATGGCATTCTTTTGAGGTTTTTTTTTCTTTTGGTTTTACCCTGTCTGCAGAGTAAAAAGAACTCAGAAAGCAATGCCTATAGGTCTGTAGAAAGAATACCAGGTATGAGGATTCTCAAGAGCAGTATGTGCTATGCAAACACAGCCAGAACTTTGCAGAGCCTGCAGATCCATGGACAGCTCTATCTTTTTTTTAAAAAACAAAACAAAACAAAACAATTTTTATTAGATATTTTCTTTTATTACATTTCAAATGTTATTCCCTTTCCTAGTTTCCCCTCTGAAAACTCCCTATCTCCCTGCCCCCCACCCCCCTGCTCACCAACCCATCCACTACTGCATCCTGGCCCTGGATTCCCCTATACTGAAGCAAAGAACCTTCACAGGACCAGGGGCCTCTCCTCCTGCTGATGACCTACTAGGCCATCCTCTGCTACATATGCAGCTGGAGCCATGAGTCCCACCATGTGTTTTCTTTGATCATTGGTTTAGTCCCAGGGAGCTCTGGGGGTACTGGTTAGTTCATATTGTTGTTCCTCCTATGGGACCCCTTCAGCTCTTTGGGCCCTTTCTCTAGCTCCATCATTGGGGACCCTGTGCTCCGTCTAATGGATGACTGTGAGCCTCTGCTTCTGTATTTGTCAGGCACTGGCAGAGCCTCTCAGGGCTCAGCCTTATCAGGCTCCTGTCAGCAAGCTCTTGTTGGCATCCACAACAAACCCAGGTTTGGTGGTTGTTTATGGGATGGATCCCCAGGTAGAGCAGTCTCTGGATGGCCTTTCCTTCAGTCTCTGCTCCACACTTTGTCTCTGTAACTTCTTCCCTGGGTATTTTGTTCTAAGAAGGATTGAAGAATTCACACTTTGCTCTTCCTTCTTCTTGAGTTTCATGTGTTTTGCAAATTGTATCTTGGGTATTCTGAGATTATAGGCTAATATCCACTTATCAGTGAGTGCATATCATGTGTGTTCTTTTGTGATTGGGTTACCTCACTCAGGATGATATTCTCCAGATCCATCCATTTGTCTAAGAATTTCATAAACTCATTGTTTTTAAAAGCTGAGTAGTACTCCATTGTGTAAATGTACCGCATTTTCTGTATCCATTCCTCTGTTGAGGGACATCTGGGTTCTTCCTACCTTCTGGCTATTATAAATAAGGCTGCTATGATCATAGTAGAGCTTGTGTCCTTATTACAAGTTGGAGCATCTTCTGGGTATATGTCCATGAGTGGTATTGCTGGATCTTCTGGTAGTACTATGTCCAATTTTCTGAGGAACCACCAGACTGATTTCCAGAGTGGTTGTACCAGTTTTCAATCCCCCCAGCAATGGAGGAGAGTTCCTCTTTCTCCACATCCCTGCCAGCATCTGTTGTTACCTGAATTTTTGATCTTAGCCATTTTGACTGGTGTGAGGTGGAAATCTTAGGGTTGTTTTGATTTGCATTTCCATGATGACTAAGAATGCTGAACATTCTTCTTGGGTGCTTCTCAGCCATTCAGTATTCCTCAGTTGAGAATTTTTTGTTTAGCTCTGTACCCCATTTTTTTTAATACGGTTATTTGGTTTTCTACAGTTTAAGTTCTTGAGTTCTTTGTATATATTGGATATTAGCCCTCTATCAGATTTTAGATTGGTAAAGATCTTTTCCCAAATCTGTTGGTTGCCTTTTTGTCTTATTGACAAAAGTGTCCTTTGCCTTACAGAAGCTTTGCAATTTTATGAGGTCCCATTTGTTAATTCTTTATCTTACAGCACAAGCCATTGGTGTTCTGTTCAGGAAATTTTCCCCTGTGCCCATATCTTCGAGGCTCTTCCCCACTTCCTCCTCTATAAGTTTCAAAGTCTCTGGTTTTATGTGGAGTTCCTTGATCCACTTCGACTTGAACTTTGTACAAGGAGATAAGGATGGATCATTTCAAATTCTTCTACATACTAACCACCAGTTGAGCCAGCACCATTTGTTGAAAATGGGACAGCTCTATTTTTAATGATGAGCAGCTTCACAGAGAAGATTATGGGATACATAAGGATGGCTCTTAGACTTCACAACAAAATGATTGATGCCTGAAATCTAACTGGAAATGCAGTAAACAAACTTATCTTGGTTGTACTTGAACAGGCTGTGTCCATCCTCTGAAGGCGCTGGGACCTGAGAGTGGACTGTTCACTTAACTTCTTCCTTTTCTCCCTTTTACATTGATTGAAAGGCACACTACTCAATCATTAGTTCATCCTCCACTGAGCATGATCTTAGTATGAGGTTTTATAATGTTAGCTTTTGCTCTTCATCCAGATTGGTTTTATCTAATAGAACACCACGTTGTTCACTCTATTTCCATTTTAGAACTTCCCTCTGCATCTTCTAAGAAGCATTTTGTGACTCTATGGTTTATGAACTTCTCATCAGGGATGGGATGAACTTTCCTTCTTTTGGTTGAAAATGGTATGTTATTTTTCTTTTGGAAAGTTCTGCTCCTCACTTCTTGCTGGTAAACTTTGTTGGATTGTAATGTTTCATGCATTTGCTATGCACACAATTCATCTGGACTTACTGGGCTTCAGCAAGCTATGAACCATAGAAGAAATATATTGGTTTTATAAGTGTTGCTTAGAATACAATACTTCTTAATTAATGTTTGATGACTATAAAATGGTAGCTGTGCCTGAGATGGCTGTTACTCTACAATTCCTGATTTTAATAGCAGTAGCTATTGAGCTACTGTAATTACTAGTGTAAAACTTCATTCTGTCCATAAATACTTTACAGTTTTAACTTATTTATCTCTCAGAACAATCATATAAATGAGTTGTTTCATCACTCTCTTCATTTTCTAGATGAAGTGCGGTAAAGTGATTACCTTTCACTCACAAGTGACAAAACAGGATTCAGTTTAAATGGTCTGACTCCAGAATCCAAACACTTGATCATGACATCTACCCAACAAACTGTACAAAGTCTGTAGTGATTAGAGAAAAAAGAAAATACTGTGATAATAGACATTATCCCCCACCAGACAAAGATTTCTAATATGTCCTATCTTGAGGCATTTGTTGAGTATCCAGTCACTTAAGGAAACCATTAAATGCCTGCTTTTGCAATGAGAGACATGGAAGAACTGACCATTGTAAGATTTCTTTAATCTTTTCAGAAAGTACTTTCTAATTTTGTGATCAGATTTGTAATTTGCATAACATAGACTTGCTAAACAAATTGGGTTAATTTTCAGGTATGAACACTCTCTGGGAATTGGTAGCTTTTCTTGATCACAGAGACTAACATTTTAAATAACAGCCCTGCTTGTACAATCATGGGGCTTTATTTTATAAAGCCAATGAGATGTAATTACATCTGTGGTGTTATTAAAAAAGAAAAATTAATTTGTGTTTCAGAGGGCTGTGGAGAATTTTACACCCATGTGTATCTGTGCATGGAACTTTGAATAGTCATAAGACGGTGCACTGAAGTCTGGATACACCAAAACCCTCAGTATAATAATGAGAAATAGTTTTATCTTGTGTTTTTAGAGAACAACAAAGGAAGCACCCCACTTTTAAATTTATTATCCAGTATAATTAACTTGTTCCCAAGTTGTAGATAGGCCTTTTGTGTGATGTAAATCTTATCAGATCATCCACTAGTGCTTTGAAGGTGTGTTGTAAGTTCTCAGAAAATTAGTAGCTTAAACAGAGTTTATTTCCTTGAGATCAGAAGTTTTTTTAAAAAAAAAATCAGTCCCAACAAATAGAGTCACATTAGGTGTTAGCAGGACCGATTCTTTCTAAAAGTCTAGCAGAGAATTACTCTTTGCCTGCTCCAGCTCCAGCAGCCAATGCTATTCTTCTACTTGTGGCTGTATCCAACACATTGCCTCTTCTCTGTTGGTCCTTTGCTTCCTTATTGTAGTTGATTAGATCATGTCAAGATATTCAAAATGATCTCCTCATCTCAAGGACCTCAGGGGACATTTTGAAACTCAGCCTGTCACAGAGGGCAATATTTCATTGGTTCTGGGGCTGCAATGCGGGTATCTTTGCCAGACCACCGTTTTGCTTACTAGCAACCGCAATCCATTTTACATTTTATTCCATCCTATTCCAAGTTTTAGTCCTTTCTTTTCACACATTGGATACTTTCATTGTAAGTAACTCAAGAATGATTTCTGAACTGTAAAATAATTTGTTAAATCAGTCCGTCCATTTGTGCTTAATGACCATGGTCCAGTAAGTTTATCGTGTTTGCTGCTTTGCTTCCTCATAACCATCGTCGTAGACAAGAGCTGGATTTATCAACCCCTTAAAATGTTTAAGTGTAGAAAACAGTTATCTTTATGTGCCTGGCATCCATCTTTCTTCTAGCAGCCTCATGCTTATTCAGACCTCTAATTTTAACAGGATTCTTTAGCTGAAAGATTTGAATGCATTTAAGAATGTACTATCGTTAAAGGCCTCCAGAATGAAAGGATAACAGGATTTCAGAGCTGAATAAAAAGTAAAATTAAAAATCCCTCAGAAAGCGTTTATCCTAAGGATGGAATCTTGTGAGTCCCCAAGATGAAAGAAACCCAGTTTTCTAGTCAACAGAGGCTCTGTGTGTGGTCCAAATGAGAGGCAAGATTCAGGCTCACACTGCCTGTATGTCCATCAGGGACATCTTAAGGCCATTTGCTTTTCTTGGTCACAAAACTAAACAGAAAAAAGAACAAGTAGTTTTGCTTCCCTGCGATGGAACGCTCTGTGGTGACGAGTTTCACAAAGGTGAGCTGTGGGGTAGAGGCTAGCAGAATAACTTGTTATTATTTTAACCTTCTCAGAAAGCACTTAGTTCTTAAAAAAATATATATATATATATATATATATATAAAGAGTTGGCTGTTTTTCCATGCTCTTCAGATCTGGAAGGTATTCTGTCTTGTTTTGGTAGGTAGTGGTGGTACTGTGTATGCTAAGAGGTCTTTCTAAGGAGGATGAAAGGATGTGCCTGAGATTGCCGAGTAAAAGGATTCTGGGTAATTCGGTGAGCTGTACGAGTGCGTGCGACTTCGCATACACTACTCTGAGCGATGACTTAGTAGGGTCCAAATGGGGAAAGAGTAATATTGCAGATGAGACAATTCCAGGAATAAAGAAATAGCAAAGGGAAGTTTGTCCTATGCTCTTGATTCCAAGTCACCTAACAAAATACACCTCGGAGAAAGATTCTGATTTAGTTGCTAATTTCACAGAGCCCTTCTTTGCCATGTTCTTACACTTTAAAAACAAGTAACCACTGTGCAGGCACTGATTGGATACTCATGGCGCAGCAGGTGAATCAGCATCAGAGAGAGAAGCTTGTAAATGAGTAATGTGGTTCAGGTGGAGGGCTGAAATCCCACCACAGATGTCCCCTCTTCCTCAACCGCTCACACTAGGGAAAGGTGAGAGGCATTGCAATGACAAGGGCAATCAAGGGTAGAGGCCTAGTAAAAAGTGCACACACTAGTGCAATGGCTTGGAAAACTTGCACTTATGGGAAAAAAAAAAACACTCTGGAATGGAAGTGGAACTTAGTAAGGCTATGAACAATACAGGTTAGACTAACAAAATACTGTTATGGATTTTCCCATGATGGGAAGACACAATTATTTAGATATTCACACACTTGTGTTCTACTTATTGAAGAAGAGCAGTTTGTAAGGAAGAGGTAGAATTCAGAGATTTAGAGGATGGGTTGGAGAACATATGTGTGCCTGTGTGTGTGTGTGTGTGTTCATGCATGTGCATTGAGAGGCCATAGACTGAAGATGGCTGTATCCCTTGCTTAGTCTCTACTTTATACTTTAAGGCAGAATCTCTAACGTGCACCCAGAGTTTGTCGATTTGACTAATTCAGTTAGAGTACTTGCTATGGGAAACCCCTTGTCTCTACCTTCTGTGTGTTGGGATCGCAGATGAGTCACAATGGTCATACCTGACTGGATTTACATGGATGATGGAGATGCAAACTCTGCTCCTCAAGCTTGTGCAGGAAGAATTTTTACCCTGAGACAATCTCCAAGGCTCAATACTTCTTATGAAAATGAAGGCACCAGCTTGGCTCAGAGAGAAGGGCTCTGGGGTTAAGAGCACTTGCTGCCTTTCTAAGGACTCAGTTTTATACCCAGTTCTCATATCCATTCAGGTAGGTCACAGTTCCCTTTAGCTCTTCTCAGAAGATCTGACACTCCCTCTGACCTTTGTGGACACATGGACACATGTTTGTATACTCTCACAGAACTATGTATAAGTTAAAATAAGATAGGTTAAAAATAACAGTCACAGATCCGGTGGGAGGAATAGTGCACACTGTAAGCCTCTGTATTGTCTGAATGTACATAAGTCCTGGTTTAGTGTATTTATCATAAACTTTGAGGATGAAGTCCAAGTAAAAATAGAAAATCCTTAACTGTCTTTTATACACTATTATATATATATATATATATATATATATATATATATATATATATATATCCTTTGTATACATGAGGGAACTATGGATGGATTGAGGAACTCCCTTCCTAGAGAATAGAGATATTCAGGTGGAATTAAAACACGTGGATGAAGGGAAGATGTAATAGTTCCACTCTACCAGAAGCTGTTTGTGAAACATGGAGCCAAAAAACTCTTTATACAGATGAGAGAAGTCAGGACATGCACTCAATCCTGAGTTAGAAGAATACAGGGAAGAAGGCTAATCTTGGGAAAAGCCTGTGCACTTCCTTGGATACAGAACTCGTTTGTACAAGGATAAAACGATAGATAGCAGTCAGCCAAATCAATGATGGTCATGGGAAACAAGGTTCCTGATCTACCAGATGTTGAGGCAGAATAAAAGGGCCAGCACACGGAAGGGATATCACTGATAGGACAATAAATCTGAATGAAGGACCAGCTACATAATAATGTTAATTTCTTGATTTTAAAAATTGCAATAGGCTTATATAAGTGAACGTGCTGCTTTTAGAAATTAATAATGGAAAATTTAGAGGTGGAGTGGCTTACACCTATAACCCTTCTAGTGCATTTCTAGAAAAATACATGTATATAGTTACAGTGTAAAATAGTGGCATTGCTGTGGTGACAGATGTCTAGTGTGTGTGGATGGACTTGTTTCATAAACTTGATGTTATATAACAAATAATGTGTGTGTGTTTTAAAGATCATAAACCTACAAACCTAGACAAGATGAAATTAGTTCTACAATTAAAATATAAAAAGCTACTAGGCAAAAACCAAATGAAACCATAAGGTATTGGAGTTACCATGTTCCACAGCAGAAAGTCAATTAATCTTGTATAAAATTTAAATGTACTTGGAAAGGAAAATTATTTTGAGCCCAGCATTCCTGTAAGTTTTTTGTTTTGTTTTTGAAAGAATAATGTATCCCATTAGCTGCCTTATAGTTCCTGGACAGGCAGGATGGGGAGAGGCACACAGGAGGAGCCAGAAGAGACATACACTGTAGCCAAGTTGTCAGGCCGCAGTCTCTGGCAGAGAAGCTTTTCAGAAACAAGTAGTAAATGTAACCTATAACCTACTGCCTTAGTGCTGGCTGCTTCATGCCCCTTCTTACCACTGCAGCCACTCACATTCAAGTTCAAGAAGGGACTCCCTTCAGAGAGAAGAGAAACTCCTGAGGGCAGAGCAGGGCATAGTTTGTGGATTTAGCTAGATTCCCTTTGACATCCAAACTAGGCTGTGGTGAAGCTCCTCCTCATCCCTTCAAAACAAGTAACAAGTTTCAAGTAACTTAAATAACTATGGCTGGGTGTGGAAAGACAAGCCTTCCATCCCCTGAAGAAAGAAGGGAGATTGTCAGCTGTTCACTGCCTAGAGCTATTCTAGCTTGGGGCTTGGCTGATGAGGGGAAGAATAGGAGATATAATGTTCTCTTTCTGATTTTGTATCAATTCTACTATAGAATTAGGTGCTCACAGGATTGCTAACATCGTAATCACTTCTCCCCTTCCACCTTGTATGAGAGGTTATTTTCCTCTTGCAAAGCCAGAGGATGTCTTCCAGTGGATGAAACACAGCAATATTTGCATTTTAGAATCCTGGTAACTCATGTTAGTGGTACAAAAATCATCATTGGGGTGCCAGAGAACTCAGGAAGAAGAGGGGGAGAGTTTTCAGGAGAGAAGACTCCCTCTGTACCCCACCCAATGTCGGCTACACGGATAGAAAATAGTGGAAGAATGAGACACTATTATGAGAGGATGAGAAAGGAATCTATTAAGTTTCACTTTCTTACGCTTATTTTATTAAATTAAAATGATAGGGGTTGCCAGCCTCCATGGGGGGCCCAGGAACTGCTCCAAGGATTCTGTGAGACACATGGAGGCATTGTGGGGAAACACAGCAGAGGAGCGTGAGCCTTTGAGTGCAAAATGTATCTCTGGAACAAGTGAAAAAAAAAAAAGGCAGGTCTTATGGGAGGATGGTGAACAGAGCAATATGTACCATGTACAGGGAAGAGGAGCAGCAGAAGTATTGACATAGCAGCCAAAGTGTGGGAGTGAGGCTGCAGCGGACAAAGGATCACATCCTTGAAAAGGAGGACCTCCTGTACTTGGGTCACCACCATGTAGCCTCACCCCTCACCTCTTACCCCTCACCCCTCACCACAAGTCAGTGCCACTTCTGGACTCCGGATGCTCCACTGCTGAAGGGAGGAGAGCACAAGACCGCCTTGCTGCCTTACCACACCATCACCGCGAGTCTAAGCAACAGCAAGACATTCGAGATGTAGAAAGATGTAGAAAGGCTTATTTTCTAAATCAAGTCTCCTGGAAAGATTTCTGCGGTCTGTTCTTCCTCCTAAGGCCAGAAGCTATGTTCATGTTGCTGATCTGTGGTGGAAACCATATTATCTGTTGTTCAAGGTCTGAGCTGACTCCCGAGGGCATGTAGATGTAGATCTGTGCTGTCACAGGAATCCATGCTGAAGTCCACCCTCTGTTGTAGAAATCAGCAATCCTTGCCGCTGCCAGAAACCCACGATCTGTGCTGGTGCCGGCTGCCACGGCCAAGGAAGCTTCTTTTGCAGTGCAGCCGATGGCTACAGACATAATTAAGAACGCAAAAAACAAAACAACAGAAACCAGACCAACCCCCACACCCCAAGAACAAAAAGCAAACCAAACAAACAAAAGAGGAAGACTTCTGTGACACCTCTAGCCCACCTCAATTAAAAAAAAAAAAAAAAAGCACAGGGGTGCGGGATAAGGGGATGGGGAGAAACAGTCCATACAGGAAGCTATTGAAGACAGTCCTTAAAATATCTGTGATGATGATGCTGAAGCGTAGCTCTTCACAGTTCATGGCTTCTGGGATCTGGGTGGGGGTGGGGAAAGACTAAGTTATCTTTAAAGAACTGGCCACTCTATGCTCCAGTGAGTTTATGGGCAACGTGAATTGGACGTGGTGGTGTTTGGTTTTTGTTGTAGGCTGTGCACAAGGGTGGGAGGGTTGCTTTGGAGATGAACTGGGCATATCAGAGCAGATGTTGACCAGGCTTGGTAGAGAGTATTGAAAGAACCACCTGAAGTGAAAAGAAACAGAAGGTCTGAGAAAAGACGGGGTGACAGAGGCCAAGTAGGAGAGAGTGTGCCACAGAGGAAGGAGAGATGACTAACTCCATCTTTAAGGAGAAAATGAATGGGGAAACAAGAACTCCATGCAGAGGGAGTATTCTTCATTTCACTTTTTTTTTTTTTTTTTTTTTTTTTTTTTGGCACATGTATCTAAGTGTGCCTGTAGCCATCTCAAGATTAAGGAGAATTGTTTCATATTGTATAGCAAAAGTATAAATTTTGTATTATACACCAAAGAGCATGTTCTAGGTAAACAAATATGCACCTATTATACATATGAATATTTTATTATTCATACTTTAATAATCACATACCTTTTTTCTGTATATTTTGGGGGAAAGGTACATGTTTATAACTTAGTAATACTATCAGATTAGGTACATTTATTACAATTTTTATTTGTATATAATTGTGGCTAGGGTAATAAGCATGGTTGAATTTTAAGAACATTAGTCCAAATGTTGGGGGCACACAACTCAAGACAGCATGCATGCAATTCCAAATAACGCTCACACAATTTTCCTCTTCTTTTATAAGTCTCCAGGAAGCCAGGGTATCTCAGCAACAACTTCACTATATATATAAACTACTCACGGGAAGAATAGGGGAAAACATACTTTTCTTAAGTTGTTAAGCATTCTGAATCCTCCCTAAATTAATTTGCTGTTGAAGTAATTGGCATTTCTACATATGTATTTTGCTTGAATGTGTGCATGCATTCTTGAACACAGGAAATCAGTTTGCATTGTTCATCTTATTTCTAGCTATGAACTGATCCAGATGATGGGAGCTGCCTGCAGAGCTGATGTTAGGAGCCCTTGAAAGACTTTTGTCCCCTTCTGTAGTCCTTACCTGCACTAACTCTCCTAAATTCCCTCTGCTCTATGATTACTAGACTTAAGGTTTTCCATCTAAGTGCCCATTATACAGTGGGCACAGAGACTTAATTTTCAAATAGCAAGTTATGTGAAAATGTAAAATTTGGAAACCAGTACAACCTGATATTAGAGTACTGTATTTTTTAGAGGAAATTGTTAGCTCTTGCTGTTAATCCTTGTTGGTTGTTTGGGGAAATATACTCATTTGATGAGCTACTGTAGCTTTTTTTGCAATTGATTCTCTAATTTCTTCTCTTTTCAATCCCACACACCTCCATGTGCATAAACTTGAAGTAGAAACTGCACCCTCATCTCCTTCATGTTCTGTCCTTTCACATGCAGATAGTAGGAACCTACACAGAAAAGAAGGAGGCTGAAAAAATTATCCCTGCCACAAAGAGTGTGTTGCAGAAGAGGAAATATATAAAGAAAAAGGAATGGGACACCCAGTATGTTTGTATCACAAAAATGTCGGCTAATATGAAGCATAGCCAGGGAGGTAGAGATGGTCTTTCTTCCAGATTGTGTGCAGGACACAATGGTGTGTGGGAGGAGGAAGCACTAGGAAAAGGCTTTGCCACAGTCAAAATGCTTCATCCATAAGACAGACGATGAACAGAAAGAGAAGGAGAAGATCCAGGGAGCCCTTGTAGCCAGCTGATGCTAAGTTTCTGAAGACTGCTTTAAGACAAACACTACTCACTGGAGGCCTGGCTTTGAGGAGCTGGAAAGAACACTTGGTACACTTGGCACATTCATTACCTTGAGACACTAATCCATTATGCCAATCACTGCACATTTCAGAGATAAACAACACTGGAAAACCAACATCAAGTAGTGTATGAGCAAAAGGGATTCTAGGCATCATTGGGGGATTGTCCACTCAGAGATAAACAGGAGGATATTTGATTTAGTAAAAATATTTAACTCTATAAAATCAAAATATGTTTGAACAAGGTTAGAAATTTTTATCTTCAAAAGATAATCATATATAGAAAAGTTCCATACAAACCTTGCTTTCATTTTTAATGTGGTAGCTACAGATTAGGTAACACAATATTCTTTCCAAATGCTGAGTAACTCATTCACACATTCGGTAGCTATCAAGCCAAATATATCAAGTAGCATTCAAATATACAAAATCAAAGTTAATTATGTAAAGTAGAATTCTATTTAAAGGAAAACAATTTAAGCGAGTAGTATTAAAATTTGAATGGGATTCCACCTGTGAGGATCCATGCATTGTGGAGAGATAGATGCTGCCATACTGACTCTCCCCGCATAGCACATCACCTGAGAATGAAGGCTGAAGTCCCCGATAGGAAGCAATGTGATGGCTCTATGTCCAGAAATTACTTGAGTGGGCGGGTGTTAAACTGCTTATTAATATGCGATGGGAGCAGAAAATAATGTTCTTACACTAATTCAACTTTTTTATAAGCAAAATATTAGGATATAATTATGTAAATTTGAAATTTACATATTGGAAACAAATAGCAAATGCAGCCTTTCCCTCTGGCATGAGGTAGGCTTAAGACATTAACATTTAAATGTATGAATTTTAATGATGTCTCTAAACAATGTTTTTTCCTGGTGTTTATTCAGGAACTTCAGCACAATAGAACATCTATAAGTCTGAAGCTCTTTCTCCTGATGAGGTTATATCTTGCGAAGCTATAGGGAAAAGGATTAAAGACTGTTAACACAGGTCCATATGTCAGCTTCCGATGTAATAAACAGGCATGACCAAACCAGCTCCCCAAATCACCAATGCTGAATCTTAGAAAGCCCAAATCTTCCAAACCTTCTAATAAAATCTGAGAACTGTTGTGAAGAAGATGTGTTTACGAGTTTATATTACATATAGTTAGCCTCAGAAGGGTTGAAATTCAATGTTTCTGCATCCCTTTCTGATCCTTAATCAACAGCCTAGGTCTGTTTCCATACTAACTTTTCTGATCTTACACCTTAAGACAATATTAGGCAACTTTCCAATCATCTGACGCCAAATTCTTTGAAAATGATGAAATCAGACCAAAGTAAAGAATAATTAAATAATGTAATCTATATTGCATGAATCTAAAAAAAATTATTCTTATTTTCTTGCTTTGCCACTGTTTCTCATCCAAATGAATGGAAAGTGGTGATGTGGTGAATGCAGGCAGGGATGCAGGAGGGAATTCAGTCAGGGATGCAGGAGGGGATGCAGGTAGGAATACAGGAGGGGATACAGGCAGGGATGCAGGTAGAGATGCAGGCAGGGATGCAGGTAGAGATGCAGGTAGAGATGCAGGCAGGGATGCAGGTAGAGATGCAGGCAGGGATGCAGGAGGGGTTGCAGGTAGGGATGCAGGTAGAGATGCAGGCAGGGATGCAGGAGGAAGCTCCTCTGTTGCTTTTGGTCCTTGTGTTGCCTCAGTCTCAGCCCTTCACAGGAGCTTTGAGCTTTATGAAGCTGTTCTCATTTCAAGTGTGAGGAAACTGACTGAGGGGTTAAATGACTGTCCAAGCTGCAGGGAATAGATACTGAAGGGTGCGGGGGTCTAATCTAGGTCTTTTCCGACTCTAATTTCCGTCTAATATCTTCCCCTCCGCCTGCACAGCACCATGCTTTAGAAGTGCCATTGCTTCTGCATAGCTTAACATTCGTTCCTCCCACAGCTACAAGAGTCTACTAGAACGTTTTTATGGTTGAATTTGCCATGCTAATTTAGAGTGATGTTTTTCTCTTAATTTTTCATGGACTTCCATAACTGGAACATAAGTGATACGGGCATCTGTGCTGAGGCAGATAAGTGTAGATCCTGAGTGTGACACTGAGCATGCGTGCACGCACTCACGCACGCAGTTTCCATGCTGGACCATTTATTCTTACACTTTCAGTAATGCTCACTATTTCAAATATTAATAAAATGTGGACCCTTGAGTTCATCCTCTCTTTCTGTTTCTTGATGAATTGAGCTGAAGCAGTGACTCTGTGATATCGGGGCTAACTGGGTGAATTTCATTTTTCCTTATATATTGAAGTTATGACTTGGCCCACGTTGCAGGAGTTAGGCACTTATACAGACAGGTTGAGATTCTGTTTTCTCCCTGCTTGTGGTTGTAGTGTTGTGTAGCTTGTAGTTATTAAAAAAAAAAAAAAAAACCCAAACAATCTACGCTATGGCTAGCGAGGCATCGTCCACGGTGGTCTCCCCACCCCATAGGGATCCCCAAGCAGCGGTCCGCCCTGGTTCCAGTGGTTTAGCAGGGTTAGCTGCTGCCAAACTGCTCACACTTCCCAAGCCATGCCGCCCCCTGTGGCTGGCCTGCCGAAACTGGCCATTGACTCTAATCCTGTTAGCCCCACAAAATGAAAACTCTACAGTCTTATAATTTACCAGCCAGATTTATAACAGATCTTTAATCCCCCAAATGCCCACACAAAACCTCAAAACTCGATAAAAGCTGCACACCTAGATTGGACAGATGTGCCCTATATTACCCAATCGTCTATCTGTGAAATCCCCAGTTACTTATGGATCCTAGGACCACGCACGTGGTTCTGACTCATCATCCTGTCCTTCAGGTACCTTCTTGTTCTCCCTGGTCTTCATCTCCATCTCTCTTATCTCTCTGTCCCCTCTCTAAAACTTTCAGCTCCTCCTTATTTTCCGCTGCCCAACCACAGGCTCTAGCCTTATCTGACTAATTAAGATTTCACCTGACTACACCTAAATGTGGATACTCTTGAGGGAACAGAACATACAAATGATCCACAGCGTTGTTGTTTTCCAAAAGCACCATCTCTCAAGGTGCTGAGCGTTTAAAATGCTTCTGTTGGATATTGGCTTTACTTTGTCTCTTTGGGTAGGTTCTGCCGACCTTTTCATTGTCTACACATAATAAAGTTAGAACAGTTTGTTGAAACAAGTAACATCAGTCAACTCCAATGTCAGCGCTCTGGCTTCGTTCCATGACCTCCTAGTTGGTGATCCTCTCTTACTACTTAGTGCTAATTATGATTTAAGTCATGTGGAGAATATTCAAAAATCAGATATGATTAATATAAAAAGACTCATATCTGCCCTGGACGAATTTTACGAAGTCCCTTTATTCAAATCTCCTACCTTTACTTTGGTCTGAAATAATATTTTTTTGTAGGTTTTTATCTTTATTATAATTAGGACATTGTGCTGCATAGCCACATTTGCTCTAAGAATGACTTGAATAATTCACTACGCTGTCATCTCCTCCATAGGGCAAGGCTTTGCCCTTGTTAAGGTGTTCATGGAGCATTATCGAATTCCACCTTGGCTTGGTGCAGACTCTGTTGTTAGCAGCACTTAGATGAAGGAACAGAAGGCTTGCTCTCTAAATTTTCAGCACACTGGGAAGACTAAATTCAGTATTTCAGATTAAGATTTTAAATTACTCAAGGAGACTAGAATCCTTCAGCAAAATAAATGGAACAGAATTTAAAATAGAAACAGGAGAATTGTGAATTTAAATATAAAAGATGAATTGTAGGTGTGAGACATTAGATGCTATGTGGGAAAGCATGTGGGGGATTCAGTTCAGTTATTCAGGATCCAGCAAAGACACGGTGGATGAATGACCCTTCCATTTTAGTTACATTCCCAAGCATTGCTGTGCATGGGGCTGAGCCTTTCCTTGGCAATCTTACACGCTGCCTGCAGAAGACAAATTACAGACTACGTGTGGTAAATCCTTAAGCCTCGCTTAATACTTACAATATAGAAGAAATTAATGAAAAGGATCTCTTTAGGGATATTCTTTTTGGGGGCCTTTAAATAAGAAACAGAATGAAATAAAGAATTGCATGTTGTATATTGTTGTCTTTGAACACTCTCTCTTAAATTCTACTTCTTTCAGCCATAGTTTTAACAGTCTTAGTCAATTTATGTTAGCATTTTCTGGCATCTAATTTGCCAATGTTTTATATCATTGGAGAAAGTAGTCTTAATGTTTTATATTTCATTAATAGGTTGCTACAGATATTCGACATAAATGCTTTCTTGCAATCTTTTATGTTGATTTCTTTTGTTTTTATTAACTTGAAAATTTTATATGTGAGTCTTTTGGGCTGGCGTGACTTCCGTTCCCTCCTACCCTCTTTAATTCCTCTTGTGACTCCCTAACCAGCCGCCTTGAATCCCTAACCTCCTTTACACACACATGCATGCAAGTACACGCCCACAAACACACACATGCATGCAAGTACACGCCCACAAACACACGCATGCATGAGTTTGGATTCCATTGCTGTGCAAGCATTTAGATAACAAAATGAAATCTGGGAAGGGAAGGGTGTATTTCAGATTGTAGGTTTCAGTCCATCACAAGAAGATAAAAACCTGAAGCAGAAATCGTAGAGGGAAGCTGCTTTATTGTTACTCCCTGGCTCATATACCTTTATTTTATAGTCCAGGTCTTCTTGCCTAGGAATGGTACCACCCACAGCAGGCTGAAACCTCCTACATCAATTAGCAACCAAGAATATGCCCTACTGACTGGCTCACAGGCTGATCTGATAGGGGCAATTCCTTTTGTCTTCTCAGGTTAGTCAAATTGATAACTAAGACTAACCGTTGTGAGTGCGTGTTTGCGAGTACTCATATCTAATAAGTCTAATAATATTCTTATTTGCATATATTTATGGATGACAATTTAGGATTAGGATCTCATCTCTAAAATCAAAACAAAAGATAAACAAACAAAAAACCAAACAACAACAACAAAGCAAAGCAAAAGAAACACAATACAACCAAACCTGGGTTCCCCTTCATCACAGTCATTCATTATCTATAGCTCTTCACCTAGAGTAGGGCCTCATGAAGACCTCCCTCCCATGCTCCTGTGGGCTTCACAGGTTTTGTGTAAGGAACTTATTTTGGGAGTTCATGGATGCAGGATTCCTCGCTGTCCAGAAGGGGCTGTACTGGTCCTCAGACTCTTAAACCTTGGTACTTCCTCTTCCATGATGCTCCCTGAGTCACAGGTACAGGTACAATATTATAGATATCCCATTTGGGGCTGGGCATCCCACTGCCACTTGTTTGCATTTTGACCAGTTGTGGATCTCTCTAGTCTCCATCTTCTTCAAAAAAGGTTTATTTGGTAAGATGTGGTGCTGCACTTTATCTTTTGGTTATAAGGATAAATACAGAACAGTCAGAAACTATATTACTTTGGCAATGTGGTGGTCATAGCTTCTCCTGTATGGCCCATTTACTTTCTAGCTGTGGATTCTTGGCTAGGTTTATAGGACCTTGTGTGAATTCTGTTCTACTGTTAAGACTTTATGCCCAATTAGGCAGTTGTTCTTTACTACACAAGAAGCAAGTGCCACTGTTAAAACACTAAGGACATCTTGCAGGTTCCATCCTTGATTTGGTTTTCAGTCATTGAGGTTGGGTAGGACTGGATATTGACAACTTTCCCTACCTTGGCACCTTGCATAGCTTCTTTCCACATTATAAAAATTAGCTTTCAGGGAGTGGGCTTCAGGTTAAGTGCCTTTGGGTCTTTGTTGTTTTGGCAAGCAGTCAAGAACAATGAGAGAATCCTATTGTTTCATTAATGAACTCAATGAACTGTTTGATTGGAACTCTTAGTTCGAGAAGTCTGGACCTCTAAGGAAGAGTTAGGGGAAGGATTGATGGGGCTGAAGGGGATGGCAACCCCATAGGAAGACCAAGACTATCAACTAACCCAGACCCCTCAGAGCTCCTAGAGACTAATCCACCAACCACAGAGCATATATGAGCTGGTAGGCTGCTCCGTGGCCCTAGGCACCTATATAGCAGAGGACTGCCTGACCTCAGTAGAAGATGATGCACCTAATCCTGTAGAGACTTGATGCTCCAGGAAAGGGGTGTGTGTGGGGGTAAGGTGGGAGGGATGAGGGTAGGTGGATGGGAGGGGTGGAGTACCCTCTCAGAGGCAAAGGAACGTAGGGAGGGTGTGAAGAACTCTGGGAGCAGGGAACAGATGGGACAGGGGGCAACATTTGGAATGTAAATAAATAAAATAATCTAATAAAAAAAAGAGTAAAGGAGATGATTCCAGTCTGGAATATTAATGACAGCCAGTTTATATTAGTTCTTTTAGCTAGAGAAGGAGCCAACTGTTATCAGTTTCATGATTTAAAATGTGTAGAATTGCAATCATGAGTGTGAGCATGAGGGCACATCGAGTTATGTACCTATTAGGCTACTCATACATCTCAGCCAGTAGGATCTTGCTTACTATGCACCTGGACTCAAGTCCTACTACTTCATAAAACTAGGTACACTGTGCACATCCTTTGTCTTACAACTTGGTAACTAAAGACAGGAGGATCAGGAGTTTGAGGTTATCCTTAACTACATAGCAAGTTGGAGGCCAGTTGGGACACACAAGACCAAATTTTATAAAAAGCCCATATGCCATGTTAGTAGACATGATTAAATTTATTCCTCCCAACATAGGAGGCCACCTTTGGTGAAGAACACTATAGAGTGGTAAATTCTGAGTATCACATGATCAGGGTGAGTTTCAGAAAGGCTAAAATCCAGTCTTTCTTAGATATTTCTAAATATCACTAAATGTTTGTGACTTAAATTCGACATGGTGATATTAAAATTGTTTCCATTTCCACACAGTGATCTAGTGGAATCAAGGGTGATTCCATTCACAGATCCTGTAATGTAGTCTACACTAGTGTCAAATGGTGTTGGGATGATTATGAAACGTGGAAAAGGATGAGTTCTTAGTATGAGAGACTTAACATTCTGGTCCTGTCATATTTTGTATTCCTATCTGTGGGAATGGGACTTTGTGTTCCCCTCCTGAATTGTACAGGGATGGCCCTTAGGGTTCAGTAAATTTGAACCATCTTAGAACAGCTCTTAAGAAGTCTTCACAAAGCAATCAAATTATTAAAAATTGATTTTCTGCACTGTAACACAGACATATAGCAGAAGTTGTATTGGAAATAAATTCTCATTGAATGATATCCTTTGTGGGTATTTTTAAATGGCATGCAGCAACTGTGTCCCCCGTCTGGCATTAATAGATAAGAAGGGTCACAATCCCCACCTCTTTGGAATCTAAAATGGGCTGTCAGAGAGGAATATGGAGTGAAAATTGACGAGCTGGGCTGGCTTGGGAGTCTGCAGGTCAGAGATTAAATCCACCTTCATCTGGGAGACAAGAGCAGCCGGTTGCTAAACACTGAACGTGGTTGGTTTGAAAACAGAGCCAAGGAGTTTTGGGTGGGGAAAGCCTGAGAAGAGAAGCTGTTATGAACTCCTGGCATGTATAGGACACTATCATCCAGAAAGCATATCTTTCCTTTCCTGCATCCTGCTTTCCCTTGCAAAAAAGGCACACACTTCCTTTCACCCTCCTACGTGAGCTGCGCATTGAAAAGCAAGCCTCATTCTTCTAGACGTTCCACCGCATGTTCATTTTAAATTTAAACTTTCCATTTGCTTGCTTCACTTTATCTTGCTCTAGATAGAAATCTCTGAGCTGGTTGTAAATAAATCGCAAATCAGAAGCAATGATAATTTCACTTAGGTAAGTTTCCCACCTGTTATCTTCGGATATTTATACTTATTTTGCATTGGAAAAAATGATGCTATAAAAATTATTGATGCTGAGATATTTGGAATTAGATATTTAATGGATTGTTTATCAAGGGTATTTGTGTTTCCTTTTGAAAGGACAAATAGTTTTCAGTTTTACTTTGCTCACTGCATATTTGAAAATGCAGGAATTGCAGCTCCTTGAGGTTTGAGGGGACATCTCCTCGTCTGTGAGTCTCTGAGACGTTTTGTAGAGCCATCATTTCTTTTACTTTGTTGCTTTAGTTGGAAACTCATACAGAAAATAATCCTAAAACATGTCATGATGGAAGACATCTAGGACTTCTCAAGTTCTGTACTATCATCTTTAAGATTTGATCTTAACTAGTTGTGTCTGTACATATGTGCATGTGTGTGTGTGTGTGTGTGTGTGTGTGTGTGTTCGTGCGCGTGCGCACATGTGTGCACTGATATGCAGAGATTCCAGAAGAAGGTGTCTGATCTGGAGTTACAGGTGGTGGTAAGCTGCCTGATGTGGGTGCTGGGAACTGAATTCAACCCTCTGGATGTGCACCCTGTGCTCTTCTTCTCTCCAGTGAGATAACCATCATTGTAAAATGTTGGTTAAATTCTTGTCTTTCATTGTAATAAAAGCAAAATTATTAGGTTTAAAATTAATGGACAATCCAATTAAAGGGGCATGCTGGTTGATTCATCCCTCAAGAGGTCTGAACTTTCCAGGTACTTGTATCATCTGAGCATACCCAGGAAAGTGTTAATATTGGTTTAGAAATACAAAGAATATTAAAAAAAAACATAATTTAAGTCACATGGTCTTGCTCTCTGCAAAAAAATTCAAAGGCAGCTGACAATTCATATGCAGCACCTATTAAGGAAACACTAGAGAAAGGAAATGTATTTAGGGAGATGAAATTAAAATTTCTAAACAACAGCCAGAATGTAAGAGGAATTTTCTATGACATATAATTTAGTCCTATTACTCCTTAAAGTCACATCTAAGTAGTAAAGGGCATCAACAACAACAGTAAAGTTTCTGTTTGTGTCCCTGGATATTATAGAAGCAGCAAGAACCTCTGAGGTACCTCATTACTGTAGGTTTTAGGGACATCCTTCTAATGGACATATTCACCTAAAATGTAGGAATTATTCAAGTTCTAATTAAGTGTTTTTGGCAATTCAAAAACCACTTAATTTGAAAAAAAAAAAAAAGCTCCAAAGAGTTAATATCATCATAACACAACCTTTTGATTTTAATGTACACAACTCTAATCATTTCATTGAAATTAATGATAACAGTCATCAGAGTTGAGTAAATGAAATATTGCTTTGTTGAGATAACACAAGTCTAACACTTTCATTCCATTTGGAAAAGTAACCAACCCTTGATATTTGGAATGGATATTTAAATAGTGTCAGACCCTGACACTTCACTCAGTGACAACTGTGAGGGTTGATCCTTTTGTAACTCTAAGAGAGAGTAGGTCTAGGTGATATGATATCTGATACACAGTTGCAAGATCTGTTCATGAATGCTTCTTTTTATGATGTTACAGAAAAAGTAGAGCCATAAAGATGTCTTGTAGTTTGGATGGAAAGTGTCCCCCACAGACTCGTGTGCCCGTACACCAGTCCTCAGCTGGCCATTATTTTTAAGGATTTTTAAGGCTGTATAACCTATTGGACATGAATAGTTGGTGTTTTAGGACTATGGGGTTGGGGTAGAGGCTTATAGCTGGCCTTGGTTCCAGCCCAAGCTCTTCACTTCCTGGTCCAGCCAGATGCTAGCAAGCCATGTGAAAAGCAACTCTATTCTTCCCCTATTGTCAGACAACAAGTTGAGATAAATCCTTCCTTTCTTATTGGCTATTTATTTGGTTATTATTTATTTGGTCACTACAATGAAAAAAAAAACAAATATAAGACATTTAATATTTACCGTGTATTAATAATCTCTCATACATGTGCAATAGCATGTGGTAAATATCTCTCTCAGGTATTTGATGTATGCATATGCATATATACATATACCCCCCTGATTTCATGAGAGCAAATTAGAAGCATGTAAGGTCACAGTGACCATGTCCAAGCTGACCACAATGATGTTTCAGAATTGTTTTCTTAACTACCTCATTCAACCACCTTCACATCAAACAGAGTAAGTTCAACATATACATATGTATAATGAAAAATGGAGCATGTTTTGATGATGTTAATATAGTAACTCATCCAGTATGGTTTTTGTACTTTATGGTAAGTGGGACACTGGTTGTTTACCTACAACAAACAATAATATTGTTCTCAATATCATTTACTTGACTGGAATTTCTGTAATGTTCTCTAAATTTATAATTTATTGACTCAACTGAAACACCTTTGAGAGAAAGCAAAATTAAGGATGACAAGGAGAAATTGGGACTATTACCCCAGAAAATGAATCAGTGTGTCCAAATAGAAAAATCTCACAGCAGATTCTCTGTTTCAAAACATTGAGTTTCTGAGGTCTTAACTGCATAAAACCAAGGGACCATATTTCTTTAGAGCTGTAGATGACTTTTTACTATACCATTACATAGGAGTGGTCAGATTACTTGCTCATGAGCATCCTGTTGACCAGGACTTAGAATGTGATGGTGATTGGCTGGCATATCTCTTAATCTGCACTCATCTAGCTGGGGTTTGTTTATACATCGAGGCTCAGAGTGCTCAACAGAGGGTATGTTCTCATGCCTTAGTCAGCTGGCATCATATCTGGAACCATTCACTTATCAGAGCTCAGTGCAGAGTGAAAGCCAGAGTTATTGTGGAACAGTTAGTCAGGTGGCTGATGAGAAATCTGTCCTTTACTAGTCCTCATCTGGACTGTCCTCAGTATTTCAGTACGTGAATAAATTCAAACCGTGGAGATCACTTCGCTCTAGGAAGGCCATCTGGATAATTTTACATTGCCTTAAACTGAAAACTCTATCTGGTATCCTAGGTCCACTTACTTATCAAGGCAACAGGAATTGTGTCTCTTCCATGTACCAGTTTTATTTTGGATTATTTTTATTTTATTCTGATAGTTGAGGCTGAATTAATTTTATATTATCATTAAATGCATTAAGTATTATGAATAAAGGTTTTTATATTTGTTTGATATGGTTCTTTGAGCACACAAAAAGTGTTCAAAATACTATAAAGAAAGAATTTAATGCTAAAATAAAATTATTGAGCTTCATATCTCTCTTGTGTAATTTTGTCGCCCTACAATGATTTTAAATGATTTTCCCTTTAAATTCCTAGGGTTATGGAAGACATAAAAGATAAATATGAATTTATTCCTTATAGCATATAGCTATAAAGTAACTTCATTTCAGCTGTGCTTTTGATATGCAAGTTAAGTTTGCCTCTTTCTGGAACGAAAGTGATATGAAAGTGTGGTTTCTCTTGACATTTGTGGTCTCCATGTTGATCTTTACATTTTACATACACATAGTCTTAATTTATAAGCAAAGACTGATACGTGTCACAAAAAGCACCGTTTCATAGTTCTTGGTCATCACTAATGATGAATCTGGAGAAAACAGATACATATCAAACAGTGGATATGGGCAAATTATGTTCAGTGCCACCTAAGTGTTATGTGTAATTTTAGTAACCCACTAAGTCCTTTGCAAGAGCTCTGCCTGAGCTCCCTCAACCTCTTGGGGCCAGCTCTACTAAGCTGCCTCCTTCGTGTCCTTTCTCCTGCCCACGTTAGTTGCCGAGATGGAAAACACCTTAAAAAATAGCCAGATAACCCAATGGCTGGGTAAAGAATTTCCTGTCCCATCATATATAATTTGTAGATGGCATTGAAGTTTTGTTGGTAGACAGCACTAGAGATCACTGCCAGAAGAAATGAAGAACTGTGCTCCCAAATATCACGTGAAGCATACCCACCCTGAGCCCAGCACCCCTGATCTGTGCTCCCAAATCTCACGTGAAGCATACCCACCCTGAGCCCAGCACCCCTGATCTGGGGGATGTTCACTTGGAGCTTCCAGAGCGTGTATGCTCTTCTGTATTACCAGGATCTTGTAACTGTCACAGTTCCTTTGGGACTACCTCTTACAGAGTTCCAGGACCCAGGTGCCTCTTGTGGCACATTGTCCTCTCAGATGGTTTTAGCAAACTGCTCCAACTCTGTAGCACTGATTCTCCAGTGTCAGGCTCTCAAATTGCTTAGCAATTAGCAGTGTTCAGTGTCCAACAGAAAAGCCCTATCTCACAAATGTCAGGTGCATTTTGTAGCTGAAAAGCCTCTAGTGAGATACATCTCCAAAAACAACTGGAGGATGCATTTTTGGCAAGTTCTAGATGAAAATTTTCTACCAAATTACACTGGACAGGCACAGTAGAAATTATTCAGCTGTTGTGGTCCTTGGCCATTTCCTAATTGTTGGGAGATAGTTTTGTGCACTATGTATTCAGACGCTGATTTCTATGCCCAGACATCTGGATGCAGTCCAGATGATGGCATGGTGAAGCATATCTGGTCTCAATATTATGTAAAAATTGTTTTCTATCATCTCTGATTGGCTAATAAAGAGCTTATTGGCCAATTATCTGGATAGAAGAGAATAGGGCAGGACTTCCAATCTCAGTCTGGGGTATCCAAGGAGAGAGAGAGAGAGAGAGAGAGAGAGAGAGAGAGAGAGAGAGAGAGAGAGAGAGAGAGAGAGGGAGGGAGGGAGGGAGGGAGGGAGGGAGGGAGAGAGAGAAGAAGAAGAAGAAGAAGAAGGAGGAGGAGGAGGAGGAGGAGGAAGAAGGAAGAGGAGGAGGAGGATGAGGTAGAGGAGGAGGAGGAGGAGGAGGAGGAGACTACATTGAGAGACAAGGAGGATTCACCATGAGTTCTAGATAATAAAGCAGCCACAAAGACACACACGGACTGGAGTGAATCAAAGCAAGACTCAGCTACAGGTAAAGCTCCACAGGGTTGGGGAGTAGCAGCCTGGTCAGGTTAGAATAGCTCAAACCCTCCCAGTTTAGTGCCAGCAGCTTGTTAATACAAATACCAGTTCTCTTAGTCTTTCTTTGGGAGCAAAACAGACATAAGAAGCTTCCTCCCAAAGAATTACATTTACACCTAACTGATAAATTCAAGATCTCAGCCTTGTGGGATAGACTTCTTTGAATATTTTGTCTTAGCCCTGAGGGCAGTGGCTGTTTCTTATCTGCTAGTGGTGTGTGTGTGTGTGTGTGTGTGTGTGTGTGTGTGTGTGTGTGTGTGTGTATGTGTGCACATACTTGGAAGCCAGAGGATAATCATAGGTACAGTTTCTTAGGAGTCAATGACATTTTTCTCTACTGTTTTGAGGTAGTCTTCATATTCATCAAGTAGGCTAAGCTGCTGGCTCATCTCCATCTCTATTGCTGACAAGGTTCACATGGCACATCATGCCTGGCTTTTTAAAAGTGAATTCTGGGGACTGAACTCACTTTACCAAATGAGCTCTGTATCCCAAATCTCTGATCTACTACTTTTGAATTGTATTTACTTCTTAACAATGATTTTACTATTAGTCTCATGGCAGAGTTAATAATGCCTGTGTTAAATGTTCCCCTGTTCATATAGCTGTGGCTTCTCTGTCTTGAGTGGATGAATTCCAACTGATAAAAGTGGCTTATGGGACAGGTAAGCACTTACAAGCTTCTGTCTAGAGGGGAAATGTAACAGCAGTTCCCTGGGTAGACCAGATGGCCAGGGAAGGACAGAAGAGTAAAGGCTGACATTCTATTAGCTAAAGGATTCCCTGGGTCAGGCCATGAGTCATTTGCTCCTGCCCTGGTAGGGTCACCTTGACTACTGGCCTTCATCCCTTCCTCTCATGGCTTTGGCCCTTCCTCCCTATCTATATTCCATTCTGATCCTAGTTTTGTGGAGTTCACACTCTCAGACTTTTAAATGCAATGGGACTTTGCAGACTACATCCTGCTAGTCCACATTTGTGGCCTGAAGATTCCTCTAGAGACTGAAAGATGTTTCCAAATCAGGAGCATCTATTAATCAGCAAGCAGTGAATTCTATAGAGTGAGAAACACGAAATGAGCTTGCAAACATGACTTTTGCCTCATTTTAAAGATCATCTGTATTTGTTCTATGCAGCGGGTAAGAGTGGGAAGAAAGGTCAAGGAAATGGTATAGTTGCAATGTTTCTTAAGGCATGTTCCCAAAACTCTCCCATGATCTCTTCATAATGTTTCTTGTGCTTCATCTACTTGTCCCCTTTCTCAGTCTTCAGTATTAACATGGGAGAGGGGGAGGGGGAGAGGGAGACAGAGTTAAGTGTCCAGGTAAAATCTCCACAATAAGGAAGAATGAAAGAAATGACTAATGAAGGGAGCCAGGGGACTGACTTTTACAGTTCTCATGACTTGTAATTATTTTAATGTTTCTCAAATACTGTAAGATTATCTTTAAAAAACAGTTAAAGGGAAGTTAAATTCTACTAAGCACTTAGAAGAAACATTTGAAAAAATAATAATCACATTAAGAAATAGCCTTCCATTTGTTTAACTTCTAAAACTGATTTGGAGTTCCTGCTTTATGAGTTCTAGACAGAACAGTGAAAAGAATATCACTTAGTCCTCAAAGCAGCATGTGTGAAGCTACCAAGCTCACACTTCTTTTGGTGAATGTGTGCACGCAAGTGCATGCGTGTGTGTGTGTGTGTGTCTGTGTGTGTGTGTGTGTGTATGTGTGTGTGTAGTATGTATGCATACATGTGAGTGTGTATATAATGTGTGGGGTGAGGGGAATCTCACAGATACATGTACACCATGGTACAGTGGGAATGTGGAGGCCACGGGGTAGCCTGGGGTATTGGTTCTTGGTTTCCATCTTGTTTCTTGTTTGTTATATAGTTTCTCTGTCTTGCTTGGCACTGCACACACAAGACAGCTTCACCTATCAGCAAGGCTCCAGAGATGCTTCTATTTTGATCTCCTGTCTCTGTAAGACACTCAGACTACAGACATGCAACAGTGCTCTCAGCTTTATGGGGGTTCTGGAGATTCAAACATAAGTGCTCACACTTGTCCAGTAAAGTGCTTTATCCACTAGGGGGGGGGGAGAAAGAGAAAGAGAAAGAGAAAGAGAAAGAGAAAGAGAAAGAGAAAGAGAAAGAGAAAGAGAAAGAGAAAGAGAAAGAGAAAGAGAAAGAGAGAGAGAGAGAGAGAGAAAGAGAAAGAGAAAAAGAAAAAGAGAGAGAGGAGGGATAAGAGAGAAGGAAAGAGGGAGGGAGGAAGGGAGAGAGGGAGGGAGGGAGGGAGGGAGGGTGAAGAAAGGGGAAAAAGTTTAGTTTCTTTTGATGTAAGTATGTAGAAAATACAATTCATTCATTCACCCAAGGTCATTTTCTTGAAAGAGTCGCATTCTCTTGTTCTCTGTTTAAAACCACTCTGTCTGTGGTATAGGTCCTGTAAGGAACATAGAAATTCTAAGATGAATCATTTTAGCATTTTGATATGCACAATGGCTGATAGAACTCAGTTTTACAGTAGCTGGCAACACTTTGACAGTGTGTTTTTTTTTTAAAAGCATCTTTTACAAAATCTCAAAGCACTTTACATTTGAGACATTAAAAGCTTAAGAGAAAACGAGTTAGAAATCTGGAGCAGTGGGAAGCATAGATCAATTTGAGAGTAATTACTTCAATTATTTCTAATAAAATCATTTTGTATTAAGTGAAAATAGTTTTAAGTTTTAAGTATTCATTGAGGATTAACACTGGCATTCTCAAGCCTTTATCTTTCCACAAAAATGAGTGCCATTATTCTATACCGAGTTAATAGACTTTCGTAGGTGTTTCTTGAGTTAAAGGAAAGTATATAATTGCTTATACTAATCAAGAAGGACAACCAAGCTTAAGTTTTATTAAGTGTGGTCATACAGTAATAAAAAAAACCTAGGAATATAAATGGCAAATTCCTTCCAAGGGTCATCAGTTTGTATTAGATCCAGATCCCAGCCAAACATTTAACTCCAGTTAAATTTCTCAACCTTGAATTGTTCGGCAATAACCTTGACCCTTTTAAGAATACAGACTTTGGAATTAGTTTCAAGTTGGAATTAGTTTCAAGCCATAACTTAACAATCATGAACTGTGACCTTGAGGAAGGCATTTAGATAGTTTGTGCCTCCAGGAACCCACTGATTTGGACTTTTTGAGCTAGGGTTTCACACTGTAGGTCAAGCTGGCCCAGAACTCACTGTGCATCTCAGGTTCTCCCCAGACTTCCTGTAGCCTTCCTACTGCAGCTCCCAGATACCTGGATTACCAGTGTGATCTGCCATGCCCAAGTGGGACTCTTTATCTTTGAGAACATGGGTTCATTTATCAAGATACAAGGTATAACTGAAGAAATAACTTTCAGGGGTGGTATGTTTGTATTTCGTTTTTAGGTTTGAGGGGTTTTGTTGTTACATTGTGTCTTTGGTTTTGTGGTTGTTATTGTGGGTTTTTGTTGTTGTTTTTGTTTGTTGTCTTTTTTGAGAAAGAATTTAAAGTTGGAGGGAAGTAGGAAGGAGGAGAGGACTTTGAAGGACTTAGAGGAAGGAAGACTATGATAAAAATATATTTAAATTTAAAACCTTTAAGTAACAAAAATATAATAATAAAAAGAACTGAAAACCTCTAAAATATTTTGTGCCTCAGTTTCCATTTCTAGACACTGGAAGTGATAACATCCAGTTTATTGTCCTGTCATGTGTATGTGACTTAACACACTGAAGTGCATGGAGCACAGCCTGTGGAAAGCTAACACTTAAAGACAGGCTGTTGGAGCTGTCATCTCTAAGATCTCAGAAGCCCGGTTATTTTATTGTTCTGTGATCTCTCTCTGGCCTTATATGGAGCCATAAGCATAAGAGACTTGAGTGTTTACAAGGCAAAGTGTTTACCTTGCTGCAAACAGTGTTGTGACTTAGGACTCCTAGCAGATGTGATGTCCAGGCAGACATTAGTTTGTACAGCCTAACTTATGGGAAAGTTGTTCCTTGAATGAGAGAAGTTTTGGGCATAGAACCCACAAGTCCAGGTGTCTTTCCATAACAAATAAGCTAATTTATCCCCTTTAAATGTCTGTGCATGTTTCATTTTTAAAAATAATAATTCTATTTTTGAGACTTTCAGACAATGAACTTGGTCACATTTCCCATTTCCCTCCAGCTCCCCCAGATCCAGCCTCTGTACCCTCACCTCCCCATTTAACTTCATCCAAGTTTAATTTTCTTTTTTGGACTAATTGAGCCCAATTTTGTATGTGCACTTTTTAGTAGTTTATGGATCAAAACTTCTAATTCCCTTTAGTGAATAATTAATATAGTTATACCTACCTTGTAAACGTAATTTTATTTTGTTATTATTTCTCAAGATATTCTTATGTAGCTATAAGCTGAATGTCTGATTCATAGTATAATTTAATTCTAAATACAAAGCATTCCCAGCCATCACATCTGATGACAGCCCACAATGAAGTGATATGCCAATATTATTAATTTTGTATTTTGGATATTTGCATTCTTGAAAAGACTTTATCTTCCTCAACATGTTTTCTAAACAACCAGGTAAATTGTTCCTATCTCACCAAAAATCCCAATTGCTTTTCTTCAAGAATTTCTTAAAATATTTGTAAACATCTACTAGTAGTAGTCACCAAGAATTTCTGGTTTAAAAATAAGACATTTAGACACAAAAATGTCAATTTAAAGAAATAATCATATTCTCATTTAGTTTTTTGTTGGTTTATTTATTTGATCTGATTTGTGTGATCTGCCTGGCTATGTGTGTCACTGAAGAGTGGTTGAATATCTAACTCCAAATACTCTCAGGATTGCTTTTAATCAGTTGTGGAAAGCCTACTCTAGCTGGCTTCTCTTTTGTCCTGAAAGAAAGAAACCCTCATGTCATGATGGACAGACATGGAGACAGAGTGCTGTGCTAGCTAGGGTGACTTAATCTTTCTCCACTAGCCTGCATGGTTCAGTTACTTCACACAATGCCTCTCTTCTTTTTAGCTCATTGTCAGCTAAGAGGCGCTGACACAGTTTCATCTCCTTATAAAGGTGGGCATATCATGAAACACTGACATTAAAATCTTTTGTATGTTTCTTTGTTTTTTTTTTCTTTTAAAGAACTGGGTAAATGGTATTTCTTTTCTTCTTAGACTGTCCTATTGGAGGACCTGATGTCTCTCCATTTCTGTCTCTATAGTTTGATTCTGAACCACAGAAATTTATTCCTTATTAAAACATTGATCAGTGCAGGGCATAATGGCACATGTCTTTATTCCCTGATGGAAGCAGAGGGAGGTGGATCTCTATGGGTTTGAAAATAGCCTAGTCTACATAGAGAGTTCCAAGACAGCCACGGCTACATAGAGAGACTCTAGATCAATCTATATCTATATCTATATCTATATCTATATCTATATCTATATCTATATCTATATCTATATCTATATCTATATCTATATCTATATCTATATCTATATCTATATCTATATCTATATCTATATCTATATCTATATCATCTATATCTATCTATCTCTATCTCTATCTCTATCTCTATCTCTATCTCTATCTCTATCTCTATCTCTATATCTATCTCTATCTCTATCTCTATCTCTATATCTCTATCTATCTATCTATCTATCTATCTATCTATCTATCTATCTA
Source organism: Mus musculus (assembly GCF_000001635.26). NCBI lineage: Eukaryota > Metazoa > Chordata > Mammalia > Rodentia > Muridae > Mus > Mus musculus. Next base: position 26,454,413 of record NC_000069.6, on the reverse strand, counting down.
TCTATTTATCTATCTACCTATATTTCACAAAACAAACAAATTAAACAAAAGATAAAGAACATCTCATGGTGATAGTTCTACCATGTCCTACAGTGTATCTGTCTATCCACACATCTTCATGAATATATATATATAAAATATATATACATATAAAAAATATATATATATATATAAAATCGGTGACTGAAAATATAAAAAGTGAAATAGTATTTCCTGACTTGAAGACTTTGTTTTAATGTGATTGGTTTTAATAAAATATAAATATTAAATGATGTTTCAATAAAAACTCAACTTTGTTTCTTGTCCTTTTTATTCTTTCCTTCAGTTGGCTCACAGCATTTTCAGTATGTTATTAAATTAAATGTTTCTCAAGTGCCATGGTGTGTAATAATACATTTCTCCCTTTTCCAATAACGTTATCAATTGATTGTGAGGTCAAGCTGTAGAGTTGACATGTAACTTGACCTCCTACAAATCTCAAGAATGCCACATTCATTCCTGATGACAAATGGACCCCTGTGAGGCTGACCGTGTGTCTGAAGTCACCACTTTTACCTCTGGCCTGGTGCCTACCTGCATGGTAATTAGTTAATGCACTGTATTTCTGATTCAGTCAGTTGTTACCCATAGCAGAGTCTTCACCATGTTTTAATTGGCCATTTTGTTTGTTTGCTTGCTTTGTGTGTGTTAATAACTAGCAAAAACAAAAGCTACCATATCCCCACGGTAACCATTATTAGCTCAATTTTGGCCAGTAATGATCTCAATTTGTCATTTTATCCTGGCCTGGCTTCAGGAATCTAGCTTTGCCTGTATATTTTTGCAAATTTCCACGAACTATTTTTTTATAAGAAGATTAAAAAAAAAAAAAAACCTAACACCCACAGTGATAATGCAATAGTGCTTCATGTATCCATAAACATAAGCAATAAATCTAATTTATGTCCCTATGATGATTACAAAAGTGATGTGGACTATATTCTTTTGTTTATGATGTATATTTCTTTTTTCTTTGATTTTTTTTTTAACTTTTGTTGATTGTCAGTTTCATGTCATGCACCCCAGTCCCATTCATCTCCCATTTTAGTCTCCTCACATCTGCCCATGTCACCTTTGCAACCTCCCCACCACAAAACACAAAACAAACAAACAAATTAAACAAAAAAATAAAAATAAAAAACATCTCATGGTGAAAGTTCTACCATGTCCCACAGTGATCTGTCTATCCACACATCTTCACTTGCAAATGTTCCTTGCTATGAGTCATTGGTCTGGTTTGAGGTCTCTGGCTTCTGTGACACCATCAATATTGGATCCTCACTGGGACTGCTCCCAGTTGTCCCATTGTTGCCCTGTGTCATGGAGATCCTATAGTTTTGGACTAGCAGGACTGGACACTCCACTGGTCACAACCATTCACAGATAAAGATTTCGGGGTGAGCCAACTCAGAACCTTGGGTCTGGGTCTGAGTGGTGGCTGAGCTGGTCAGCCTGGGGCACAGCTCTCCCTTATCTTCACCATCACAGCAAGCTTTCCAGCACTGCTCCAGCTTGGCCACTCAGTGACACCATCAAAAAGAGGCAGGTTAGCTACCCTGATTTCATGTCCTAGAGCTAGGTCACCTGCACATACTCAGAGCTTGCCCAGACAATATGCCAGGCTTACTCTCCCAAGTGCTGCTGACTGCACAGGTCTGGTCTGGGACAGCTCTTCCTCTCTCATACCCTCTGGGTAGCTTACCTGTGCCTTCACCATCAGGGCCAGCGCCACTGTGATGCCCAATCATGGTGCAGGGTCCTCTCTACCAACTGCTACAGCCAGTGAGCCTCATCACATGGGGCCAGCTCTCTCAACTGCTACAGGTGTTAATGGGTGAGGAGGGGGAATGGCATGACCCCCCTGCCCCCAAGCCACCTCATGGCAGCTCTCCCATGCTCTCATCCTTGGGCTTGGCTCACCTGGGCCCTTACCACCAGGATCATCTCTTCTGTACTTTACAGGTGAGATGCAAGGCATGCTCTCTAGACTGCTATAGATGGTGAGAGATATGGCCAGTCACAACCAATGAGGGGTGGGGCCTGTTCCAAATAGCCCCTGGTCATCCACATGGTTTCTAGTTATAATATGAACCATAGACATAGAAAGTGATGTCTACTGCTGAATATGGACAGACACAGAAATGGCCTTCAGCTGCAGCTTGGTCTGGGACTTCACTATGGACCCAGGTGTCAAGGCTGGACATTCACAACAAGCTATTCCTTCCCACCCTCCAGTCTCCCATCCCATTTCTCTTCATTATGTTCAAGCTGCTCCACTTCTCTTTCTCTTCCATCTGTCTACCACACACTAGTACATTGTGGTGGTTCCTGCTGCAGTCTGACCATGCTGGTAGGCTGCTGGGTGACATTCTCTAGCAAGCAGTATCTGTGGTCTACCTGTGACAAGTGCTGGAGGGCTGGTCTGTGGGTGACAAGGCGGTCTGCAGGTCTCTGTCTTCCTCTTCTCTCAATACCAGGATTTGATTTGATTTATTTTGAGTTTTATGTGTCCTAGGCATAAAACAGCTTTGGCCACCAAGCCAGGCATCAAGCTGGGATGAACAAGGGATTGCCAACTGCTTGGCTCCTGACTGATATAGGAATAGTACTACCAACAGGATGTCTCTTAACCCTTTTCCAGGGGGTACCTTTTCCTTTTCTAAGATTTGTGTCTGTGGTGTGTGTGTGGTGTGTGTGTGTGTGTGTGTGTGTGTGTGTGTATGTATCCATGTATATGTGTGTATATGCCCCTGTGTGTGTATATGTGTATGTGAAATTTCATAAAACTTCCTTAATTTACATAGCTGAAATCCATAAGATCAAGTTGATCTTGGATTGCAAAATTCCTGGGAGCATTTTTCACCCTAAAGCGGTAAGTTTGCATAGTGTTAACTGTGTCATAATAGGAAGCAAGGATTTGATCTTTAGTACTGTAGTAGTTTGAACCTCATTCGGTGAACAGTGAAATAGCTGATTGTTTCACCCTCATTAGAAGTGCAGAGTGGTAAAACTTAACCCACTAACAATGTGAAAAGACAAGGAAACTTTTCTCGCTTGCCTTGGTTTTTAACTGAAAAAGAACTTAGAGCATCCGTCAGTAAGGACCGATACTGTGTATGCGTGAAGTGAGATCCAAGGTCTCCTCCTAGTCACATGCTTAGAAAATCAGGGATCAAAAGATGCTGCTGCACAAGCATCATAGGTGCCAGGATCACGGCTCACAGCACAATTATAAACGAGGCATCTGGTCTTCCTCTTGAAACCCCTTAGAACTGACCCCTATAGAAGATTATAAAGACATGAACTGTTCTCACCACTACAATTTGGCCTCAAAGAGGTTCTATTAGTAGAAGAAAGAAGAAAATGAAATAAGCAGCAGATTGCCTAGGAAAAAGGGACACAATGCCCATATTCCCACATAGATTTTGTGCTTAAATATACAAACAACAAAATCCTCATTCTAGCTCCAAGTGAATTCCTAGTCTCAGAAGGCAGAGGTCAATGAAAAGAATCAATTCAATTTCCTTTTGCTAGCAATGGATAATAAGAAATACATCTTTAAAACACTGTATTATAGTTTCCCTTAAAGGATGCATTCAAGTTAGCACATGGTGGCTCTCGAACTTCCTATACTACAACCCATCCATATGGTTCCTTGTGTTTTGGTGACCCCACCACAACCATAAAATTATTTTTGGTGCTGCTTCATAACTACAACTTTGCTACTGTTACGAGTTATAACAGAAATAACTGCCCCTTCCGCTCGACTCGTGACTCGAGCCCCGGGCTACCTTGCCAGCAGAGTCTTGCCCAACACCCGCAAGGGTCCACACGGGACTCCCCACGGGACCCTAAGACCTCTGGTGAGTGGATCACAGTGCCTGCCCCAATCCAATCGCGCGGAACTCGAGACTGCGGTACATAGGGAAGCAGGCTACCCGGGCCTGATCTGGGGCACAAGTCCCTTCCGCTCGACTCGAGACTCGAGCCCCGGGCTACCTTGCCAGCAGAGTCTTGCCCAACACCCGCAAGGGTCCACACGGGACTCCCCACGGGACCCTAAGACCTCTGGTGAGTGGATCACAGTGCCTGCCCCAATCCAATCGCGTGGAACTTGAGACTGCGGTACATAGGGAAGCAGGCTACCCGGGCCTGATCTGGGGCACAAGTCCCTTCCGCTCGACTCCAGACTCGAGCCCCGGGCTACCTTGACAGCAGAGTCTTGCCCAACACCCGCAAGGGCCCACACGGGACTCCCCACGGAACCCTAAGACCTCTGGTGAGTGGAACACAGCGCCTACCCCAATCCAATCGCGTGGAACTTGAGACTGCGGTACATAGGGAAGCAGGCTACCCGGGCTTGATCTGGGGCACAAACCCCTTCCACTCCACTCGAGCCCCGGCTACCTTGCCAGCTGAGTCGCCTGACACCCGCAAGGGCCCACACAGGATTCCACACGTGATCCTAAGACCTCTAGTGAGTGGAACACAACTTCTGCCAGGAGTCTGGTTCGAACACCAGATATCTGGGTACCTGCCTTGCAAGAAGAGAGCTTGCCTGCAGAGAATACTCTGCCCACTGAAACTAAGGAGAGTGCTACCCTCCAGGTCTGCTCATAGAGGCTAACAGAGTCACCTGAAGAACAAGCTCTTAACAGTGACAACTAAAACAGCTAGCTTCAGAGATTACCAGATGGCGAAAGGCAAACGTAAGAATCCTACTAACAGAAATCAAGACCACTCACCATCATCAGAACGCAGCACTCCCACCCCACCTAGTCCTGGGCACCCCAACACAACCGAAAATCTAGACCCAGATTTAAAAACATTTCTCATGATGATGATAGAGGACATCAAGAAGGACTTTCATAAGTCACTTAAAGATTTACAGGAGAGCACTGCTAAAGAGTTACAGGCTCTTAAAGAAAAGCAGGAAAACACAGCCAAACAGGTGATGGAAATGAACAAAACCATACTAGAACTAAAAGGGGAAGTAGACACAATAAAGAAAACCCAAAGCGAGGCAACGCTGGAGATAGAAACCCTAGGAAAGAGATCTGGAACCATAGATGCGAGCATCAGCAACAGAATACAAGAAATGGAAGAGAGAATCTCAGGTGCAGAAGATTCCATAGAGAACATCGACACAACAGTCAAAGAAAATACAAAATGCAAAAGGATCCTAACTCAAAACATCCAGGTAATCCAGGACACAATGAGAAGACCAAACCTACGGATAATAGGAATTGATGAGAATGAAGATTTTCAACTTAAAGGGTCAGCTAATATCTTCAACAAAATAATAGAAGAAAACTTCCCAAACATAAAAAAAGAGATGCCCATGATCATACAAGAAGCATACAGAACTCCAAATAGACTGGACCAGAAAAGAAATTCCTCCCGACACATAATAATCAGAACAACAAATGCACTAAATAAAGATAGAATATTAAAAGCAGTAAGGGAGAAAGGTCAAGTAACATATAAAGGAAGGCCTATCAGAATTACACCAGACTTTTCACCAGAGACTATGAAAGCCAGAAGAGCCTGGACAGATGTTATACAGACACTAAGAGAACACAAATGCCAGCCCAGGCTACTATACCCGGCCAAACTCTCAATTACCATAGATGGAGAAACCAAAGTATTCCACGACAAAACCAAGTTCACACAATATCTTTCCACGAATCCAGCCCTTCAAAGGATAATAACAGAAAAGAAGCAATACAAGGACGGAAATCACGCCCTAGAACAACCAAGAAAGTAATCATTCAACAAACCAAAAAGAAGACAGCCACAAGAACAGAATGCCAACTCTAACAACAAAAATAAAAGGGAGCAACAATTACTTTTCCTTAATATCTCTTAATATCAATGGACTCAATTCCCCAATAAAAAGACATAGACTAACAGACTGGCTACACAAACAGGACCCAACATTCTGCTGCTTACAGGAAACCCATCTCAGGGAAAAAGACAGACACTACCTCAGAGTGAAAGGCTGGAAAACAATTTTCCAAGCAAATGGACTGAAGAAACAAGCTGGAGTAGCCATTTTAATATCGGATAAAATCGACTTCCAACCCAAAGTTATCAAAAAAGACAAGGAGGGACACTTCATACTCATCAAAGGTAAAATCCTCCAAGAGGAACTCTCAATTCTGAATATCTACGCACCAAATGCAAGGGCAGCCACATTCATTAGAGACACTTTAGTAAAGCTCAAAGCATACATTGCACCTCACACAATAATAGTGGGAGACTTCAACACACCACTTTCTTCAAAGGACAGATCATGGAAACAGAAACTAAACAGGGACACAGTGAAACTAACAGAAGTTATGAAACAAATGGACCTGACAGATATCTACAGAACATTTTATCTTAAAACAAAAGGATATACCTTCTTCTCAGCACCTCACGGGACCTTCTCCAAAATTGACCATATAATTGGTCACAAAACAGGCCTCAATAGATACAAAAATATTGAAATTGTCCCATGTATCCTATCAGACCACCATGGCCTAAGACTGATCTTCAATAACAACATAAATAATGGAAAGCCAACATTCACGTGGAAACTGAATAACACTCTTCTCAATGATACCTTGGTCAAGGAAGGAATAAAGAAAGAAATTAAAGACTTTTTAGAGTTTAATGAAAATGAAGCCACAACGTACCCAAACCTATGGGACACAATGAAAGCATTTCTAAGAGGGAAACTCATAGCTCTGAGTGCCTCCAAGAAGAAACGGGAGACAGCACATACTAGCAGCTTGACAACACATCTAAAAGCCCTAGAAAAAAAGGAAGCAAATTCACCCAAGAGGAGTAGACGGCAGGAAATAATCAAACTCAGGGGTGAAATCAACCAAGTGGAAACAAGAAGAACTATTCAAAGAATTAACCAAACGAGGAGTTGGTTCTTTGAGAAAATCAACAAGATAGATAAACCCTTAGCTAGACTCACTAAAGGGCACAGGGACAAAATCCTAATTAACAAAATCAGAAATGAAAAGGGAGACATAACAACAGATCCTGAAGAAATCCAAAACACCATCAGATCCTTCTACAAAAGGCTATACTCAACAAAACTGGAAAACCTGGACGAAATGGACAAATTTCTGGACAGATACCAGGTACCAAAGTTGAATCAGGATCAAGTTGACCATCTAAACAGTCCCATATCACCTAAAGAAATAGAAGCAGTTATTAATAGTCTCCCAACCAAAAAAAGCCCAGGACCAGATGGGTTTAGTGCAGAGTTCTATCAGACCTTCAAAGAAGATCTAATTCCAATTCTGCACAAACTATTTCACAAAATAGAAGTAGAAGGTACTCTACCCCAACTCATTTTATGAAGCCACTATTACTCTGATACCTAAACCACAGAAAGATCCAACAAAGATAGAGAACTTCAGACCAATTTCTCTTATGAATATCGATGCAAAAATCCTCAATAAAATTCTCGCTAACCGAATCCAAGAACACATTAAAGCAATCATCCATCCTGACCAAGTAGGTTTTATTCCAGGGATGCAGGGATGGTTTAATATACGAAAATCCATCAATGTAATCCATTATATAAACAAACTCAAAGACAAAAACCACATGATCATCTCGTTAGATGCAGAAAAAGCATTTGACAAGATCCAACACCCATTCATGATAAAAGTTTTGGAAAGATCAGGAATTCAAGGCCCATACCTAAACATGATAAAAGCAATCTACAGCAAACCAGTAGCCAACATCAAAGTAAATGGAGAGAAGCTGGAAGCAATCCCACTAAAATCAGGGACTAGACAAGGCTGCCCACTTTCTCCCTACCTTTTCAACATAGTACTTGAAGTATTAGCCAGAGCAATTCGACAACAAAAGGAGATCAAGGGGATACAAATTGGAAAAGAGGAAGTCAAAATATCACTTTTTGCAGATGATATGATAGTATATATAAGTGACCCTAAAAATTCTACCAGAGAACTCCTAAACCTGATAAACAGCTTCGGTGAAGTAGCTGGATATAAAATAAACTCAAACAAGTCAATGGCCTTTCTCTATACAAAGAATAAACAGGCTGAGAAAGAAATTAGGGAAACAACACCCTTCTCAATAGTCACAAATAATATAAAATATCTTGGCGTGACTCTAACTAAGGAGGTGAAAGATCTGTATGATAAAAACTTCAAATCTCTGAAGAAAGAAATTAAAGAAGATCTCAGAAGATGGAAAGATCTCCCATGCTCATGGATTGGCAGGATCAACATTGTAAAAATGGCTATCTTGCCAAAAGCAATCTACAGATTCAATGCAATCCCCATCAAAATTCCAACTCAATTCTTCAACGAATTGGAAGGAGCAATTTGCAAATTTGTCTGGAATAACAAAAAACCTAGGATAGCAAAAAGTCTTCTCAAGGATAAAAGAACTTCTGGCGGAATCACCATGCCAGACCTAAAGCTTTACTACAGAGCAATTGTGATAAAAACTGCATGGTACTGGTATAGAGACAGACAAGTAGACCAATGGAATAGAATTGAAGATCCAGAAATGAACCCACACACCTATGGTCACTTGATCTTCGACAAGGGAGCTAAAACCATCCAGTGGAAGAAAGACAGCATTTTCAACAATTGGTGCTGGCACAACTGGTTGTTATCGTGTAGAAGAATGCGAATCGATCCATACTTATCTCCTTGTACTAAGGTCAAATCTAAGTGGATCAAGGAACTTCACATAAAACCAGAGACACTGAAACTTATAGAGGAGAAAGTGGGGAAAAGCCTTGAAGATATGGGCACAGGGGAAAAATTCCTGAACAGAACAGCAATGGCTTGTGCTGTAAGATCGAGAATCGACAAATGGGACCTAATGAAACTCCAAAGTTTCTGCAAGGCAAAAGACACCGTCAATAAGACAAAAAGACCACCAACAGATTGGGAAAGGATCTTTACCTATCCTAAATCAGATAGGGGACTAATATCCAACATATATAAAGAACTCAAGAAGGTGGACTTCAGAAAATCAAATAACCCCATTAAAAAATGGGGCTCAGAACTGAACAAAGAATTCTCACCTGAGGAATACCGAATGGCAGAGAAGCACTTGAAAAAATGTTCAACATCCTTAATCATCAGGGAAATGCAAATCAAAACAACCCTGAGATTCCACCTCACACCAGTCAGAATGGCTAAGATCAAAAATTCAGGTGACAGCAGATGCTGGCGAGGATGTGGAGAAAGAGGAACACTCCTCCATTGTTGGTGGGAGTGCAGGCTTGTACAACCACTCTGGAAATCAGTCTGGCGGTTCCTCAGAAAACTGGACATAGTACTACCGGAGGATCCAGCAATACCTCTCCTGGGCATATATCCAGAAATTGCCCCAACAGGTAAGAAGGACACATGCTCCACTATGTTCATAGCAGCCTTATTTATAATAGCCAGAAGCTGGAAAGAACCTAGATGCCCCTCAACAGAGGAATGGATACAGAAAATGTGGTACATCTACACAATGGAGTACTACTCAGCTATTAAAAAGAATGAATTTATGAAATTCCTAGCCAAATGGATGGACCTGGAGGGCATCATCCTGAGTGAGGTAACACATTCACAAAGAAACTCACACAATATGTATTCACTGATAAGTGGATATTAGCCCCAAACCTAGGATACCCAAGATATAAGATATAATTTGCTAAACACATGAAACTCAAGGAGAATGAAGACTGAAGTGTGGACACTATGCCCCTCCTTAGATTTGGGAACAAAACACCCATGGAAGGAGTTACAGAGACGGAGTTTGGAGCTGAGATGAAAGGATGGACCATGTAGAGACTGCCATAGCCAGGGATCCACCCCATAATCAGCATCCAAACGCTGACACCATTGCATACACTAGCAAGATTTTATTGAAAGGACGCAGATGTAGCTGTCTCTTGTGAGACTATGCCGGGGCCCAGCAAACACAGAAGTGGATGCTCACAGTCAGCTAATGGATGGATCATAGGGCTCCCAATGGAGGAGCTAGAGAAAGTAGCCAAGGAGCTAAAGGGATCTGCAACCCTATAGGTGGAACAACATTATGAGCTAACCAGTACCCCGGAGCTCTTGACTCTAGCTGCATATATATCAAAAGATGGCCTAGTCGGCCATCACTGGAAAGAGAGGCCCATTGGACTTGCAAACTTTATATGCCCCAGTACAGGGGAATACCAGGGCCAAAAAGGGGGAGTGGGTGGGCAGGGGAGTTGGGGTGGGTGGATATGGGGGACTTTTGGTATAGCATTGGAAATGTAAATGAGTTAAATACCTAATAAAAAATGGAAAAAAAAAAGAAATAACTGATATAGAGATAGTCTTAGATAACCCCAGTGAAACATTGGTTCAACTTCCATAGGGATCCCAATCCACAGGTTGAAAAACACTCTTGTATTTAAATATGTATAATATCTGTCCTAATTAACATAAGCTCTCATCATTGCAAAGCCTAGAATCAATCGAAGAGAGTTTCTTTTATCACCTTGGCTTGGGAATATGTCTGTGAGTTGTTTTTCTGATTGTCTCAATTGATATGGGAGTGTCAAGTTCACTGTAGGTGTCACCATTGTCAGTGAGTTAGTCCTGGACTGTACAAAAGATATTCAGAGAGAAAGAGAGGAGAGAGAGAGAGAGAGAGAGAGAGAGAGAGAGAGAGAGAGAGAGAGGAAGCAAGGTTGCAAGTAGTACTTCTTCATTGGGTTGTTTCAAGAGCCTGCCTAGAGTTCCTGCCTAACTTCCATCATTGACTGAGTAGGACTAAGAAGCGTTTGTCCAATAAGCACTTTGTTTCTCCTCAGTTGTTTTTAGTTAGGGCATTTTTATCACAGTGACAGAATGAAAGACTAGATCAATCTAAATTCTGTAACCTGAAAAAGCTGACTAGTAAAACCAAGGAGTATGGTGTGTGAGCCTGTGTGTGTGTGTGTGTGTGTGTGTGTGTGGTGATCATGGGTAAGAAGAATCATCATAGTAAAGTTATGTTTCATTAGAAGAAATGAGGAGCATATCAGACACTAATAGAATATTTCTGTGACCCCAAAGATGCGATACAATCAAAGCAAATTGAGGAAGAAAGTAAAAACAAATCAATCTGGAAGAGAATTTTCAAGGTGGTATTAACACATGTAACTGGAATCTTCAAGCACAAGAGAGAGTGGGAGGAAGGTCAAAGGATTGGAGTAGACTAGATCTGAAAAAAAGCATGAAAAGAAAATACATCCATAAATCTCTACTCAACAATTCCAAATCACAACAGAACATCAAAGCGAACTGACGACTACTTGCAAAAAGAAGAAAAATTACCCGAGGGCAGTCAGATGAAAACAGGCTGCTTTGCATTCTTTGGAAGAAAGATGTAAGTGCAGCAGAGAGGACTATTGGATGTTATGCAAATCTAGCAGCAAAGGGATGGTGTCCTTAATGGGTAGCGGTGGAAGAAAACACCTGTAATTTTACTGAAAGACAACTTATTTCAAACACAGAGGCAGACAAAAAAATCCTTTTTACAGGAAAACAAAACACAACTCTGAGTGTTTATTGCAGTTTATCTGCATCACAATAAATGTCAAAGGAAGGAAAAGGGGAAAGGAACGAAACAAACAAACAACAACAACAACAACAACAAAACCCAAAGAAGCACAAAAACACCTGGGCAAGTCTTGAACAAATGACAACAAATGCCCTGTGGGATATTTATACCTTGTTACTAGTAACATTATAGGCATGGGTCCCTACATCATTTGAGAGACAGAGATCAACAGAGTTCTTAAATTCCAAATCTGGTTCTCTATAGTCATGAGAGAATCGTCTAGGCGTGGTGGTGCATGTCTTTTCACTCTAGGACTTAGGCAGAGGCAGGGGAATCTCAGTGAGCTTGAAACTAGCCATGTCTACGTAATGAATTCTGCTCCATACTAAGACCTTAGCTAAAAAAAGGCAGCAACAATATTGAAGTGCATGATGGAGCAAATATACTATGGACCAACTCTGTGGTAGTTCCTCTGACCCACCAAGGAGTGTTCACACAAATCCACACTGAATGCTTGAAATCATTGATTGTACATAACCCTATTCAGTAGGTATACATGGTGAAGTTTCATTGATAAAGTAGATGCAGTGGTAGGTTATGTAAGTCCCACTACTAGAAGAAATATAACAGTATACTCTATTGACCTTATATGAATGTGGCCTCTTTATTCCCTTACAACATCTTCTTATATTGTGAGTTTTTGTGAAAATGTGGAAATGCACAAACACTTGTGTAGTGGATGCTAGAGTACCTTTGTGATAGAACTAGGCATGATGATCAATGCAGGTTTTATTTATTTATTTATTTATTTATTTATTTATTTATTTATTTATTTATTTATTGGAGCTCCAGGCTATTGAATGAGTGTGTTACAGAACTCAAGTACTGAAGTCCCTGTCAGCCAGGCTGATGACCAAGGGGTCTAGCCAATGACTAATAAATGGATAGGTGCACACTGGATGTGTACGTACAACACAGGAATAATTTACCCCGAGTAGATGCAGGTAGACAACAAAATATTCTATCACGTTAATAAGAATAGAGCACAGTTTAGAACTTATGCATTTTTTTGTTTCTGTAATTTTCCACTTAGAGCCTTTGGACTACGATTGTGAGCCTGCAGGATATAAATGCAAGGCCAGAAAAGAGGCCAGAATTAATGACCATTGATACCAACAAAATATTCAAAGCAATGTCATTTCTGGAGATGTATGATTGAAAACAGCCTCTTGACATGAAATAGAGTAAAGCAAATCACTGTTGAACAATGTGCGCAATACTACATTGTGGGGGTTTTGGAAGGCATTGGCTTGAGTCTACTTAGCAATAGTTATAGTGTAGCAAAGCTATGGATAGAGCAATGTCTAGTCAGCTCCTGGGTGACAGCAGGCTTCTATGTGAAGGTTCTAGAAGATACTTTAGCTATTGGGCTTCATTATTTTTCAAGTATTGTTATTGTTATCTTGTATTATTATTATTATTATTATTATTATTATTATTACCTGTGCTGGGGAGCAAACTTAAAGCCTTAGTCATGCCAGGAAAGCCAGCACCCTATCACTGAATTATATCCCCAACATGTACCATATTTTAAAATGCTAGCCAAAAAAACCTAATGCTGGCTACCTCCACACCAGGCTGCAGATGTGTAGCCCCTGTGTATGTTGTGTTATTTTGATATCTCCTGAGTTGGTATAAGCCTTCTGTCCTAATCACCCTCGTACTTAGCCAGGTTTATTAGAGAGGGTTAAAGAGGAGGCCAGCAGCAGGTATGGATTTGCTGAATAGGCAAGAAGTGTCAGACTGCTTTTCTACAAATTGGTATTTGAGTTAACATAGTGATCACTAAAAAGTCTTGATTACATTTGCTTTTTTTTTTTTTTTTATCACTTATTTCGGTAGTGTTGGGAGTTTAACTCAGGGCCTTATACCTGCCAGCCAAATGCTTTAACAACTGAAATACAGTCTTAGCTTAGTCATAATGAAATTGAATCAGAAGCCTTCTGTCATATACATTACACATTAATTTATATGCCTGCTGTAAACTGTGTTATTTTACATATTTTAAACACTGTACATCTGTATAAATTTTGGGCTAGTGAGATTGCTCAGGGGGTAAAGGCACTTGCCACCAAGCCTGAAGACCTAATAGCAATTCCTGGACTTTGTATGGTGGAAGAAGAGACTAGACTTCTGTGAATTATCCTCTGACTTGTATATGCACATGTGCACTTCCACATACACATAAAATAAATAAAAATCTTTAAAAATTAAAAATTTGAATAGGAAATTCTATATGCTTTAAGAACTCTTGATATATAATATTAATGTTATAAATATTGATACATAATAATACCTATAAGAATTTAACTAATAGATAAAATTTAATTTAAAATGTAATGCATATTTACATACATATACAAATTATTTAAATTTAAAAAAAATCATAAAATAGTTTTAATATTTCCTTAAGTTTAATCTATTACAAATATTTCCTACTATTCAATAAAACATCTAATTTCTAGAGAGTAAATAGTATTATCTAGTTGATGAATATTCAAGTTGAGTGACACAGTGCTGGTTTTTGCCACTTTCTATTTATTGATAAATAATGTGATTACCAACTAGTTTTCAATGCACCTGGCAATATTGTATTAACATCCTTTCCATAATAATCTAACCAAATTCCTAGGATGGAATTTTAAGTGTTAAATTATCAGATTGAAATTAAATTAAGAGCAACATGGTAAAATTAGAAGGCTTTTTAAGTTTCATTCCTTAGCACCTCTATGCCTTCCATAGAAGGAACTTCTTTTCAAATATGAAGCAACAACATGTGAGAATGTCTATTTCAGTACACAGAGCAGGTGCACACACCACACTCCCAGTGTAGGAGCTGAAGGCTGTGTCTGGTTGGTTTGCATCTTTTATTGTAATTGAAGTGATGTGGTTTTTGCCGATTTGTTTCAGTTCTTTTGTGAATTCTTCTCTCTTTTGAAGCCTTTCACACTGGAGACTGCTGTGTTCATATGGGCTGACACAATCCCTTATTTATATATTTTTTAAGTGTTTGCGGAATATGTTACAAGTCTATGATTTGCTCATTTATTGTAAGTCTCCTTTTCTTTTAATATTTGCTTTTAGGCACTGTGCCTGCACAATTGTAGACTTTTAACCTGTGTGGCATTGATCTGTTCTTTATTGTTCTTTTATGAAAAATTCTTTTTCTCTTGGGGTTTTTAAGTACTCAACTAAGACACAGTCTAGCCTATATTTTTTTTTGTGGGAATAAAAAGTGATGCCCACATAAAGGCACATGTACACAAGGGATAAAGGGCTGTGAGCTTTGAGATGGCTCAATGTGTAGGAACCCTTGCTATGTGTCTTAGTCAGGGTTTCTATTCCTGCACAAACATCATGACCAAGAAGCAAGTTGGGGAGGAAAGGGTTTATTCAGCTTACACTTCCATACTGCTGTTTATCACCATGGAAGTCAGGACTGGAACTCAAGCAGGTCAGAAAGCAGGATCCAATGCAGAGGCCATGGAGGGATGTTCTTTACTGGCTTGCCTCCCCTGGCTTGCTCAGACTGCTCTCTTATAGAACCCAAGACTACCAGCCCAGGGATGGTCCCACCCACAAGGGGCCCTTCCCCCTTGATCACTAATTGAGAAAATGCCTTAGAGTTGGATCTCATGGAGGCATACCCTCAACTGAAGCTCCTTTCTCTGTAATAACTCCAGCCTGTGTCAAGTTGACACAAAACTAGCCAGTACACTATGCAAGGATGAGTAGCAGTGTTCAGATCCTTGGAAACCATGTATAAAATCCAGCATGGTGCAGCATTACATGCCTGTAACCCAGCGGCATGGGGTGGGGCAGCCAGGTCCTAGTAGCTCTCTGGCCCATTAGCCTAGAGATGAAGTGATGAGTTTCATTTTCTTTTATTGTCATTCATTATTTTATTTATTTTAATGCTGATCGCTGTTCTCCTCCCTCCCCTCACCCAGTCCTTCTCTATCCCCCCATTTCACCCCGTGTCCCATTCCCTTTCTCCTCAGAGAAGGGGAGACCTCCTGTAGATACCAACCTGCCTTGGCATGCCAAGCTGTAGTAGAACTGGGCACATCTTCTATTGTGCCTGATAAGGAAGCTCAGTTAGAGGAATAGGATCCAAAGGCAGGTCCCAGAGTCAGAGACAGTCTTTGACTCTGTCTGCTGTTAAAAGCCCTACATGAGGACTAAGCTACATCTCTATTACCTCTGTGACTCTCTGGTTGGTGTTTCAGCCTCTGTGAGTTCTTATAGGTCCAGGTTAGTTGTTTCTGTAGGTTTTCTTGTGGTGTCCATGACCTCTGCTTCTTTCAATCCTTCCCCCCCCTCTTCTAAGTGATTCCTCGAGCTCTGCCTAATGTTTGGCTGTGTGTCTGCATCTGTTTCCATCAGCTGCTGGATGAAGCCTCTCAGATGACTGTTAAGCTAGACTCTGTCAGTAAGCACATCACAATACGATTAATAGTGTCAGGGGTGTTTTCTGACTCATGAGACTCAAGTTGGGCCAGACATTGGTTAGCTCACGTTCTGCTCCCTCTTTATTCCTGCACCTCTTATAGGCAGGAAAAACTGTGGGATGCAGGTTTTGTGGCTGGGTTCCTATCCGCATCCCTCAATCGGAAGTCTTACCAGGTTACAGGAGGTGACAGTTTTATGTTCCATATCTTCTAGCTAAACATTTTATTTTCAATGAGAGATCATGTGTCAAGAGAATAAGGAAGAAGGTGATAGAGACAGATCCAATGTCGTCCTCTGCTCCCAGTATGTGTACCTCTCCCACATACACATGAGTGCTCTGTCTCTCACACCCACAGACAGACAGACAGACAGACAGACACACACACACACACACACACACACATGCACACAGACAGACAGGTTTATGAAGGAATCTAATTTTCTATTTTGATTACATGTATACATAATATTTTAAATTAACTCAGAGCATTTCATAATCATATCTTTATCATATACACATTACCTGTTTTGCTCTCCCACTCCTCCAATATCCACAGTCTCCATTCATGTCTGTTTTGTGTGTTTGTGTCTTTAGAGAATGTCTCAGAGCAGCTGTGATGGTCTCTGGTGCACTCGGTCTTTCTATACTCTGCTTCATAATGCTTTCTGAGACTTGAGTGTAGAGTTGTGTTGTAATTTGTTTTTTTTAACTGGGAAGGGCACCCCATGGTCAGTTGATCTCTGCATTTTGAAATTTATGATTTTCTATAATGGTCTCGATATGTGGCAAAA
The DNA here is from genome assembly GCF_000001635.26 of Mus musculus. Lineage (NCBI taxonomy): Eukaryota > Metazoa > Chordata > Mammalia > Rodentia > Muridae > Mus > Mus musculus. Next base: position 26,437,505 of record NC_000069.6, on the reverse strand, counting down.
TGAAGCTTCTTTCATGAGAGACAAGGGCTACAACTTACCTGTTGGTGCAAGGACAGGCGTTTGAAGGAAGTTAGAGGTTTCCAAAACACTGGTTTCCGAAAGTGTCAGCAGGAGGCTTTCGGATGCGAGAACTGTTGCTTTACCTGTGGTACCCTTTTTGCTTTCATTTTAAATACAAAGTAGAATTTCTTTGAGAGTTTTTTTTCTGTTCCTCAGATATTATTTGACCATAACTATAAAAATTAACTAATCTTAAGTGTTGAGTCCATTCAGGAAAGCCTTTTTAAATAAATAATGTAAAATATTTAGAAGAAAGCATAGAAATTATTGTACCAGAAATTCTGTGCAAGATTACAGTTGCAGTGGAAACGCTGTGTGTGAAGATCAGAGGAAGAGTAAAGCTTGAGTGTTTATCACAGTGCACTGAAAAGATGTGATGGTTAGCAGTCCTTGTCAGCTTGACACAGTGTAGACTCCCTTGGGAAGAATCTCATTGAACTGGTCTATGTCTGGTTTGTCTGTGTACATGTCTGTGGGGAATTGTCTTAATTCGTGGATGTGGGAAGACCCATTCTACTGTAGAGAGGGCGTCCTGAACTTAGGGAGACAGAGAAATTGAGATGAGCACAAGCAAGCAGATGGAACTGCACACATTCTTTGGTCCTTGGGTTGGATACAGTGTGACCAGCTCTCTCAAGTTCTTGCCTCTATGATTCCCTGCAGTGATAAACATGTAACCTGGAATTGTGAGCTGTATTACAACCTTTCTCCTTTTATATTCTTGTTCTTAGAGTTCTACTTCATTATTTAACATCTTATTTTTCAACTACAAATAGAAATGTAAAGTACAGAATGTTTGACAAATAGTCTTTTTAAAGTATTTATTCTCATGTTCATAACTGCCAGATATAGCTATACAATGCTTTTTCACCTTTCCTTCAAATTTCTTTTTCATATAACATATTTAATCACATATGTTCCCAACCCTCACTCTTCCCAGATCCTCTCTACCTCTTTTCCACCCACCTTCATTTTCTCTCTGAAATAACAAAAATGGAAAAACAAAGAATGAAACTCTAAATAAAACAAAATAAGAAAAATACCACCGCTCACAAACAAGTAAAATAACAAAACCAAGCCCACAGAGTTCTCAGGACCTACCCTGGCATATGGATGATTTGTTCAGTAACACTATATTGGAAAAATAATTGCCTTCCCTAGCAGGGATCAGTTACAACAGCTTTTTTGGCATGGGTGGGGCTTTGTGCTCACTGCCCTTTCTCAGTGCTGTGATTTTTGTCTTCTTTGACCTTGCACAGGTCTTCTGCACTCTGTTACAGTCTCTGAGTTCACATGTACATCAGCCCTATCTTCTGCATACTATCACAGTCTCTCAGTTCATGTATCCATCAGCCCTGTTGTGTCTTTGGAAACACTCACCATCTTTGGATCTTAAAATCTTTCTAACTTTCTTTATAGTGAGATTTGTGAATCCTGAGGGGAGTGATTTGATAAGGACATTCCATTTAGTGCTGAGTGCTCCAAAGCCTTTCATTCTCTGCACACTGTCCAGCTGTAGATGTGCGTTGTCATCTACTGCAAGAAGAAGTGTCTATGGGGAGGGTTGAGTGGCAGACTAACCTGTGTGTACAGCACTGGGTCTTTAGGAATTATTTTGTTGCTTTGTTCCTTTAGAAGAATAATAGTATTATGTTTTCCTCTGTGGCCTGAGACCTCTATAGTTTCACATTCCTTTTATCGGTGTCAGATATAAGTTCTATTTCATGAACTGGGCATTGAATCCAATCAAAACTTGCAAAAAAGTGGTAGGTTACTCTTATAAAATCTGTGCTACTACTGCACTGTGGGCTTTGGCCCCTGCCAAAGTCAAGAAACAAGAGGCCAAAAAAAAGTGGTCAATCCTTCGTTTGAGGAAAGGCCCAAGAACTTTGGCATTGGGCAGGACATCCAGCCCAAAAGAGATCCAACACCTTTTGTCCCATGTAGGTGGAAATCACCACCCAGCGAGTCCCATGGGTTCCAGACCTTTGGTCCCCTGGAGACCAGGCTGTGTGTGCAGAGCCCACTGCCCCACACTGCACTGGTGTATCTTGCAGGCAGGTTGGCTGCTGTAGATTGCAGAGTCTATAGCTGAGTGATATCAATGATGACTTTCCTCCTCTCATATCACACAAAGTACCTTCCAGTACCATATATACTAGTCAGTAGTGGGGAAACTGTTAACTGGGAGCCAGCTGGGTTTCTCCATGTTCAATGGTATAAATGAGTGGTGTCCTCAGCAGTACGGCCTTACCATGAGTTTCTGGGAGTTAAACAATCCTCGTGGCAGTGCTGTGACATTGCCCGGGACTTTATGCAACTCCTTTGGCCTAAGAATACTCAGCAGCATGAAGCCCATTCCTGGATATGGAGAGTTTACTTGTTGACATGGGTCCTTGGGACATTGTCTTTTCCATTATGTGGTGACTTCTTTTAAATTACTTTAATGTGTATTTTAGGAAGCTCTACAATAGTAGGTTTCCAGGGTTGCTTTTTGACAGTTGATTTTATTACAGCAAAAAAAAAAAAAAAAAAAAAAAAGTGAATCTAGAAAAAGGCAATAATAAATGTTTGCTGTATACATGACATGGTAAGGTTCATTACTTGTTTTATACTACTGAATTATTCAAAAGGAAAACACAGACAGTAACAACAATAACTAAAGTAACTTATTTTTTCTTTTCACAAAGGACCAAAGCAAAACTTAAAAATGTTAAAATACATTTTATTTTCAGAACTCTAGGGTTAGGCTTCCAGCCCTAATGTATTTGGGGCTCAAAGTCATCATATTAACTGCCACGCTCCCCCACTTTGTGGGATTATAAGAAATATAAAAGTTTATCTAGTAAGATGAATGTGATCCTGTCGCTGTTCTAGGGAGAATTTATTGTGTAGATGTTGAATAAAAGTGATAGATGATGTCTTCAACTCACATTTTACAGAAAATACGGTAACATTTTTTAAATGGCCATTTCTTGTTTCAACCTTTTGATAACAGACCAGTTTGTAACACAGAATCGTAACTTAGTGCAGACATTTCTTTGGACAACTGGGCTGAGATGTCTCAGATATTTTGCTATCTGTGATCAACCTGGGGTAGGAGTCATTTGTCATCTGCCCGCTATGGAGTGGAGAACATGGAGAGTCAGGAGGAAGGGCTTGGTTTACAGAGCTATCAGTCAAATGTCAGATTTCCTAAGACAAGAAACTATGCCTCACAGAAAGTAAATGTGAATTAGCATTTACTTGTCTTTAAAACAACTAAGGCATCTCCTTAAAGGAAGGACCAAGTAGACAGTAGATGTGGAGTTGATTACTTGATCTCAGTATATGAAATTCCAAACTTTATCTGGACCTAAATGTTGTGCCAATTCAAAAGTATCAAAGGTTTATGTATTTCAGAGACTGGTAATTGACAACCCTCACTAACATCTGAGCACACAAGTGTTAAAGAAATATATGTGCAATGCACAGATAAGGAGCAGAATAAAAGTATGTCTTATTTCCCAAGGTTGTATTTGATAGATCATCTAAAGAATTGTGCTTATTTTTCTGGTAATTTTAGACTATATAACTTTTTTTTTTTTTTACAACATATGAAAGTATACTGAGGGGGTTTAGATTTTGTTGATAACTTTCCTTATCAGTGAAAGTTTTCCAATTAATAGCCACATAAATTATATGAATAAACTATTTCTATCCTGTGCTCTTTGTATTGGATTTTAATATAGTGTTATCAAACTCAATATATTAAATATCTTTCCCTCTTGTGGTTGAAGACATTGGGTGTTTCAGGAAGTCTCAGTATGTAAAGGAGAATTAACTCTTCCCTATTTTCTCCCCAAAATTGTTATCTTTAAAGCATTTAAAATTGTTATTTAAAATATGTTTATACCATTTCCCCTTCTCTTTCATCTCATCAATCAGTTCCTTCTTCCTTCTCTCCAAAGCCCCCTCCATGTATCCCTGATCAATCCTTTTCAAATATACATGGCCAGCCACTTTTCTTCTATTATTAGTGTTTTACACACACATGTAGGGCACTTGAGACCTTGGTAATTCTCATAATTGAGAAGGGAAGGCATTTGAATCTATTCCCAACAAGATGCTTGTCCTGTAGCACATGACTATGGCACTCAACTAAGAGGATCATGACATCCAGTCATGTAACATAGAACCTAGAGTTCTCCGTGATAATGAGATGGGCTCCAAGGGTTTATCCAATAAGCTTCTCTTCCTGGACATTCCTTTTTGCAAATGTCTGGTTCACCCTTATTTTGTAGTATGCATCCATTTCCAAGAAGATAAATAAACAGATTGGACAAAGCAAGTACTGTCTTCTTCTTCAAGGACTGCCATGCTGAGAGGAAGCCTTCCTCATATTGCAGAAGGGCCCTCTGCACTCCAGGCACTCACCCTGAGCTAAATCAGATTCACCCTGCCTCGGGCTCACCTCAGGCCTTCAGCTTGGTTTTGCCCCAGTGTCTGCTTGTTTCTCTCTCAGAGAAATATGGGCTGGGGCACCTATGTTGGGCTAGGGCACCTATCTTAAGCTGTGTTTCATCTCCCTTGAGCTGTGTCAGTGTTAGAGGAGTCCAGCACACCAACAAGGACAATGGAATGTAGCCAAGCACCCCTGCATTTCATTTCCCCGAGTGGCATTCTGACACCTCAGCAGTGAAGCAAAATGTAGAAAACACACACACACACACACACACACACACACACACACACACACACACACACAGACACACACACTTTCAGGGCTGACAAATTGATATGGATCAGGTGATTCATCCCTGGTAAAGACCAATTTTCTCTCTCCCAGTAGTCATTAGTTGTGTGTTGTTCTTTGTATAGGGGTAGTCTCATCATGAGACTTCCCCTTTCCACATTAGCATGCTTATTTAGTTGTCATTGTTCATGTGTTGTTTAGAAAGCCTTATTGTTGAGGTATCACAGATGTAGGTCCCTTGTCATTTCTAGGGGACAATGTCTTATAGAGACTTCTTGGTGCTCTGGCTCTTACAATCTTTCTTCTTCTTCTTCCTCTTCCAAGATGTTTCCTGAGCCTCATGTGTACAGTTGTTTTGTAGCTTTATCTTCTGGGGCTGGTCAGCCCAAATAAGTTCTCTGAATTTTGACTAGTTATAGATTCCTGCAATGGTATCTGTCTGATGCGTAGAGAAGGCTCTTTGATGATGGGTAAGAATTACACTTATCTAAGAGTATAAGGTTATTTCTTAGAATTAATTAAGAAATTATCATTGTTAATAAAGCAGCAGTAGTAGATTCTTTTCTAAGATCCATGACTTTACTAACCCTAAGCAGTTGGCTAATTTATGGTAGCAAACATTTCTCCCCCTTTTATTAAATCCAATTAAATGACCATTAGGTACTATGAAGGTAAACATGCCACTATTTCACCCCAGGGAATATTTTGCGATTCTGGTCATTATTGTGTTTCATAAGCATCACATCTGGACAGGAATATTGGGTGCTTTTTCTCTTGGAGCTTTTCATAGTGTATTCTAGTACTATAAAAGCTAGTCCCCAGGGAGTAGACATTCAGGTCAAATCCAGGTTGAATTCTCCAATTTATGTGTCTTAAGTGCATGTTTCTTTTAGCAATACAGACTTATCTTAACCTCTGGGAGACAAAGTGGAATTCCAGTAACCTGCATTGGTTTGGACTCTTGGACAACCCTGAAAATTCAAAATGAGATTTTTTTTATTGGTATTGGAGCTTTTATAATATAGTCTATGACTCTGTGGGGGAGCATCATCAGCCAAAGAGACAAGAGTGGATTATACATACATGCATGCATGTGTACATATGTATATACATACACATACACACCACATATGGTAAAATCTGGTCTCACAGTTTCTCAGCTTTACCTTTTTACACATTGCCATTTTAAGTGTTTTAAACAATCCCTTTCTCTTAGATGGATTCATCAAATGTGTGTATATCTCTGTGTGTATGTATCTCTGTGTGTGTATGAGAAAAAGAAACACACACACACAAAGAGAGAGAGAGAGAGAGAGAGAGAGAGAGAGAGAGAGAGAGAGAGAAAACCTCAACCAATACTAAGAGAGAAATATTCAGAAATTCATTTGTCTTTTACAAGACAGTTACTGTTGAACAATTCAGAGTCTCCAGGTGACAGATAATTTTCTTTTCCCAGGGTTAATTGCACAGCCTAGCATTCATGATAGTATGATATCTGAGCTCAAGTGGGTATGTACTGTACCCAGCATTTTGTATTTCTCTTTTGAGCTCATGGCTTGAGTCTCAGAAATGACAGCTTCATATTTTACTTTTCTAATGTTTCCAAACTATTCCTACCATTATGTAAATATATGTTTACAATATACAACCATCATTAGATGTGGGATCTCTTTGATTTCTGTCTCTAAATATCCCAGATATCCTGAATGTGCTCTATCTGGTTCAAATCACGGGACTACATAGATTTAGGGTAACCCTTATTCCAGGATTAGTTAGTCAATACAAAACAATTCCCTGTCCTGGTTTTTGTTTGTGTGTTTGTTTGTTTGTTTGTTTGTTTGAGGAGAGGAAGAGGAGGAAGAAGGGGATGTAGAAGCAATTGGGAAAGGGGGAAGGAATGATTAAATTAGGTAGTATTAAGAAGCTTTTTCTCATAAACAAATAAACAAACAAGCAATCAGTAGGGCCAGAAGTCCAGCTCCATCATGAAATGTTTGCCTGAAATACATGGCTCCTGTAACCTCAATGAAGCTGTATATGAGACATGATGGAGGCCATCCTTGTCTAATTCATACCTAGGAAGACATTTTTTTGTGTGTGTCCTTAAAACAATTTCTGTATGCTTGGATTGCATGAACTTTGCTAGTGTGATAAATATGCAGCTCTGGACATAGGTCTATAAATATCTCAGTCTGGGTTTCCAGTTCATTTGCATTCTACTGATAAATGGAGCAGCCAATGGTATAGTAATGCTTTCCCCAACTTTCTGATGAAAAGCTGTGCTGTTTCCATGGCAATGCTATCATCTTCACACACCTCGCAACTGTGCATGGGGTTCCAGTTGTTTCCGTGGTTTTTCCTGCACTTTTATTGCCTGTTTTTATTTTGTCTTATTTTTTATAGTAGTCATCTTTTGAAGTGTAAGGTGTTTTTTCATTGTACTTTTGACTTGCATTTCCCCCAATAAATACTGATATCAGCATCTTTTATGTGCTTTTTGTCTTTCAGTATCACTTTGAAAATCAATGTCCAAGTTCATTGTTCATTTTAGCATCAGTCATTGAATGGTAAGAGTTTGTACATATATATACATATATATATATATTAATAATATGTAATATTTTTATATAATCATCATCATCATATTGAGCTAGATTTCCATTTTTCAAATATTATCTTTAATTCTGAAAGCTACCTACTTATTCTGTTGTTAGTAATTTCAGGGCAAAAATAAAATAAAATTTTCCATGAAGTTCAGCTATTTTTCCTCTATTCTCTCTGACCCTGATATCAAGCCTCAGAGATAATTGCTGCAAATGCAATGGCACCAAGATTTTTTTCCCCCATTTTCTTCCAAGAAAGTCATGGTTCTAGGCCTTATATATCATCATAAGTCAGTTTTCAGTTGCTTTTTGTCAATGGTGCTAGATGAGGATTCCGTTTCTCTTTGGGTCCAAAGCTGTTCAGTTTATCCACTACTATTTATGGATTATATTCTTTCACTAAATAATATTGGGTCATATTTTATCACTAAAGGGTATTGGTATCCTTTTCAAAAATAAGTTTAGCATGTATGCAAGTTTTCTCTTTGTTTATTGCTGAGCAGTTCCTTGCTGGTCTGATTACACAACACTTTAGAAAGTCTTGACGTTAGGAACTCATTCCTCTCCAGAGCTGCTCTTCATTCTTAACATTGTTTAGTTTATTCACAGGTTCTGTTGTCGTGGTTCTGTAACACTGCAGTGAGTCTTGATGTTAGGAATTCTACCTTCTCCAGCTTTGTTCTTTATTCTAAACATTGTTTCAGACTTTTGAAATTCTGTGTCAACTTTAAGACAGACAGGCTCTCGTGATTCTGAAAAACAAAACAAAACAAAACAAACCTTTTTTTTGATACTTTGATAGTGATTTGATAGGGACTTAAGCATAGAGATCAAGTTGGGTAGTATTTATACATAATACTCTTTCATCTTATATTAAAAATTTATCACATTCATTTATTTCTGTAATGCGAAAGGAAAACGTGCAGGAGTCAGTGCTACCTCTCTAATATGGGTGTCGAGAGATGAAAGTCAGGTGACCAGGCTTAGCAGCAGATGCCTTTACCCAGGAGCCACCACACTGGCCCCAGCTGCCTTACAGGCAGAGTGTGTCTTCATGGATGTGCACTATTTTCATCTCTTGCAGCATGTTCCTTATATACTTGCCACAAATGGACAAATCTGTCTTCTTTGCTCTTGACTAATAGGTAGTTTATTAATTATTTAATCACCACAATTATTAACATTTGTTAATATTCACATGTTAATATTAATAATTAATCATTAATTATTGTAATTTTGCTTTCTGAAACAGGGTTTCATACAGCGCACATTAGCCTTGACCTTGCTATGTAGCCAAAGATGACTTTGAACTTGAGATCCATCTGTTTTCTCTAATGTTCAAGTCTGAGATTGCATGTAGCTACCACCACTCCTGGTTGATTATATCACTTCTAGTACTACTGTACATGACATTTTCTAAAACTTTTCAGGCAATTACGGTATAAAATACTTATTGTTAGTGTATAAAATACAACAAGCTTTTCTGATTTTTTGTTATCTTGTGCTTTGCCAAATTCATTAAACTTTTTTGTGGAACTCGTAGCATTTTAGACATTTAGTATATCAGGTCTTCATAAAGACCATGTTTAGTTCTTCACATTTTGTTTCAGTTTGTATTTCTTGCCTAATTGCTCTAGTTCAGACTTCTAGTACATGTTGGTGGGCAGTGCTGATGTTGCGCATCTTGTCCTTTCCATTGGTCCTGTTGTGTGACCTTTTACACATGACCTTACAGCTTGATGCTTTAGGTGTGTCTGGGGTATTCTTATTGTGGCTTTATCTTCCTCCGGTGACTCTGGTTAAACACAGAGAGAATAGGAGTCTTTCTTGTTTGATATTCTGGAAGAGGTTATTAGAAAAATTAGCCCCTTCCTTAAGTATTCTGTATAAATTACCAAAGAAGCCACCCAGGTCTTGTTTTTTTCTTTTAATTTTTTAATTTATTTATACTCCAGCCATTCTCTCCAATCCCCTAACCCCTTCCCCACTGCTCATCCTACTCCTCCTCCACCGTGCCCCTGAGAGGGTGCTACCCCAACATACCTCTCCTTTCTCTGCGGCTTCAAGCTTCTCAAAGATTAGATACATCTTTTCTCACTGAGGTAAGACTGTGCAGTCCTCTGCTATATATGTGCCAGGGGCCTCAGACGAGTCTTGGTAAGCTGTCTGGTTGGTGGCTCAGTCTCTGGGAGCTCCTTGTGATACAGGCTAGTTGAGACTTCTGATCTTCCCATGAGGTCATCCTCCCTTTCAGCTTCTTCAATCTTTCCCCTAATTCAACCATAGGGGTCCCTGACTTTAGTCCAATGGTTGGGTGTAAGTATCTGCATCTGTCTCAGTCAGCTGTTGGTAGAGCCTCTCAGAAGAAAGCCATGCTAGGCTCTTGTCTTCAGTTTCTTCTCCATTTTTGTCCAGGCAGTCCTTTAAGACAGGAATAATTCTGGGTCAGAAATTTTCACTTTGAGTTAGTAACCTCATTCACTTGAGACCTTGTCTATCTATGGAAGGTGGACTCTTCGATTCCCTCTTCTCATTGTTGGGCATTTTGGCTAAGGTCACCACTTGTGGGAGTTTCTCACTTCCCAGGTCTCTGGTACTTTCTAGAGGGTACACCTACCTTCCAGACTCTGAGGCTGCATATTTTCATTCATTCTCCTGGTCCTTTGGGCTTCTCTCCAATATGCCCCCATACCTGACCCTGTTCCCTGTCTTCCCTCACCCCCTCCTCTCCCATCCAGATCACTCTCTCCCTCTGCCTCCCATGATTATATTTTCCCCTTCTAAGTAGGGTTGAAGCATATTATCTTGGGTCTTTCTGCTTGTTACACTCATTATGGTCTGTGGGTTGTATCCTAGGTATTCAGTACTTTTTGGCTAGTACCCACTTATCAGTGAGTACATACCATGCATATCCTTTGGGTTACCTCACTCAGGATGATATTTTCTAGATCCATTTGCATGCAAACTTCATGATGTACTCATTTTCAGTAGCGGAATAGTACTCCATATCACATTTTCTATATCCATTCTTCAGTTGAGGGACATCTGGGTTCTTTCCAGCTTCTGGCTATTACAAATAAGGCTGCTATGAACATAGTGGACCACATTTTATTGTTATACACTGGAGCATCTTTTGGGTATATGCCCAAGAGTAGTAAAGCTGGCTATTTAGGTAGAACTATTTCTAATTTTCTAGATACCTCCAGACTGATTTCCAAAGTGGTTACACAAGTTTGCAATCCTACCAATAATGGAGGAATGTTCCACTTTTCCACATCTTCTCCAACATATGTTGTCACTTGAGTTTTTGATCTTAGCCATTCTGATTGGTATAAGGTGGAAACTCAAGGTCATTTTGATTTGTATTTCCCTGATAACTAAGGACTTTGAACATTTCTTTAAGTGCTTCTCAGCCATTTAAGATTCCTCTGTTGTGAATTCTCTGTTTACCTTGTACCCCACTTTTTAATTGTTTTTTTTTTTCTGGAGGTTAACTTTTTGAGACCTTTATATATTTTGGATATCAGCCCTCTATTGGATATTTGCATAGTGAAGAAATTTTTCCCAGTCTGTGGGTTGCTGATTTGTCCTATTGAGTGTGTCTCTTTTTTTAGAGAACCTTTCCAGTTTCAAGATGTCCCATTTATCAATTGTTCTTAGAGCCTGTGCTGTTGGTATTCTGTTCAGGAAATTTCCCCCTGTGCCAATGATTTTGAGGTTCTTTCCTACTTTCTCTTCTATTAGATTCAGTGTATCTGGTTTTATTTTGAGGTCCTTGATTCACTTGGACTTGTGCTTTGTGAAAGGTGATAAATATGGATCTATTTTTATTTTTCTACATACAGACAGCCAGCTAAACCAGGACCATTTATTTTTCCCCACTGTATGGTTTTGCCTTCTTTGTGGATCAAGTGTCCATAAGTATGTGGGTTATTTTTTGGGTTTCGGATTCTATCCCATTGATCTGTACCTATACTATGCAGTCTTTATCACTATTGTTTTGTAGTAAAGCTTCAGGTCAGGAATGGTGATTCCCCCAGAAGATCTTTTATTGTTATGATTTTTTGTTTATCCTGGATTTGTTGTTTTTCCATATGAAATTGAGAATTACTTTTTCCATGTCTGTGGAGAATTGTGTTGGAAATTTGATGGAGATTGCATTGAATCTGTAAATTGCTTTTGGTAAGATGGTCATTTTCCTTATATCAGTCCTAGCAATTCATGAGCATGGACGATCTCTCCATATTCTGAGGTCTTCTTCAAATTATTTCTTCAATGACTTGAAGTTCTCGTCATATAGATCTTTCACTTGCTTTGTTAGAGTTACACCAAGATATTTTATGCTATTTGTGGCTATCATGAGGTGTGCTGTTTGCCTAATTTCTTTCTCAGACTGCTTATCATTTGAATAAAGGAAGGCTACTAATTTTTTTGTTTTTTGTTTTGTTTGTTTGTTTGCTTGCTTTGTTTTTCAAGACAGGGTTTCTCTGTGTAGCCCTGGCTGTCCTGGAACTCACTCTGTAGACCAGGCTGGCCTCGAACTCAGAAATCCGCCTGCCTCCGCCTCCTGAGGGCTGAGATTAAAGGCATGCGCCACCACACCTGGCTAAGGCTACTAATTTGTTTGAGATAATTTTACATCCAGCCACTTTGCTGAAGTTGTTTATCAGCTGTAGGAATTCTATTGTGAACTTTTTGGGGTTGCTTATGTATACTATCTTATGCTTATGTATAGTACCTGCAAATAGTGATACTTTGACTTCTTCCTTTCCAATTTGTATCCACTTGATCTTCTTTTGTTTTCTAATTGCTCTAGCTAGAACTCCAAGTACTACATTGAATAGATAGGGAAAGAGTGGGCAACCTTGTCTGCTCCCTGATTTTAGTGAGATTGTTTCTAGTTTCTCTCTATTTAATTTGATGTTGGCTGTTGGTTTGCTATATATTGATTTTATTATGTTTAGATACATACTGTGAATTCCTGATCTCTCCAAGACTTTTAACATGAAGGTATATTGTATTTTGCAAAAGGCCTTTTCAGCATCAAATGAGATGATCATGTGACTTTTTCCTTGAGTTTGTCTATATGCTATATTATGTTGATGGATTTTCATATATTGAACTATCTCTGCATTCCTGGCCCAAAGCCCACTTGAATGTGGTGAATGATGGTTTTGATATGTTCTTAGATTTGGTTTCCAAGAATTTTATTGAGTATAATTGCATCGATATTCATAAATGAAATTGGCCTGATGTTTTCTTTTTTTCTGTGGTTTAGGTAACAGTAACTGTGGCTTCAAAGAATGAATTATTCTTTCTGCTTCTACTTTGTGGAATAGTTTACGGAGTATTGGTATTAGCTCTTCTTTGAAAGTCTGGTAGAATTCTGCATTAAAACCATCTGGCCATGGGCTTTGTGGTTAAGAGCTTATTATTATTATTATTATTATTATTATTATTATTATTAGGTATTTTCCTCGTTTACATTTCCAATGCTATCCCAAAAGTCCCCCATACCCACCCCCCCAATCCCCTACCCACCCATTCCCCCTTTTTGGCCCTGGCGTTCCCCTGTACTGGGGCATATAAAGTTTGCAAGTCCAAAGGGCCTCTCTTTCCAGTGATGGCTGACTAGGCCATCTTTTGATACATATGCAGCTAGAGACAAGAGCTCCAGGGTACTGGTTAGTTCATATTGTTGTTCCACATATAGGGTTGCAGTTCCCTTTAGCTCCTTGGGTACTTTCTCTAGCTCCTCCATTGGGGGCTGTGTGACCCATCCAATAGCTGACTGTGAGCATCCACTTCTGTGTTTGCTAGGCCCTGGCATAGTCTCACAAGAGACAGCTATATCTGGGTCCTTACAGCAAAATATTGCTAGTGTATGCAATGGTGTCAGCGTTTGGAAGCTGATTATGGGATGGATCCCTGGATATGGCAATCACTAGATGGTCCATCCTTTCATCACAGCTCCAAATTTTGTCTCTGTAACTCCTTCCATGGGTGTTTTGTTCCCATTTCTAGGAAGGGGCAAAGTGTCCACACTTTGGTTAAGAGGTTTTTAATGACTATTTCTATTTCCTTAGGAATTATGGGACTGTTTAGATAGTTTGCCTGAATAAATTTAACTTTGGTGCATGGTATCTGTCTAGAAAATCAGCCATTTCAACTAGAGCTTCCAGTTTTGTTGAATAAAGACCTTTGTAGTAGGTTCTGATTTTTTTGAAAAATATCTTCAGTTTCTGTTGTTCTCTCCCTTTTCACTTCTAATTTTGTTAATTTGGATACTGCCTCTGTGCCCTTTAGTTAGTTTGGCCAAGGGTTTCTTTCTCTCCTTGATTTTCTCAAAGAACCAGCTCTTGTTTGATTGATTCTTTGTATAGTTCTCTTTGGTTCTAACTGGTTGATTTCAGCCCCATGTTTGAACATTTCCTGCTGTGTACTCCTCTTGGGTGTGTTTGTTTCTTTTTGTTTTAGAGCTTTCCTGTAGGCTCCTAAGTTGTTTGTGTAGGATCTCTCCCATTCCTTTATGAAGGCACTTAGTACTATACATTTTTCTGTTAACACTACTTTCATTGTGTCCTGTTAGTTTGGGTATGTTGTGTCTTCATTTTCATTAAATTCTATAAAGTTGCCCGACCAAGTTATCATTGAGCACAGAGTTTTTCAGTTTCTATGAGTATGTGCACTTTCTGGTTGTTTTTGTTTGTTTGTTTGTTTTCTTTGTTACTGAAGTCTAGCCTTAATCTGCATTGATCTGATAGAATGCATGGGATTATTTCAATCTTCTTGTGTCTGTTGAGGCTTGTTTTGTGTCAGATTATTTGGTCAGTTTTGGAGAAGGCTCCATGAGGCAATGAGAAGTTATAGTCTCTTGTTTGGGGGTGCAATATTCTGTACATATCTATCTGTTAAATATATTTAGTTCATAACTTCTGTCAGTTTCATTGTATCTCTGTTTAGTTTCTGTTTCAATGACCTGTCCATTGGTGACAGTGGATTGTTGAAGTTTCTCACTATTAATGTGTGAGGGTCAATGTGTGTTTAAGCTTTAGTACAGTTTTTTTCCCCCAAATTTCGCTTCCCATACATTTAATTTATAGATGTTCAGAATTGAGACTTCCTCTTGGTAGATATTTTTCCTTTGATAAGTATGAAGTGTCCATCCTCAACTCTTATTGGATATTAGAATAGCAACTACAGCTTGTTTCTTGAAACCATTTGCTTGGAAATTCTTTTCCCTGCCCTTTGTCACTGAGGTGTGGTTCTTTTATGCAGCAAAATGCTGGATTCTGTTTAAGTATCTTTACTTAGCCAGTGTCTTTTTATTGAGGAATTGAGTCCATTGATGTTGAGAGATATTAAATACAAATGATTGTTACTTCCTGTAATTTTTGTTGCTGGAGGTTGTATTATGTATGTGATCCTCTTCTTTTGGGTTTGTTGTGAAATGCTTAATTTCTTGTGTTTTCTTGGGTGCAGTTACCCTCCTTCTGTTGAAGTTTTTCTTCTAGAATCCTCTGTAGGACTGGATTCATAGGATCATATTGTTTAAATTTGGTTTTGTCATAGGATATCTTGTGTCCTCCATCTATGGTGATTGAGAGTTTTGCTGAGTATAGTATCCTGAGCATTTGTGTTCTCTTGGGTTCATCTCTCCAATTCTGACAGATTTACCTTTATATTTTACTTGGACCTTTTCCCTTACAGCTTTTAATATTCTTTCTTTGTTCTGTGCATTTAGTGTTTTGATCATTATACATAATGGAGAAAGGATTTTCTTTTGTATTCCAATCTATTTGCTATTCTGTAGGTTTCTTGTACATTTATGGCCATCTCTTTCTTTAGTTTAGGGAAGTTTTCTTCTATGATGTTGTTGAAGATGTTTTCTGGCCCTTGGGACTGGGACTCTACACACTCTTCTATTCTTCTTCTTCTTCTTAGGTTTGGTCTTTTTCATTGTGTCCCAAATTTCCTGGATGTTTTGGGTTAGGGACTTTTTACACTTGGCATTTTCTTTAAGCAATGTCTCACTCTTCTATGGCATCTTCTATGCCTGAAATTCTCTCTTCTATCTCTTATATTCTGTTGGTGATGCTTGTATCTTTAGCTCTTTCCTAAGTCACCTACCTGCAGTGTTTGTGTTTTATTGTTTGTATTTGTATTTCCATTTTTAGTTCTTGGACCTTTTTTTTTTTCTTTCACCCGCTTGAATTTATTTTCCTGTATTTCTTTGAGGGAGTTATTTATATCTTCCTTAAAGGTCTCTATAATTTTCATGAGATGGGATTTTAGGTCATTAACTTGGTTTTCAGATGTTAGGATATTGAGGGCTTGCTGTTGAGGGATAACTGGGTTCTGGTGGTGCCAAATTGCATTGGGTTCTGTCATGTATGATCTTGTGCTTGTGTTTGTTATCTAGTTATATCTGGTGTTAACTGGTCTGGTTATCTCTGACTAGAGCCAGCCTCCTTGGGGACAGGTCTGTGACCTGGTCATCTGAGAAGCAGGCAGTGCTGTCTCTGGTTAGGGTGTCCTCCTGTGCCTCTGGTTACTGTGGACTCCCTGGGAGGCAAGCAGGCTGTATCTGTTATTATCATGGGCTTTCTAGGGGGTAGATAGAAAATTATCCAGTTTATAATTGGGGTACAGAGCTAATGAGAGAATTCTCAACAAAGGAATCTCAAATGGCTGGGAAATATTTAAAGAAATGTTCAACATTCTTAAGCATCAGGGAAATGCAAATCAAATGACTCTGAAATTCTATCTTATACCTGTCAGAATGGCTAAGATAAAAAAAAAAAGTGGCAGATCATTCTGGCAAGGATGTGGAACAAGGGGAACACATCTCCATTAAAAATGGGAGTGTAAACTTGTATAGCCACTTTGGAAATAAATATTGTGGTTTTTTCAGAAACCTTGGAATTGACCTACTTCAAGACCTAGCTATACCACTCCTGGGCACACACCCAAATGTACATTTCATTCTACTACAAGTTCACTTGCTCAACTATGTTCATAGGAGCTTTATTAGTAATCATCAGAAATTAGAAACATCCTAGATGTCCCCCATCCTGATAATAAAGAAAATGTGGTACATTTACTCAGTTGTTTAAAAAAAATCATGGAAATGCAGGCAAATGAATGGAAGTAGAAAGAAATCATGTTGAGTGAGGTAATGCAGACCCAGAAAGACAAACATGGTATGTATTCACTTATAAGTAGATATTACTTGTCATGTAAAGAGTAACCATGCTGTAATCCAGAGACCCAGAGAGGCAAAGAAACCAGGAGGACTCATAGATTCCACTGGGAAATGTAAATAGAATAGATATGACAGGTAGATGGGGGGTGAGTCTGGATAACAATGTAGATCAAGTATGTTGGGATGGAGAGAAAGAAGGCAACCGGTGGCTGATTATGGGATGGATCCCCGGGTGGGGTAGTCTCTGGATGGCCCATCCTTTCATCTTAGCTCCAAACTTTGTCTCTGTAACTCCTTCCATGGGTATTTTGTTCCCTATTCTAAGGAGGAATGAAGTATCCACACGTTGGTCTTCCTTCTTCTTGATTTTCTTGTGTTTTGCAAATTGTATCTTGGATATTCGAAGTTTCTGGGTTAATATCCACTTATCAGTGAGTGCATATCAAGTGACTTCTTTTGTGATTGGGTTACCTCACTCAGGATAATATCCTCCAGATACCAAACACTAAATAGTGTCCCAAATGCAGACACTATTGCATATGTCAGCAAGATTTTGCTGAAAGGACCCTGATATAGCTGTCTCATGTGAGGCTATGTCAGTGCCTGGCAAATACAGACAGAAGTAAATTCTCACAGTCATCTATTGGATGGAACACAGGGCCCCCAATGGAGGAGCTAGAGAAAGTACCCAAGGAGCTGAAGGGGTCTGCAACCCTATAGGTAGAACAACAATATGAACTAACCAGTACCTCCAGAGCTCATGTCTCTAGCTGCATATGTAGCAGAATACGGCCTAGGTGGCCATCACTGGGAAGAGAGGCCCCTTGGTCTTGCAAACTTTATATACCCCAGTACAGGGGAAAGCCAGGGCCAAGAAGTAGGAGTGGGTGGGTGGGTAGGGGAGCAGGGCAGGGGAGGGTATAAGGGACTTTCAGGATAGCATTTGAAATATAAATGAAGAAAATATCTAATAAAAATTTTTTAAAAAGAGGCAACCAGAACTTGTATATGTGTGTGTGTGGGGGGGGGGGGGCAATCTCTGTGACAAGTTAGAAACCTAGTGCAATGGAAATACTCAGGAATCTAAGATGACACTAGGTAAAACTACTAGCAATGAAAGACAAAGAGCCTGAAAAGACCATCTTCTGTAATCAGGCTAGACTTCCAGGGGAGTATTTGGGACTCAAGTGCAGCCACAAAACATTCTATCTATTATTTGTTCTGCCTGCAAGTTGTATTGGGATAAATATAGCACTGATATTGTGAGAATGGCCCACTAATGACTTGTTGAGCTTGAAATCCATGCTGAAAGAGAGAGCCTGGAGAGAGAACCTCCTTGGAGGTTTGGGGACCAGAGGCTGGACAACCCAGAGATCTATGATAGAACCAAACATGACTGGAAACATTCAGTGAAATTATTCCTAGTGATATTCTTCTGCAGTTGTATTCAGAAGCCTAGAATAATGGTCATCAGAGAGGCGATATCCAGAAATTTATGAACAGAGAACAGAGAATTCTGCTGAAGATGAGAAGGAAGGACTGTAGGAGCCAGAGGGGTCAAGGACCCCACAAGGAAAACCACAGTATCAACTAACCTGGGTCCACAGGAACTCACAGAGACTGAACCAGCAATCAAGGAGCCGGCATGGGTGTGGCCTAAGCAGATGTGCTGCAGTTGTATAACTAGGTCTTCTTGTGGGACTCCTAACAGACGTGTAGGGGTTGTCTCTGACTCTTTTGCCTAGGTTTGGGACCCTTTCCCCCTACTGGTCTGCCTAGTCCAGCCTTAATAGGAGGGGGTGCCTAGTCTTCTTACAATGTCATATGCTATGTTTGGCTTGAATCCCTTTGAGTCCTTCCCCCTTGTAAATGGAAAGGAGGAGGTACTGGGATAGGAGGAGGGAGGGTAAATTATGATTGTGATATAATATACAAGAGAATAAATTAATTTAAAATATCACAAATTATAGTGTTATAGTGTATAATAGTATATAATAGTGTAGTAGTACTCTAATGTAGTGTGGTGTGTGTATGTGTTTTCCTATGTGTGTTTAATAAGTAGTAGTCAGGAAGGGTAGTTCATACCTGTAAGCTCAGTACTTGTGAGGCTGAGGCATGAGAACTCTCTAGATAATTATTCAAAACAAAAATCATACAGTAGGAATAGAAAATAACTCTCTTCTTCCCTCCTTTCCTCTTTCCCCATTCTCTTCTGTCCCTTCCTCTCTCCTTCCCTTTTAAGTTTCTTGAGCCCCTTCTGACTTGACCAGCTTTGAATTTGCATTTTCTCTGTTAGCTCTCACTGTACTACTGTCTGGGGTCTAGAATTCTCTTGTGTGCAGTGTGCTCCTGCTTTGTCATAGAGTTTTTCTCAATGTGAGACTCTACCTCAGGCTGGATCCTCTCCTTCGCATCTAACCCTCACATGTCTCCACTCTTACAATCCTTGAGTGGACTATTGTCAGTTGTTCTACAATGGCTTGAGAGTGTTGGATTTTCTCCATTGTTCTTGTTCTGCCTTAGTTTTGGATAGATGTTGTGTCCCTGGAAGTTCAGTGCCCCCCCCCCCCAAAGGCTGTTTTTCCATCAATGGCAGACTTTTCTAAAGGGACAGATTCAGCAGATGAATCTTTTTGTGGCCTTCATTATATTGCAAGGAGTTTCTGTTACCAGGTGGTACCAAGGTATCTGCTCTTCTTCCCTGTCATAAGAAAGAAATGTCTCTGTGAATTTTAGTTTGAAGGAATTAACAATGTACAGAGAATTAGAAACTTTGGAGCATAAATTCTGAATTGGATGTTTTCACTGATTCTTTCCTCAAGGTAGGGAACTAAGCAGAGGAAGAAAGGTTGTGAGAGCCAGAGGGGAGAGTTGATTCCAAGAAAATAGGATTTCTAGATACAACAGGATTGATGCACATACGAACTTGAAATCACAGAGACTATGACAGCAGGCACAGTGCCTTCATAGGTTTAAGTCTGTGCTAAGGTTTCAATAGTGAATATGTGTGTGTGGGTGGGTGTGAGTATGTGAACTCCAATCCTTAATAAGAAAATCTGCAAAAGAAAAATCAGTTATCTTCAGTGGAAGTTTCACTGGGTATATTAACCACATTTCAGGGCAGTTCCCATCCCAGGAGAACTTGGCCAACATGAAAAACACTCAACAGTATTCATGTAGACTTTTCTCTTATTTTGCTTTGTTTGGACATTTTTTTCTTATTAGTCTTTTGTTTGTTCATCTAGGTTTTCATTTTTATGTATTTGTTGGGGGATTGAGTGTTTCCTATATTTTTTCAAACAGAGAGGGAAAGGGGGGGAAGGGAGAGGGAGAGTGAAAAGGAAAGGGAGAGGGAGGGAGAAGAATATAGACTTGGTTGGTGGTGGTGAAAGATCTTGGAGCACTTTGATAAGGGAAAAGTTGATTAAATTATGTTCTATGAAAGAAAAAAAAGTTTTTCACAAAAGCAAAAAGCAAAGCAAAACAAAACCCTATTAGTAGCTCAGTCATATAGCTCTATCATGAAATGCTTGCTTAGCATATATGGTTCCTATTAATGAAAAAATAGGTACTCATAGAATCAGTCAAAGGGAAAAATAGTAAACAGATATGGCTGGTTTCCTTTTTTTCCATTTTTTATTAGGTATTTAGCTCATTTACATTTCCAATGCTATACCAAAAGTCTCCCATACCCACCCACCCCCACTCCCCTACCCACCCACTCCCCCTTTTTGGCCCTGGCGTTCCCCTGTACTGGGGCATATAAAGTTTGCAAGTCCAATGGGCGTCTCTTGCAGTGATGGCCGACTAGGCCATCTTTTGACACATATGCAGCTAGAGACAAGAGCTCCAGGGTACTGCTTAGTTCATATTGTTGTTCCACCTATAGGGTTGCAGTTCCCTTTAGTTCCTTGGGTGCTTTCTCTAGTTCCTCCATTGGGGGCCCTGTGGTCCATTCAATAGCTGACTGTGAGCATCCACTTCTGTGTTTGCTAGGCCCTGGCATAGTCTCACAAGAGACAGCTATATCTGGGTCCTTTCAGCAAAATCTTGCTAGTGTATGCAATGGTGTCAGCGTTTGGAAGCTGATCATGGGATGGATCTCTGGATATGGCAATCACTAGATGGTCCATCCTTTCATCACACTTCCAAATTTTGTCTCTGTAACTCCTTCCATGGGTGTTTTTTTTCCTATTCTAAGAAGGGGCAAAGTGTCCACACTTTGGTCTTCGTTCTCTTGAGTTTAATGTGTTTAGCAATTGTATCTTATATCTTAAGTATCCTAAGTTTCTGGACTAATATCCACTTATCAGTGAGTACATATTGTGAGAGTTCCTAAATTCTTCTCAAGGATAAAAGAACCTCTGGTGGAATCATCATGCCCAACCTAAAGCTGTACTACAGAGCAATTGTGATAAAAACTGCATGGTACTGGTATAGCGACAGACAAGTAGACCAATGGAACAGAATTGAAGACCCAGAGATGAACCCACACACCTATGCTCACTTGATCTTTGACAAGGGAGCAAAAACCATTCAGTGGAAAAAAGACAGCATTTTCAACAAATGGTGCTGGCACAACTGGCTGTTATCATGTAGAAGATTTCGAATTGATCCATTACTATCTCCTTGTACTAAGGTCAAATCTAAGTGGATTAAGGAACTCCACATAAAACCAGAGACACTGAAACTTATAGAGGAGAAAGTAGGGAAAAGCCTCGAAGATATGGGTACAGGGGGAAAATTCCTGAATAGAACAGCAATGGCTTGTGCTGTAAGATCGAGAATTGATAAATGGGACCTCATAAAATTGCAAAGCTTCTGCAAGGCAAAAGACACTGTCAATAAGACAAAAAGACCACCAACAGATTGGGAAAGGATCTTTACCTATCCCAAATCGGACAGGGGACTAATATCCAATATATATAAAGAACTCAAGAAAGTAGACTCCATAAAATCAAATAACCCCATTAAAAAATGGGGCTCAGAACTGAACAAAGATTTCTCACCTGAGGTTTCCTTTTAAAAATTAAGTCTGATAGAACTACTTTAGTAGTATAAGATAGACTGTGTCTAATGTTAAAAAACTTTATAAAACTTCATTTTATAGTCTATTTTTCTTGTTTAATATTTTTGAGAATATTATATATGAGCACATCAATATCATTTTCATCTATGCCCACTCCAATTCCTCTTGTGCCCCTTTCCCCAAACTCTTGTAATTTTCAATTATTATTTCATTATTTGTATACACACACACACATACACACACACACACATATACACACACATACGCACTCACTCTACTGAATGTATCTCCAAGGCTGACCACTTAGGAATTGAAAACATAGGTGGGATGTCATCCCTGGAAGAGAATGATTCTCCCTCTCTCATGAGGTATTCACCACTTATGGCTCTTCATCTAGCAGGTGGGACTCTGTGGGGTTTTCTCTGCATATCAACTGGTCCTGTAATTATGCTGATCTTGTCCAGGCAACCATGTTGTTGAGGGTGCTTGCATACAGCTTCCCAGTCACTGGAAGACACTACCTCACAGCAGATGTCCTGGTACTCAACCCACTTTTCCCTGAGACTTAGATATAGAGACTGTGTTGAGGATGTAACAATAAACATTTCTGTTTTACAAATGTGGAGGCTGGAGTGGTTAAGACAGCTCAGGATGTATAAGCTTTTGCTAACAGGCCTGACAAAATTCATTCCATTCCAGAGACTCACGTGTTAAAAAGACATATGGACTCTTACAGGTTATATAACTTCAATGTACACAATAAATGCCTATTTTTCCCCAAACCTAATCATTGTGTGACTTTTGTCATTTCCCAAAACATCAAGCATCATTAAGAACAATTAATAAAGGTATTGGCAAATTTTATAATAGGCACAAAAGATATTGCAACAAAGTAGGTTTCATCAAATATTATTTCAGCTTAGCACATAAAGAGGGAATAATTATTGAGTAACAGAGAGATAGAAATTCTAGTACTTTATACACTTGCAAACCAAATAAACTTCATTTATCTGTAAAAGTATAGAATTTGAATCCCTAAGGTGAACTAGGGCCTGAGCCTGCTCATCTGATCAGCTCCCAGGTAATGTCAATACAGAAGTTCTTGGAACATTGAGTGATGGAGATGACATCACCCCTAAAATGTGACCCTCAGTAAATGAAAGGAGCCTTGCAAAATAGCATGTCAGCTAGCCTGTGATGATCCTAGGGAATAAGTACTACTAATGCATTCTTCTCTTTGCCTTATTTACACTGCCGGTAACCTATTTATCAAACCTAACTGGATGCTAGAGAATAAATACTCTTAACCCCTTTGTGTAGTGAACACACAAAATCCTTTCAGATAAAAAGAAAGATAGGAAAAGAGTTGTCTCTGAAGGTTCAACCAGGAGATATCTAACATAAGGAAGATTAATAATAATAATAATAATAATAATAATAATAATAATAAGTGATTTGGAAAAATAGAGCCATTTGGGAAACCAAGAAAGGCTGGAGATCGATTAGAACCCTGGATATTGGTTTATATTGAAGTAGCTTTCAAAGTAGTCAGTTCCATGAACAGAGTGAAAGCCATGAATGTATCTAGAAAAGAGCTTTCTGTACAGAGAGAACAAATTAAAAAGCAGGGTTGAAACACCATTTCTGTGGGCAGAGAAGGATGATGCAAGATTGCAGTAGAGAGGGCTCCAGTATGGCCACTTTGAATAATGACATGGACTTGTTTTCACTGAACCAGTAAGAAGGAAGCACGGAATATTTAAACAAAAGAATGACATGCCATGACTTATATAATGTCTCTAGCCATAGTTATGGCTGGTGACAGACAAAAGAAGTGGCAGACTTTTTTTTTTTTAATGGTTTGAGGAGAGAAAGAATGGCTTGCTTTGGGGCAACAGTGAAAGGACAGAGCTTTGTTCTAGTGTTCTAGTCATTTAATCCTCATAACTCTTTATAAAGGGATAATATTTTCATCTGTGCCTCACAGATAAGAAATCTCTATAAGTTACAATAAAGGCAGTGATTAAATCATAAATAATCGATCTTAGAAGAAACATTTATTTTGAATGTCAGAATGAACTTTAAATACTATTTTCTCTCTAAAATTGTGAGCATATTGAACACATTACTAAGTTTTATGTCAATTTAACTACATTTGGTTAGGAATATCCTTTAAGTTTTTCTGTCTAGGCCTCATGTATATTTTTTAGTATTTAATTTTTAAAAGTCATTTATACTTTGCCTAATTTTTAGCCCATTCACAAGTAATACTTTGAACAATTCTTTCTGATGGTTCTTCAGAGTTTCTTTTGACTGCTAATAAGATAATAAGCTTATAATTGAAATAGTAGAAGGGTTTAATAAAATGATCTGATGTATCTGAGTGTTTGCATGCCTGATGTATGAGGTTAGAAGATAGCAGCAGATGCACTGGAAATTGAGTTACCAATGTGTGGGAACTGCCATGTGGGTACTAGAATTGAACTTATATCTTTTGGGATAATACTTACTAATCTCAACTGCTGAGCCATAGGCTCGTGGTGCTCTCCATTTGATTAAATAAAGTGTATTCAGGACAACACTGAGTTATATATGCTGAGTTCTTCATATATATTTAACAGAACAAACTATTGTTACAAATTTTTAGTCCCAAAGTCAGAGGATTTTGTTGAAGATGCAACAGTTTTAAGGATAAGTATTCAACATGTTGTAACCTTGATGCCACCATGCTTATACATGAACCAAAAATCGACCATTCACAGAATCTAAGGATATATTTTGATTTTGATTTAAAAAAATCTGTTTAAGTTATTGATCAATCTGCTGTTATTTGTAGATTATTTGTAGTTATTATTTGTAGGGATTATAGAAAATGTATAAAGGTGGTATTGATTTTACTTTGGAAATAGATGGGGATCAAGGTTCTTTGTTATTTTCATTTGATTAAATAAAGCATACTCAGTATAACACTAGTCTACATATGCTGAGTTCCTCATAGTATATTTTTAGAACTATTTCATAGTTCTTCATATGTATTTAACAGATCAAATTATTAGAGCAATGCTAAAACTATTATTACCAATTTTGAACATCTGTGCCATGTACTTGTTAATACTGCAATAGATTTTAAGCAGTAATTTTTAGTTATTGCATGTTCTTGTTATTCATTACATTAAAAACTAATAAACTGTTGTAATAATCCACAGTAGTTTAAAAAGTATTGAGATCACAGAACGTGGTGCTAGGCTTTCTATTCTCTCATCCTTTTTCATGTTATCATTCATATCTCTAAAACCTTAACTTACTGTTATTCTTAAATTGAGTTATAGCTTCTACATGAAACCATTTGACTTGTATATGTTAATGTTGTAAAATACAATATTTTAAAACATGTATATATTGTGACATTTTATAATGGGTAAAATATGACTATTTCCTCAACTATTGATCATTTTATGGTAAATTCTTTCAAAATCCTTCTTCTTCTCTTTTTTCAAATTCTAGTATGTATTGTCATTTATAATCACTACCCTGCAGAGAGCATGTCAGAATTTGATCAGTATTCCTTGTCTTTTCTTCTACTTACTATGCTGATCTTCATTTTCCTACTTTATATCACCTCATGAAATGATCTTCAGTTCTATTCAGGTTGTTATACACAACAAGATTCTCTCTTTCATAATTTAGCAGTATTCTACTGTTAATCGGTACCATTTTTTCTTTATTAATTTATTGCTTCATAGACACTAAGGTTATTTACATGTCTTGGACTTTGTGAATAATGTTGTAATAATCTTCTGGGGATAATGTCTCTGAAGAGTTTTATTTCATTTACCTTGAAGGTACATGCACTAGTGGAAATATTAGATTGTACACTGAATTTGTAGCTGAAATTAAATTATCCTATATACAAGAGATGTTGGAAATGTTATTAAAAATAATTGCAGTAATATTTAGAGATTAGAAACTCAGAGATAAACCAATATTCAGTAAACTAGGAAGGAAAAGTCTTTTGCTGTAAAACGTGGATACATACATGCATATAGCAACAATTAATTAAAAAGAGTCCATAGATTTGAAAGAGAGCAGAGGAGTATATGGGAGAGTTTAGAGAAAGGAAACGGTAGAAGAAATGTTATAATTGTATTATAGTCTCAAAAAAGGAATAAAAAGACACATCTATTTTAGTATGTCAGGCCTGCTCAAAACTATGATTTACTTTTCACATAATTAAAATAAATTAAATACTATCAAGTGTCATTAAAATAGTATTCCAAAGTATCCTTATTACATATATGTAAGACCATATACCCCAAATGTGAATGTTTTGTTGTAAGGAAATATATAACACAAGTTTATTTTATATTACTTGTATTTACTGTAAATGACAATTTCCAAAAGTATATATTTCTAATCACCAGTTAACAAGATTGAACCCATTTCCATTGCCCTTCCAGTTCATACCTCAACCTGCACCTATGGCAGATTGGTATGCCTGCTTTCCTAACCCATAACCCCGCATGTCTTATCTCCCAGGAAGAGTGCTCTAATCAGGGTCATAGGAGGCCTTCTCTAACCAGGGGCATAGAAATCCTGCTCTAACCAGGGACACAGCATTGCCTGCCTCTCTCCCAGGAGGATTTCTTTAAGCCTAGAAACATGGCTCCACATGCTTTCTTGGAGATCAGCTCTAATCTGAGATACATAGTCCAGTTAATACTAGAGACAAGCAAATGTTGAAAAGTAAGCACAAGAACATAATCACAAAAGACAATGCAATATGGCACCATCAGAACCTACCTCTCTTACTATAGCAAGTCCTAGATAACCAAACACACCCAAAGATCAAGATGCTGACTTTAAATACCATCTCATGAAGATTATAGAAGTCTTTAAGGAAGATATAAATAACTCTCTCAAAGAAATATAGGCAAACACAGACAAATAGGTAGAGGTCCTTAAAGAGTAAACAAATCCCTTAAATACAAGAAAATGCAGTCAAACTTGTTAAACAATGAAATGAGCAAAATAGTTCAAGACCTAAAAATGGAAATAGGAAAAATAAAGAAATTACAAATGGAAGCAACCCTAGGAAAGAATAGGAAAGAGAACAGGAACTATAGACACAAGATTCACCAACAGAATACAAGAGATGAAAGAGAATCTCAGGCATAGAAGATACCATAGAAGAGATTGATGCATCCGTCAAACAAAATGCCAAGTGTAAAAACTTTCTCACACAAACATCCAGGAAATTTAGGACAAAATGAAAAAGAACAAATCTAAGAAGAGTAGGAAGGAAGAGGGTGAAGATTCACAGTCTAAAGGGCTAGAAAACATCTTCAACAAAATCATAGAAGAAAACTTCCCTAACCTAAAGAAAGAGATGGCCATAAATGTACAAGAATCCCACAGTACACCAAATAGATTGGACCACAAAAGAAAATCCTCCTACCACATAATAATCAAAATATTAAATACACAGGACAAATAAGGAAATTAAAAGTTGTAATAGAGATAGGTCATGGAGCATATAAAGGCAGACCTATCATAATTACACCAGATTTCTCAACAGAGAGTGTAAAATCCAGAAGATCCTGGACAGATCTCTTGTAGACCTAAGAGACCACAAAGGTTAACCCAAGACTACTATACCCAGCAAAACTCTCAATCATCATGGATTGAGAAACCAAGATATCCCATGACAATACCATATTTAAACAATATCTTTCTACTAATCCAGCCCTCTAGAGGAAACTAGAAGGAAATCTCCAACACTAGGAATACCCAAGAAGACAAAAAAAAGAAAAAATCAAATACACATAATGGCATCTCCATCAACAAAATAACAGGAATGAACAATTACTAGTTAGTAATAGCTCTCAATATCAATGGATTCAATTACCCAATAAAAAAGATCCAGTCTAGCAGAGTAGATATGCAAACAGGATCCAGCATTCTGTTGCATACAAGAAACGCATCTCAGCAACAAAGATAGACACTACCTCAGAGGAAAGTTTTGGAAAAAAAGTTTTCTAATCAAATGGTCCCTAGAAACAATCTATAGTCACTATTCTAATATCCAATAAAATAGGCTTTCTACCATAAGTAATCAAAAGTGTTGGGGAAGTATACTTCATACTCATCCAGAGAAAAATCCACCAAGAGGAAGTGGTAGTTCTGAACATCTATACCTCAAATGTAAGGGAACTCATATACATAAAAGAAACTTAATAAAAGCTCAGAAAACAAATTGAACCCTACACAATAATGTTGAGAGACTTGAACATCTTATACTTACCTATATACAGGTCATTGAAACAAAAACTAAACAGAGACAAAATGAAAATAACAGAAGTTATGAACCAAATGGATTTAATGGATATTTATAGAACACTTCACACCAAAACAAGAGGATATACCTTCTTTTCTTCACCTTATGGAACATTCCCCCAAATTGACCATACAATCGGACACAAAGGAAACCAGAATAGAAACAAGAATATTGAAATAACCCTGTGCATTCTATAAGATCACCATGGACCAAGGTTGAATTTCAACAACATCAGAAATATCAGAAGGTCCAATTCTCATGGAAACTGAACAACTCTCTATTTAATGAAAAGTTGTTCAGGAAAGAAATTAAAAAAAAAGAAATATAGGGAAAAATTAAAGACTTTCTAGAATGAGAATGAAGGCACAATGTACCCAAACTTATGGGACACAATGAAAACAGTGTACAGGGGGAAGTTCATAGCATTAAGTGCCTTCATAAAGAAATTGGACAGATCCTATATTAGCAACTTAACAACACACAGGGAATCTATAAAATAAAAAGAAGCAAACACATTCAAGAAGTGTAAACTGCAGAAGATAGTCAAATTCAAAGAATTAAAAAACCAAGAGTTGTTTCTTTGAGAAAATCAATAAGATAGACAATCCCTCAGCCAAACTACCTAAAAGACTCAGAGACAGTATCCAAATTAAGAAAGTCAGAAATGAAAAGGGAGCTATAACAGACACTGAGGTAAATAAAAAAAAAATCATCTGTTGCTACTTTAAAAGTATAAACTCAACAGAACATGAAAATCTAGATGAAATAGATGTCTAGACCGATACCATGTAAAGTAAATCAAGTAAACTATATACACAGTTCCAAACCCCATAAAAAAATAGAAGTTGTCATTAAAAGCCCTCAACTGAAAGAAGCCTGGGGCAAGCTGGTTTTAGTGTACAATTCTACCACATGTTCAAAGAAAAGCTAATGTCAATACTCCTCAAACTATTCCACAACAAGGAAAGAGAAGAAACACTACCTAAATCATTCTATGAAGCCACAGTTAACCTGATACCTAAATCACATAAAGACCCCACAAAGATCGAGAACTTCAGACCAATTTTGTTTATGAACATAGCCATAAAAAAATAAGATTCTCACACACAGAATAGAAGAACACTCCCAAACCATCATTCACTGTGATCAAGTAGATGTAATCCCAGGGACAGGGATGAATCAATATTTTAAAAGATCCATCAACAAAATTCACTGTATAAAAAAACTAAAGAAAAAAATTACGTGATCATCTCATTAGATGCCTTTGACAAAATCCAACACCCCTTCAGGTTAAAAGTCTTAGAGTGATCAGGAATTCAAGGCATATACCTAAACACAATAAAGGCAACATTCAGCAAACAAATAGCCAATATCAAATTAAATGGAGAGAAACTTGAAACAATTACACTAAAGTCAGACACCAGACAAGGCTTCCCACTCATGGTATCTATTTAACATAATACTTGAAGTTTTAACTAGAGCAATAAGACAACTAAAGGATATAAAAGGGATATAATTAGAAAGAAAGAAGTCAAAGTATTCCTATTTTCAAATGATATAATAGTTATCTATAACTGACCCTAAAAATTATACCAGAGAACTCCTACAGCTGATAAACAACTTCAGCAAAGTCACTGGATATAAAATTGGCTCAAAGAAGTAAGTAGCCTTCATTTATACAAATAATACACAAGCTGAGAATGAAATAAGGGAAACAAAACCTTTCACAATAGTCATGAATAATATAAAAACTATCTTGGTGTAACTATAACTAAGTGAGTAAAATATATGTATGACAAGAACTTCAAGTCCCTAAAGAAAGAAATAGAAGTCCTGAGAAGATGAAAAGATCCTCTATGCTCATGAATAAATAAGACTAACATAGTGAAATTAGTCATCTTACCAAAAGCAATCTACAGATTCAATACAATTCCCATCAAAATTCCAACACAGTTTTTACCGACATGTAAAGAGCAATTCTCAAATTCATATGGAAAAACAAAAAACCCAAGATAGCCAAAACTATTCTGCACAAAAAAAACTCAAGGAATCACCATCCCGGACTCTACTACAGTGCAATAGTGATAAAAAGTACATAGTATTTATTGTATAGGAACAGACTGATCAATGGAATAGAATCAAAGACCTAGAAATAAACTCATATATACTCATACCAACGGACACGTGTTTTCTGACAAATAAGTCAAAACCGCACAGTGGAAAAAGAAAGCATCTGGTCCTACTGGCTGCCTGGATGTAGAAGAATTCAAATTGATCCATATTAATCATCCTCCACAAAACTCATGTCAAATTGGATCAAGGATCTCAACATAAAACCAGATACACTGAATCTAATAGAAGAATAAGTGGGAAGTAGTATTGAACACATTGGAACAGGAGAAAAATTATTGAATAGAATACCAATGTCTCAGGCTCTAAGATCAAGAAGTGCTAAATGGTACTTCTTGAAACTGAAAAGTGTCTGTAAGGCAAAGGACATTGTCAATAGGACAAAGCATCAGCCTACAGATTGGGAAACGATCTTCACTATCCTTGGAACTAGAAAACATCATCTTGAAAGTGGTAACTCAGACCTAAAGGACATTCATGGTATGGACAATCTGATAAGTGGATATTAGCCAAAGAGAACAGAATACCCATGATATACCCCACATATCCTAAGAAGTTAAACAATATGAAAATCCCATGTGAAGGTGCTTAAATCCCACTTTGAAGGGGAACCAAATAATCTTAGGAGACAGAGGGAGGGAGGGATCTGGGTAGGAGAGGGGAGGGTGAGGGGAAAAGGGGGACAGGATTAGTTGTGGAGGCAGACAGGAGAGAGGCACAGAGGGGCAGTGGAATGAATGGACATATGCAGCTTCAGGGGAGAGTCTGTTGGGGGAAAACTTCTATGAAGTCCCAGAGAAGCAAGATAGGGGAGGCTTTCAGGACTCAGTGTGGGGGACCTTAGCTAAAAATGCCCTGCAGTGGGGATATGGAACCTGTAAAGACCACCTCTAGTGCTAAAACAGGACCCCAGTAGAGGTAGAGGGATATCAACTCACCTACCGAACTTTTGACCCAAAATGCTCCTGCATAAAAGATGCAGAGACAAAAAAGGAGCAACGCCTGAACGAATGGCTCACCAGCGACTGGCTCAGCTTGGAATGCTTACCATTCCCCGGTACCAATCTCTGACACTATTAATGATGCTGTTTTGCTTGCAGACAGAAGCCTAGCATGGCAGTCCTTTGAGAGGCTCTACTAGCAGTTGACTGAGACAGATGCAGATACTTCCATTGCCCCGAGGTTGGCGTCCCCTTAGAGAAGAGTTAGGAGAAGGATTGAAGGAACTGAAGGAGATGGTAACCCCATCAGAAGACCAACAATACCAACTAACCTGGACCCCTGGGAACTCCCAGACACTGAGCCACCAACAAAAGAGTTTACGCACTAGTCTGAGGCCACTGGCACATATATAGCAGAGGGCTTCCTTGTCTGTCATCAGTGTGAGAGGATGTGAGTAATCATGCAGAGATGTGATGGCCCAGGGTGGGGCGATACCCCGGGTGGGGGCACAATCTCAGAGACGAAGGGGAGGATGAATAGGGGAAGAACTCTGTGAGTGGGGACAAGGGGGCAACATTTGCTATGCAAGTAAATAAAATAATTTTCAAAAAGAATGAAATCATGTTTCTTCCAATGAAAAGCTTGGGAAGCAATTTATTTTTTTGTGAAGATTTAATTTGTATTTCTGAATGGAGCTTTTATAAACCATACTCACACTCTCACTGTGCATTGTTAATTGTCATATTTACACAGCATACACGTCAGATCACTAGATCATCTCTTTTAGTAAGTACAGCATCCATTTGGAGCTTTTGTTTTATATAATGATAGATTTCAGTGATTCTAATTCATTGCTTACCAAAATACTTAACAAAATATAGCCATTGTTTTCATCTTTTCTTTGCTTTATGTATCTAAATGTTTGAGGACAAAAACTATAAGAGCACTAATAATTTATTTGATGTTTTGGGTGACTTCCAGTAGCAAACAAATTGAATGAATAAAATTGATAGTAAATGACATATTGCAAATTGAAATGAATGGGTAGTGCCACATTAACAGGAGAGGTAGCAAAGCCTTTGGTAATTTGCCCTTTTGCAGAAAGTAAACTGACATACAAAAATCACTCAGACCGGGCATTCTATGACAAAAATTTAGCAATCATTTTCATGTGATTAAAACGTCAAGATACAGTTCCTTGATGTAAATGCATGAAATGTAACAGATTAAATCACTGAGCTTCATGCATCCTAATGGTCAGAAATTTGTATATGTTTTTCATTCTTTTCCTACTGGCTTCACCTTTCCTAAGCATATGTTAATTAAATATTGTTCATTTTTAGTTATTGAAAAAGAAAATAGTTTTACTCAGAAAAAAACATCAACTCAATTTTTATTTTTATTTTTTTTTTTTTGTTGTTATAGTTATTATTTATTTATTTATTCACTTTACATCATGCTCACTGCTCCCCTCCTGGTCCACCCCTTCTACAATCCTTCCCCTATTCTCCCTCCCATTCTCCTTTGCAACTCAATTTTTATTAAGGGAACATTTTTACTACAATGGTTTTTTTTATTAATTAACTTAAATGTAGAGCTGTTTTGTTTGCTTGCTTCTGCTTTTTTGAGATTAGGATCTAATGTAGTCAAGGCTATCCCAAATTCCTTGTATTGCAAAGGATAGCCTTGAACTCCTGATCTTTTTTGCCTGTATATTGAACATACTAGCATTATAAGTATATAGAACTACAACCAACTAAATTTATTATTAATTATTAGAATATAATAATAGGTTCACATATGTTATTTTGGTAGATTGTGTACAGTTTAAATCAAATCACACAGCTACCAAAAAAAGGTGGGGCTTGAGCCAACATAGCTTCAAATTCTTGCTAAGCCCTATCTCTTACTTGTTGGACACTAGCTCCTTTTTTGTTTACTTCTTTTATTTGTTATTTTAAAACTTTTACTTGTTTATTTTTTTAACTTTCAGTGTGTGTTTGTGTGTATGGGTGGTGGTATGTGTGTGTTGTATGTGAGGAGGAGTATGTGGCTATGTGCGTATGTGTGTCATGTGTATGTATGTGGTATGTATATATTCATATATTTTTGTGTCCTCTGTGTGTGTGTGTGTGTGTGTGTGTGCGCATGCGGTCTGTGTGTGTGTGTGTGTGTGTGTGTGTGTGCGCATGCGGTGTGTGTGTGTGTGTGTGTGTGTGTGTGTGTGTATTCATATGTGTGTAGGAGCCCAAAGAGATCAGAAGAGTGGGTCAAATCCCTTGGACCAGAAGTGGATAGGATATGAGCTGTCTTACTTAGGTGCTGAGAACTGAACTCCAGTTCTTGGGGAGAGTATCTGGCTTTCTTAGCCACTGAAATCCACTACAGTAGTACCCATATTGACAAAAGATTCTAAAAGTGGAATTGATGCATTTATTTGAGCTGGGTTTTAGTGTAGCCATATTCTATCTTAGGCTCTTTATATGTTTTAGTTCATTTATTAATTAGACAGTTTGTCTTACAAAATCAAGCTATATTTTTGCACTGCTCTAATTAAGGATTTATATTCACATTTGATCCTCCCCAATGTCTCTACATAAGGCTTATATTCTGAGATCTATCTAATTGGTTGCTGCATCTTCAGTATTTAAAATAGAATTGTTTTCCCAGTGTCCTCCATGAAGCATGGATTCCAGCGCTCTTGGCTTTTTCCTTTTTCTCCCTCTCACTAGCGTCTGCCATCAGCGGTCATTTAAAACCTATCATCTCGCTTAAATTAATGATGATCTCCACTGTACAGGATCTCATAACCTCACAGCCCAGTGCCGTAGTTTTGTTAAGTGCATTTTTATTGGCTATAATTCCTGTTGCTAGAATCAGACTCTTTTGTCATCTGACATGATGTAGTTATATATTTTTATTCATTAGTTAATGCTGGGAAGCAATTTGATAAGCTGCTCATTTTCTCTATTAAGTAAAATTAAAGCCTTCCATATTTTTAATGTATAAAATTAGTTATATCTAACAAAATTCACATGGAGCTCTCATATTAAAGGAAGAAAAGTTTAAAGAGTGGTGGCTGAAACAGGAAATTAATGTATAAAATTAGTTACATCTAACAAAATTCACAAGGAACCTTCATATTAAAATAAGAATAGTTTAAAAAATGGTAATCGGGAGTTGGATAAAACCTGGACTGTAAAAAATAAAAAATAAAAAAATAAAGATTTAAAAAACAAAAACGCAAAAGGTGGATGAAACAGGAATGTCTGCCCTCCCACAGTTTCTTATCCCATCCCCCTCCCACCCCCCAGGCCTCAAGTCTCTCGAGGGTTAGGTGTCTCTTCTCCCACTGAGGCCAAACCAGGCAGTACTCTGTTGCATAGGTATTCTGGCCCCTCGGACCATCTAGTATATGCTGCCTGGTTGGTAGCTCAGTGTCTTTGAAATATCGAGGGTCCAGGTTAGTTGAGACTGCTGGTCTTTCTATGGGGTCACCCTCCTCCTTAGCTTCTTCCAGCCTTTCCCTAATTTAACCTCAGGGGTCCCTGACTTCAGTCCATTGGTTGGGTGTAAGTATCTGTATCTATCTCAGTCATCTACTTGTTGGGCCTCTCAGAGGACAGCCATGCAATGTGAATTTCTGTCTATATGCAGATGAGGGCAGGTGAAAGAAATACAAGGCTAGAGTCTGTGATTGGACAATAAAAAAGGAAGGCAGGGCTAAGAGTTTCAGAGAAAGAGGACAGGGGACAGAGAGTAGGAGGGAGAAGAGAAGATGGAGGAAGAGGACAAACTGAATCCACATGGCTTGAAATAGCCACAGGCAGCTATGAATATCATAAAAGAGCAATAGAATAATATAGGGCAATTTTTCTGATCTAGGTGGGCAGCTTGTATCAATATCAATTGGCTCTGAGTATGTTATGTAGGTGTTTCGTGGGTTGAGAATTTACTGTTATAAATCAGCCTGATAAATTACAAACCTCTAGAGTTTTGATTTTACTGGGGT
Source organism: Mus musculus (assembly GCF_000001635.26). NCBI lineage: Eukaryota > Metazoa > Chordata > Mammalia > Rodentia > Muridae > Mus > Mus musculus. The sequence continues at coordinate 26,402,455 of NC_000069.6, read as the reverse complement.
GCGGGGATTTGTGATAGCTAGTCACATGAGCAGATGAATGAGAATGTGAGTGGGTTCTGCAGCAAGCGAACCTCCAGAAGTTGAGCAGACCTCCACATGGAGATAGCCACGGGGGAGGAGAGACCACCGCAGCCAGAGAGCAGCTGGCAATAGTGTGGATTTGTTTTTAATTATTACACACAACAATGCTAGGCTCCTGTCTGTAAACACATAATATCAGTAATAGTGTCAGGCCTTGGAGCCTCCACTTGAGATGTATCTCAATCTCGTCTCCATATTTGTCCCTGCAGTTCTTTTAGACAGGAAGAACTCTGAGTCAGAGGTTTTGACTGTGGGATGGCAACCCCATCCCTCCACTTGACGTACTGTCTGGACTGGACTGCAGGTGGACTTTATGAGTTCCCCCTCCCCACTGTTGGGCATTTCATTTAAGGTTCCTCCTTTGAGTCTGAGAGTCTCTCACCTCCTAGGTCTCTGAACTTTCTAGAGGCTTCCCCTATCCCCTACCCCTGGGGTTGCATATTTCCACTCATTCTCCTGGCCTTTCAGGTTTCTCTCCTGCACCCCACCCCCACCCCCACTGTACCTGATAATGTGCCATTTCCCCTCCCAGTCCTCTCACTCAGGTCTCTCCCTCCCTCTGCCTCCCTTCTGCTTGTTAACCTTCTTGAGTTTTGTGGATTATATCCTAGATATTATTAGTGAATGCATACCATTCATGTCCTTTGGGGTCTAAGTTACCTCACTCAGGATGACATTTTCTAGCTTCATTCATTTGCCTGCAAACCTCATTATGCCCTCATTTTAAATAGCTGAATTGTATTCCACTATATAAATGAACCACATTTTCTGTATCCAATCTAGAGTCATAACTCTAAAGGGAAAGAGAAGACATAAAAGGACCACAGAAGGGACAAAGTTAGAATAAGACAGAGAGAGAGAGGGAAAGGGGGGAAAAAGGGATGGGAGCTACAGTGATTCCTCTTTGAACAACTGTAATTTCCATGGCACTTCTCTCTGTGTATAATTAACATCATTTACCAGCATATCTGTTACCATGGAAACATGTTAAATAAAATGAACAATGTGGTATGAGGCTATCTGCTCACATACAAAGAACTTTAGGTGCCACTAATTATTTTAGCAGGATAACATGAACAACTTGGTTTTCTCTTCTTTCCCTTGAACTTCAATTTATGATTCAATTTAGGAGTAAAAATACTAACTATACATCTACTAAGAGATATAAAAAAGAGTTATTATAATAAAACTACAAAAATGTGGAAAACAATACCATTTATAGTAGGTTTTCAAACCTGCTCATGAGCTGAACCAAAGATTTTAGAGACTCTGCATTTCCTTTTTAAACAAGAGATCTGCATATTCAGTGTAATCTCCATCAAAACATCAATGGCATTACTCTCATAAGTAGAAAAAGCAATCCTAAAATTCTCTGGAAAGATAAAAATCACTAAAGAGATAAAATAATCCTGAGCAAACCAAAAATCAATTCTGGAAGCATCTGCATCAAAATGTCAAACTGGGTGCAGGACCACGACAGGGGCAAAAGTCAGACACAGACAATGGGAACAGAGTATTGAACCTAGAGGTAAGTGTATACACCTACATATTCCTCGGTTTTGACACGATACCAAAACACACATTATTAAAGAGAACAGCCTCTTCCAATGATCGTGCTGGGAAAACTGGGTAGACACATGAAGAAGAATTAAATAATATCTCTTGACAGGTGTAAGAAAGTAATGGAAATAATCCTATTCAGTGTAAGAAACTTCAATATTTCAAGACATAGACATTGGTAACAACTTTTACTAGGATTCTAGTACCTCAAGAAATAAAAAAAAATTTTTCAAAATTGAAGTTGCATAAAGTAAACGTCTTCCTCACAGTAAAGAAATCAACTAACAGTGCAGCTCAAGTAGACTCCTACAGAAGGGCAGCTGAGCTGTGCCAACTCTCCATCTGACAGGGATGGAGATCCTGAACACATGAATACCCCAAAACCTAAGCAACCAAAGAACAAAACCACACTTAAGAGATGGACAAGTGAAGCATGCAGAGAGCTTTCAATGAAGATATACAAATGGCCAATGAGTCCCCGGAACAGTATTTAATAGTCTCAGGTATTGTTGAGATGTAAATCAAAACTACATCAAGATTCAATATCAGTGCAATAGGCTATCTAGAAAACAATCAACACCAGTGTGCTGGTGAGAGTAAAGGTATCCTATATGTTGGTGAGAATGTAAATTAGCATGGCCACTGAAAACAGGATAGAGTTTCCTCAAAAAGAAAGCAAAGAAGAGAAGAGAAGAGAAGAGAAGAGAAGAGAAGAGAAGAGAAGAGAAGAGAAGAGAAGAGAAGAGAAGAAAAACAGAGCTCTACAATCCCACCTACAACTTCTGAGTGCATGCTCAAAAAAAAAAAAAATCAGTGTCACCTTCTCATATAGATGTTTGCATTTCTTAATGCTGAACTGTCCAAAACAGGAAAGATTTGTAATCAGCCTATGTGACCATCAATGGAGGAATGGGAAATAAAATGTGGTACGCGTAGGTAATGAATTTATTTTTGGTTAAAAAGAATATAAAGTTTGTCACTTGAGAAGAAACCGACAGAGATCACTACATCTAGTGAAATATGCCAAATCTCAAAGACAAATACCACAGGTCTTCTTGTATGTTTGATTTAGGGGGAAACTATATGGAAATAAAAGTGTTAGTGATATGGAAGAGTAGCAGAGAAGGGAGAGAGGATGCTAACAGAGGAGGTAACACACGTAAGAAAAGTTCATTATCTCCAAAATGGAAATGCCACAATGAATCTCATTACTTTGTATAACAAATATATGCTAATAAAATGAGATAATCCACATAAAGTATTTATAATAAACCCTGATAGCATCAATAAAGGATTCTTAGAGTATCAGTTGTTGTTTATAGTTCAATTTGTGATTTTCTAGGCTATATATTAACTCTATGAGCCAGGAATCATAAGTAATGGGTATATTCTTCCTGGCACTGAGTGTAGAAGCTTATGACAAGGCAAATTTCAGTGGTATTAATTTCTATCAAGCTCTATGTCTTTGACACAGGCAGAAAGATGGGACATTCAGAGATAACCGTTTAAGGTACTCACAGAACAATAATGCATTGGAATATGTGGTGCAAATGGTGTTTGAGTTATTCTATGCTGAATTTCCAATACAAAATTATAATCCTCAAAAAAAGATTAAATAGAAAAAATACCAAGATAACCCATGTAAAAGTGATGCTTAATATGATGTATCCACAATGTCATCACTTCTCAAAAGCTGACGTTATGAAGTGTGGTAGGTACAACTATATCTTCCTAAAACACGAGAAATCATGAGTGTGCTTAGGATCTGCTTAAACTTGCTACTTTGTCTTGGGGTGATTCATGAAAATTTCAAGTGTTTTAGAATTTCGGCAATCATGGCACAAGAAATAGAGGGAAGATGAATGGAAGTGGCCTAAGGCACTCTTCTTATTCCTCAGCATGAACGTCATTTTATTCTGTTTTATGTAGTAGAATTCTTAAAGGAAAAAAAATGAAGTTTTAAAACTACTGGAGTAGGTTGAATAGAACATGGCATACTGTTTGAGTTTTTTAAGCTTGCATGATGGCTGGAGCAATAAGAAATATCTGTGCTAATAAGACACTTTTCTTCAAGAAATGCTCCCTGTCAAATTTGTGAGTGTGACTAATAAGATTCTTTGTTTATCATATAGAGAGCATGAGGACCCCCACACCCATTGATTACAGTAGGAAACTTGTAACACTCACAGTAGCTCTCATCAATTTTCTGAGCAGACACACACAAATCACTGTTGGTTTAATTCACTATTCATGGTCTTAGTAATTTGAGATTCAAGAAAGAGGCACTTTTCACAAAAAGTTTCAAAGTCCCTGCAGAACATACTTTCCCCTTCATAAGGAGAAGATTTTCCTCATGTGCCTACCTGAAAACTCCCTCAGGAGTCTCAGAATCTTGTTAAAATTTTGAGATTATTACCTATGTAACTTTAAATCAAGGAAACTTTAGACAAGTTTGCATTCCTATAAAATGGTTGAAACTCAGGCTGGAGAGATGGATAAACATTTAAGAGCCCATTTTCCTTTTGAAGTTGATCAGAGTTAGAGTTTTAGCACCAACATTGGGCAGCCAATGACAGCTTGTAACTCAGGTAATCTGCACAAATACACTCAAGTATACACATAATTAAAAGTAAAATTAAACCTTTTTAAATGCTCAGAACTTTTTGGAATATGTACATACATACACACACACACACACACACACACACACACACACACACACACCATTCTTGTTCAAATCAGTATACACATATAGGCTCATGAATTTGAATGCTGGGTGACACTACTTGAAAGGATTGGTAAGTGTGGCCTTGTTGGAGGATGCTTGTCACTGGAGGTGGGCTTTGAGGTTTTCAGAAGCACAAGTCAGGCAAGGCACTCTGTCATTTCCTGCTGCATTTGAATCCAGATGTGGAACTCTTAGCAACTTCTCCAGCATGATGTGTGCATCTGTACCATATGCTTCCTGCCATGACCATGAACTATGCCTCTGAAAGAGTAAGCAAGCCCAGTTAAATGCTTTCCATTATACGGGTTGCCTTGGTGATGTGTCTTCATAGTAACAGAACCCCAACTAAGACAGAAATAGGTACTACTGAGCAGGGCATTGCTATGAGTAGCCTGGCCATGCTGATCTTGGAAGGATATGGACTTTGAATTAGAAAAGAAGTTCACACTCGAGACTCGAGCCCCGGGCTACCTTGCCAGCAGAGTCTTGCCCAACACCCGCAAGGGTCCACACGGGACTCCCCACGGGACCCTAAGACCTCTGGTGAGTGGATCACAGTGCCTGCCCCAATCCAATCGCGCGGAACTCGAGACTGCGGTACATAGGGAAGCAGGCTACCCGGGCCTGATCTGGGGCACAAGTCCCTTCCGCTCTACTCGAGACTCGAGCCCCGGGCTACCTTGCCAGCAGAGTCATGCCCAACACCCGCAAGGGTCCACACGGGACTCCCCACGGGACCCTAAGACCTCTGGTGAGTGGAACACAGTGCCTGCCCCAATCCAATCGCGCGGAACTTGAGACTGCGGTACATAGGGAAGCAGGCTACCCGGGCTTGATCTGGGGCACAAACCCCTTCCACTCCACTCGAGCCCCGGCTACCTTGCCAGCTGAGTCGCCTGACACCCGCAAGGGCCCACACAGGATTCCACACGTGATCCTAAGACCTCTAGTGAGTGGAACAAAACTTCTGCCAGGAGTCTGGTTCGAACACCAGATATCTGGGTACCTGCCTTGCAAGAAGAGAGCTTGCCTGCAGAGAATACTCTGCCCACTGAAACTAAGGAGAGTGCTACCCTCCAGGTCTGCTCATAGAGGCTAACAGAGTCACCTGAAGAACAAGCTCTTAACAGTGACAACTAAAACAGCTAGCTTCAGAGATTACCAGATGGCGAAAGGCAAACGTAAGAATCCTACTAACAGAAATCAAGACCACTCACCATCATCAGAACGCAGCACTCCCACCCCACCTAGTCCTGGGCACCCCAACACAACCGAAAATCTAGACCCAGATTTAAAAACATTTCTCATGATGATGATAGAGGACATCAAGAAGGACTTTCATAAGTCACTTAAAGATTTACAGGAGAGCACTGCTAAAGAGTTACAGGCTCTTAAAGAAAAGCAGGAAAACACAGCCAAACAGGTGATGGAAATGAACAAAACCATACTAGAACTAAAAGGGGAAGTAGACACAATAAAGAAAACCCAAAGCGAGGCAACGCTGGAGATAGAAACCCTAGGAAAGAGATCTGGAACCATAGATGCGAGCATCAGCAACAGAATACAAGAAATGGAAGAGAGAATCTCAGGTGCAGAAGATTCCATAGAGAACATCGACACAACAGTCAAAGAAAATACAAAATGCAAAAGGATCCTAACTCAAAACATCCAGGTAATCCAGGACACAATGAGAAGACCAAACCTACGGATAATAGGAATTGATGAGAATGAAGATTTTCAACTTAAAGGGCCAGCTAATATCTTCAACAAAATAATAGAAGAAAACTTCCCAAACATAAAAAAAGAGATGCCCATGATCATACAAGAAGCATACAGAACTCCAAATAGACTGGACCAGAAAAGAAATTCCTCCCGACACATAATAATCAGAACAACAAATGCACTAAATAAAGATAGAATATTAAAAGCAGTAAGGGAGAAAGGTCAAGTAACATATAAAGGAAGGCCTATCAGAATTACACCAGACTTTTCACCAGAGACTATGAAAGCCAGAAGAGCCTGGACAGATGTTATACAGACACTAAGAGAACACAAATGCCAGCCCAGGCTACTATACCCGGCCAAACTCTCAATTACCATAGATGGAGAAACCAAAGTATTCCACGACAAAACCAAGTTCACACAATATCTTTCCACGAATCCAGCCCTTCAAAGGATAATAACAGAAAAGAAGCAATACAAGGACGGAAATCACGCCCTAGAACAACCAAGAAAGTAATCATTCAACAAACCAAAAAGAAGACAGCCACAAGAACAGAATGCCAACTCTAACAACAAAAATAAAAGGGAGCAACAATTACTTTTCCTTAATATCTCTTAATATCAATGGACTCAATTCCCCAATAAAAAGACATAGACTAACAGACTGGCTACACAAACAGGACCCAACATTCTGCTGCTTACAGGAAACCCATCTCAGGGAAAAAGACAGACACTACCTCAGAGTGAAAGGCTGGAAAACAATTTTCCAAGCAAATGGACTGAAGAAACAAGCTGGAGTAGCCATTTTAATATCGGATAAAATCGACTTCCAACCCAAAGTTATCAAAAAAGACAAGGAGGGACACTTCATACTCATCAAAGGTAAAATCCTCCAAGAGGAACTCTCAATTCTGAATATCTACGCACCAAATGCCAGGGCAGCCACATTCATTAGAGACACTTTAGTAAAGCTCAAAGCATACATTGCACCTCACACAATAATAGTGGGAGACTTCAACACACCACTTTCTTCAAAGGACAGATCATGGAAACAGAAACTAAACAGGGACACAGTGAAACTAACAGAAGTTATGAAACAAATGGACCTGACAGATATCTACAGAACATTTTATCCTAAAACAAAAGGATATACCTTCTTCTCAGCACCTCACGGGACCTTCTCCAAAATTGACCATATAATTGGTCACAAAACAGGCCTCAATAGATACAAAAATATTGAAATTGTCCCATGTATCCTATCAGACCACCATGGCCTAAGACTGATCTTCAATAACAACATAAATAATGGAAAGCCAACATTCACGTGGAAACTGAATAACACTCTTCTCAATGATACCTTGGTCAAGGAAGGAATAAAGAAAGAAATTAAAGACTTTTTAGAGTTTAATGAAAATGAAGCCACAACGTACCCAAACCTTTGGGACACAATGAAAGCATTTCTAAGAGGGAAACTCATAGCGCTGAGTGCCTCCAAGAAGAAACGGGAGACAGCACATACTAGCAGCTTGACAACACATCTAAAAGCCCTAGAAAAAAAGGAAGCAAATTCACCCAAGAGGAGTAGACGGCAGGAAATAATCAAACTCAGGGGTGAAATCAACCAAGTGGAAACAAGAAGAACTATTCAAAGAATTAACCAAACGAGGAGTTGGTTCTTTGAGAAAATCAACAAGATAGATAAACCCTTAGCTAGACTCACTAAAGGGCACAGGGACAAAATCCTAATTAACAAAATCAGAAATGAAAAGGGAGACATAACAACAGATCCTGAAGAAATCCAAAACACCATCAGATCCTTCTACAAAAGGCTATACTCAACAAAACTGGAAAACCTGGACGAAATGGACAAATTTCTGGACAGATACCAGGTACCAAAGTTGAATCAGGATCAAGTTGACCATCTAAACAGTCCCATATCACCTAAAGAAATAGAAGCAGTTATTAATAGTCTCCCAACCAAAAAAAGCCCAGGACCAGATGGGTTTAGTGCAGAGTTCTATCAGACCTTCAAAGAAGATCTAATTCCAATTCTGCACAAACTATTTCACAAAATAGAAGTAGAAGGTACTCTACCCAACTCATTTTATGAAGCCACTATTACTCTGATACCTAAACCACAGAAAGATCCAACAAAGATAGAGAACTTCAGACCAATTTCTCTTATGAATATCGATGCAAAAATCCTCAATAAAATTCTCGCTAACCGAATCCAAGAACACATTAAAGCAATCATCCATCCTGACCAAGTAGGTTTTATTCCAGGGATGCAGGGATGGTTTAATATACGAAAATCCATCAATGTAATCCATTATATAAACAAACTCAAAGACAAAAACCACATGATCATCTCGTTAGATGCAGAAAAAGCATTTGACAAGATCCAACACCCATTCATGATAAAAGTTTTGGAAAGATCAGGAATTCAAGGCCCATACCTAAACATGATAAAAGCAATCTACAGCAAACCAGTAGCCAACATCAAAGTAAATGGAGAGAAGCTGGAAGCAATCCCACTAAAATCAGGGACTAGACAAGGCTGCCCACTTTCTCCCTACCTTTTCAACATAGTACTTGAAGTATTAGCCAGAGCAATTCGACAACAAAAGGAGATCAAGGGGATACAAATTGGAAAAGAGGAAGTCAAAATATCACTTTTTGCAGATGATATGATAGTATATATAAGTGACCCTAAAAATTCTACCAGAGAACTCCTAAACCTGATAAACAGCTTCGGTGAAGTAGCTGGATATAAAATAAACTCAAACAAGTCAATGGCCTTTCTCTATACAAAGAATAAACAGGCTGAGAAAGAAATTAGGGAAACAACACCCTTCTCAATAGTCACAAATAATATAAAATATCTTGGCGTGACTCTAACTAAGGAGGTGAAAGATCTGTATGATAAAAACTTCAAATCTCTGAAGAAAGAAATTAAAGAAGATCTCAGAAGATGGAAAGATCTCCCATGCTCATGGATTGGCAGGATCAACATTGTAAAAATGGCTATCTTGCCAAAAGCAATCTACAGATTCAATGCAATCCCCATCAAAATTCCAACTCAATTCTTCAACGAATTGGAAGGAGCAATTTGCAAATTTGTCTGGAATAACAAAAAACCTAGGATAGCAAAAAGTCTTCTCAAGGATAAAAGAACTTCTGGCGGAATCACCATGCCAGACCTAAAGCTTTACTACAGAGCAATTGTAATAAAAACTGCATGGTACTGGTATAGAGACAGACAAGTAGACCAATGGAATAGAATTGAAGATCCAGAAATGAACCCACACACCTATGGTCACTTGATCTTCGACAAGGGAGCTAAAACCATCCAGTGGAAGAAAGACAGCATTTTCAACAATTGGTGCTGGCACAACTGGTTGTTATCGTGTAGAAGAATGCGAATCGATCCATACTTATCTCCTTGTACTAAGGTCAAATCTAAGTGGATCAAGGAACTTCACATAAAACCAGAGACACTGAAACTTATAGAGGAGAAAGTGGGGAAAAGCCTTGAAGATATGGGCACAGGGGAAAAATTCCTGAACAGAACAGCAATGGCTTGTGCTGTAAGATCGAGAATCGACAAATGGGACCTAATGAAACTCCAAAGTTTCTGCAAGGCAAAAGACACTGTCAATAAGACAAAAAGACCACCAACAGATTGGGAAAGGATCTTTACCTATCCTAAATCAGATAGGGGACTAATATCCAACATATATAAAGAACTCAAGAAGGTGGACTTCAGAAAATCAAATAACCCCATTAAAAAATGGGGCTCAGAACTGAACAAAGAATTCTCACCTGAGGAATACCGAATGGCAGAGAAGCACTTGAAAAAATGTTCAACATCCTTAATCATCAGGGAAATGCAAATCAAAACAACCCTGAGATTCCACCTCACACCAGTAAGAATGGCTAAGATCAAAAATTCAGGTGACAGCAGATGCTGGCGAGGATGTGGAGAAAGAGGAACACTCCTCCATTGTTGGTGGGAGTGCAGGCTTGTACAACCACTCTGGAAATCAGTCTGGCGGTTCCTCAGAAAACTGGACATAGTACTACCGGAGGATCCAGCAATACCTCTCCTGGGCATATATCCAGAAGATGCCCCAACAGGTAAGAAGGACACATGCTCCACTATGTTCATAGCAGCCTTATTTGTAATAGCCAGAAGCTGGAAAGAACCTAGATGCCCCTCAACAGAGGAATGGATACAGAAAATGTGGTACATCTACACAATGGAGTACTACTCAGCTATTAAAAAGAATGAATTTATGAAATTCCTAGCCAAATGGATGGACCTGGAGGGCATCATCCTGAGTGAGGTAACACATTCACAAAGAAACTCACACAATATGTATTCACTGATAAGTGGATATTAGCCCCAAACCTAGGATACCCAAGATATAAGATATAATTTGCTAAACACATGAAACTCAAGGAGAATGAAGACTGAAGTGTGGACACTATGCCCCTCCTTAGATTTGGGAACAAAACACCCATGGAAGGAGTTACAGAGACGGAGTTTGGAGCTGAGATGAAAGGATGGACCATGTAGAGACTGCCATAGCCAGGGATCCACCCCATAATCAGCATCCAAACGCTGACACCATTGCATACACTAGCAAGATTTTATTGAAAGGACGCAGATGTAGCTGTCTCTTGTGAGACTATGACGGGGCCCAGCAAACACAGAAGTGGATGCTCACAGTCAGCTAATGGATGGATCATAGGGCTCCCAATGGAGGAGCTAGAGAAAGTAGCCAAGGAGCTAAAGGGATCTGCAACCCTATAGGTGGAACAACATTATGAGCTAACCAGTACCCCGGAGCTCTTGACTCTAGCTGCATATATATCAAAAGATGGCCTAGTCGGCCATCACTGGAAAGAGAGGCCCATTGGACTTGCAAACTTTATATGCCCCAGTACAGGGGAATACCAGGGCCAAAAAGGGGGAGTGGGTGGGCAGGGGAGTGGGGGTGGGTGGATATGGGGGACTTTTGGTATAGCATTGGAAATGTAAATGAGTTAAATACCTAAGAAAAAATGGAAAAAAAAAAAAAAAAAGAAAAGCAGTTCAACACTTTTAGTGGGGATGGATGGGCCATAATAGTAGGAGCATTAAGACAATGGTGCTGAGAACAATGTCGATTATAATAGTTTGGCTCAATGTTTTAGAGTAGAAGAGTATTAAGTGACCTAGAAACTGCTCTTAGGGTATTTTGGAAATATTTTGCTTTCTTCTCTTGTCCAAAAAATTCTTTTAGAGACAAAATAGATTAGTTTTGGATTAATGAAGTTGACAGAGAAGATTCCAAGACAACCCAGGTTTGTTACTGTTGTATGGTTACTTAATGCTGGCTACTTTTAAGCATATCTATAACGAAAAGAAGCAAGCTGAGCAAATTAAAATATTTGAGGATAAAAGGAGCACCAGGAATTGTAATGGAGCTAAGTTCAGTACTTAAGGAGATAAAGATTTTAAAGAAAAGGCTAATTCTAAATGGGATAAAGAAAATTGTAACCTCAGGTCAAGGCCCCATCCAGGTAAACTTGCAACTTGTGAAAGGGAATTGAAAAGAAGCTTAAGCAGTAGAGGAATCTGTAGAAAACAGAAAGCTGATGAAATGTATGCCAACAAGGGGCCATGTTCCAACCCCAGCAAGCAGAAGAACTTGGCAGCTTTGGCCATGTGGTTCTGGCTTTGCACTCAAGGATACAAGAAAGGTGTTATAGAACTTCTCTCCATAGCTAAGGATAGCTGCTGAGGCCAGACATATATCAGGAGTATCCCTGGATGGAGGCCCAGAGAGGCCATTACATGAAGCTGTGGAGGTGAAGCCTGAATCTTGTTGAATGAGAATGTCTACCCACATAAGCTCATAAATTAGAATCTTTGGTCACCAGGGAGTAGTGCTATTTGAAAGGATTAGAAGGCGTGGGTTTATTAGAGGAAATGTGTCACTGGAGGCAGGCTTTAAAGTTTTCAGAAGCCCAAGCCAGGACAAGTAGCCTTCTCTTCTCCTGCTGCCTGTGAATCTAGAAGTAGAAATCTCATCTACTTCCCCAGTACCATGTCTGTCTGTGTGCTACCATGCTCTCCACCAGGACAATGGACTAAGTCTCTGACACTATAAGCAAGCCCCAATTAAATGCCTTCTTTTAATAATAGAGTTACGTTGGTCATGGCATCGCTTCACAGCAATAGAATAGGAGTAAGACTATATGTGTGTATGCTTATATGTATGTGTATATAAATATACATACATAAACACATACATATACATATCTGTGTTAAATTAAAAACAGAAGGAAAAATATACATCTTTGGAAATTAATGCCCCTCTCCCCCAATTTCTTTGAAACACCATGTGTTCATTAACCTAATGAGTATGAAGAAGTAAAAGTGGACTTGTCAAAGTTGTGATTTTGCATTCTGTGATTTCAGTCTAAACCATGGGCAAGTCTGCTGTCTTCTTAACTGTGTTTAACACTATATGCTTAAAATGGAATCAGCACTGTCCAACAATATTGTTTATATTTGTAATAGACTTGTGTCTATTTGATTTAACTACTTCACTCATTTATAATGTATCTATACCCAGCCAACAATTATTCAAATCATCTCTTTTTATCTAAGTTCTTGTTTTAGAATTCTAACTAAAGTTGAAATTTTGTCTTCACCATGCCTCCTTGTTGCTAATAAAAATGTTTCTTCTTATGGTAGAAACAAATTAATATAATTGGGCCTAATTTCTTCTACATGAAAATAGCTTCTGTCTACAATTTTTTTTTTCAGAAAGAATCTCATATACCAACCTACGAGAAAACTAGAATGTTTGTACGGAGAGTCTTTGTTTACCAGTGTCTGGCATGTATTCATCAAATACTAAAAATCTCGTACTGGAATAAAAGACTGACTCAATTCTTAGTTAGCTTCAACTTTCCAAACTACGTACTAAAATTAGCATTATATACATTATTAAAAGAGTACTAAATTTAAATAAAGTACTTCTCTTTTACTTTACTTCAAGTACTTCTATTTTACTTCTTACTATGGTTTTACAATCTAATTTTTTTCTAACACACTAAACACACACACACACACACACACACACACACATACACACACACACACACACACACACTCCTTGCACCCACATAATGTCAGGCTATTTCTAAAATTTACTTAATTGAATGTTTGAGACAAATATCAACTGATATTTGACCTAAGTTAACACAATATATTTGGTTTCATAAAAGAAAATAATATAGTCAAAGTAGCAAATCGATTGCAAGCCTCAGCAAAGCTAGCATGCTTAAGTCATGATCTCAAATTTGAAAACTGTTTAGAAAGAAAGATGGAAAAGGGTGTTAGTTGTATTTTGAGAATGTTATAATCTATGAACTAAGAATCTCTCTTTATTTATTATAGGAAACAGTGAACCTTTTACACTGGCTTCATGTGTAAGTTCAACATTAACTACAGCCTCCTGTGGTCTCTGGGTAGTACATCGAGTTTATCTAAACTTTTCAGGCTATCAATAAAACTGTTTTTTTTTTTCTTTTTTTACTTTTATTGGATATTTTCTTCATTTATATTTCAAATGTTATCCCCTTTCCAGATCTCCCCTACAAAACTTCCCATCTCATCCCCCACCCCCTTCTCTATGAGGGTGCTCTCACACCCATCCACCCACACCCAGCTTCTGGCTCTGGCATTCCCCTACACTGGGGCATTGAATTCCCCTTAGGCCCAAGGGCCACTTCTTCCACTGCTGTTCACCAAAGCCATCCTCTGCCACATATGTGCCTCCATGTGTATTTTTCGGTTGGTGGTCCAGTCCTCAGGAGCTCCGGGGGCGGGAGGGGGGGGGAGGGCTTTGGCCAGTTGACACTGTAGCTCCCTGCACAGGGCTGCAAAACCCATCAGCTCCTCCAGTCTCTTCTCCAACTCCTACATCAGAGACCCTGTGCTCAGTCCAATGGTTTGGCTGCAAGCATCTGCCTCTGTATTTGTCAGGCTCTGGTAGATCCTTTTACTTAGAAGTTCAAAACCAGAGACATGCCAAAGTTTAGTGCCCTTAATCTACCCAGATCCAAGAGAAGTCCACTTGCAATTTAGCTATCCCTATAGAGGACACTTAGCAACATAGTTCCATGATCTTTGCATCTATACATTAGTGCATCTTAAAATAACTTAGTCTGTGCATTTCTTTATTCTTAGCAAATAACTTCTTATATAATAATCAGTACTAGGCACCTTTTTTTCTACCATTCTCCAGTTGAATTCTTACCCATGTTTACCCTGTCAAATTTATAAGATATCCTTCTCAAATATCTTTATCATGGTTTTGAAAATGTCTTTATCTGGAGCTAATCAAGAGCTTTGTAAAAGTCCTGTTGTTAATATGTTTCCAGTTTCCAGCATTTATAGCTCTTCCAATTAAAGGCACATGTGTAGGTGTAAAAAGCATAATGCAAAATTAACCTATCAGAAAATATTGTGGTTCCTCCTACCCAGTCCTTTCTATTTGTGATCAGAACAGATTCTGATGTAGCCATATAACAAAATATTAATATCTAGGCAATACTAAATATGTTGGCATTTTGTAAGAGTGTTAAATCCAAAGATAATTAAAATTATATTGTTGTATAAACAGTAAGGATAGTCTGTATTAAATACTGAACTAGTTCCACCAAATAATACAAATGTAACTAGTTATACAATTAACATAGTGTTTGTAGTGTTGAATAGTCAGCACCAATACACTGACATTTTTATTAAGCAACAGTTGTGAATCATCTCATGAATGTAACTTGTTTGTTAAATAGGAGTTCAATCTTATAGAAGATAAGATGATTGGTGTTGAGGGATACATTAATAGTAGAGTTAGTGCTTACCATGTACAAAGCTTTGTGTGCTAGTCCCAGCAATGTAGCATATCAAAGAAAAAAAAGTGATAAACAAGAGGGCTAGAGAGATGGCTCAGCATTTGAAAGAACTTTCTGTTCTTATGGAGAGCTACTTAGCTCTCTGCACACATGTACATTGGCAGCTTCGTATAATGCCAGCTACTGAGGAAGTGACTTTCTCTGTTGGTCTCCATAGGCACTTGCCATGGACTGGACTCAGTTGGTCCCTCCACCCGTGGGGAATCAGGGTCTCAGTATCAGGTAGGCAAGGAGTCGGCTGATGACAAACAAACACGGACACAGAGAGAATGCTGTATGGGAATGTAATTTCTCAAAGTGAGCATCAGACTTATATATTACAGAAGAAAGCAAAGAATTTAAGTGATGCATTAAGGTCATCCAAGGTACAATGAAGTTACCCTATGCAAAATGACTTTTACAACAAAACAGAGGAATGCATACATAAAAGCTAACAGGAACCAACTAGGATAAAAATCAATGTTAACAACTGGGATCAAAAACAGCCCCACCTAAGGTCAACTTATTCTTTGAAGCCAGGGGCAAGGGCTTCATACCCTTGCCATAGTTCCAATTCTAGTCTATTATATAGTCCACCTTCCCCCTAGGCCATTGTAAATTACTGTGTATGGGAGTGAATCAGCTATCCATTTTTCTAAGTATACTATGTAGACTAGCCCTGAGATTACTAACTCTATTCTAGTAAATTGTAATACCTGATTTCTTTCACTGTCTATCAACACTGGAGGCATTTTCATCTGAATGAGTAACATTCTTACAAAGATCAAAGCCCAAGGTTGGCTCAACAATTTCCTAGGATATTGTAACACAGATGGAGGATAATCTAACATAGCTATATGTCAAAATCAATCCTTAGAGGCACTTATAATAAAACAATATTGAAGAAAAGCACCCAGATCCGTTCTCTGACTAAAGCAAGGACAGATTTGGAGCATTCATTTTATAGGATGCCAGGGTTCCAGGATATGATGTTTCCATGAACTTTTCGCCTCTGGACTGTGTCCAAGCTTTTGGGCTTGTCACACAGTAACTACTGGAGTGGGTGTGGCAGGTACTTACACTCCTGTACACATACTGACATGCAAACATGCACATACATATAGTTAAAATAAAAATAAATCTTTAAAAATGATCAGTATATATCCGTTGTTCTCAGGGTAAGTACAGTTTAATGGTCCAAGCCACAGAATCCACAAACCTGGACTCATAGGGGCTCATTGAGACTAATTATAGTTTTTCTAAAAAAAAAAAAAAATAACAGTAAAAAATGTTGTGATCAAATTTTTGAAAACATCTCTAGTTCCTGACCTCAACAAAAACAAGATACAGATTCTCATGTATACTTTAATTTGTAACAGTATCATGTAGTATAGCAACTCTGGAAAACTCCACAGGAAATTCATCGGAGAATGAGATAAAAGCAGGCAAGCAAGAATGAAATACTCTTGGCAAGCTATTTTGATCTTTGTTAGAGAAGTCTCTGGATGTCAACAATTTTTCTGTAGCAAATATGGTGTATCTTAATCTTGCTAAATTATCTGTCTCCATTTGAAAAGAATGTTTACTTTGCTATATTTATATGCTGTGTAATCAAGATAGTTGATATACTTGTCCAGATTTATTTTTTGCTATCTTATTGATTGTAATATTCTATTAATTAATCTAATCTATTACTTAATTGTGTTAGCATTATCTGTTTATTGTTTTTCTTTTCTATGTCTTTCTGGAAATGTTCTTAGTCAATGTTTTATGAAGTAGAGGCTCTGAGGAAGCACAGTTACACTCAGTATGGTAAAGCCTTCCTGATAGATGCCATTCTTTACTGTTTTGAAATGAGTCCTTAGGCTCCTGGTAGTTTGCTCTAAGATTCACTTTCATGTTCCTGAATCCACTTCAGACATCTTTTGTTGTTTTGAGAATTTAGGCCATTTGCTGTGTCTGCCCTTACTTGCCAGAGACCAAACTCACCTAATATGGTTGCCAGATATGAACCCAGACAGGTGGGAGGGTCCACAGCAAAACTTAAGCTGTGGCAATTTTACTAAGAACAATCAGACATTTTTTATACCTTTATCAGAAATAGAATATAATAGCAATTGTCAGGATCAATACAGTTGTAGTTGGCACGATACAATGATATTTGCAAACTTTACAGGTTACATGAGATTAAAGTCTAAAACCAATTGTCCTATTAAGCTTCTATGTTTCCTTGATTACCAGGGGAGCATAAGAGAAACACAAAGTGGCCTGAATGCTTCGCTGCCTGAGGAAACTGGAAGGCACATTGTGATCCAAGGGCTATGGATTCTGACCTAAAATACCTATGTCACATGCCTCTTAAGTCAACCAGACCTGGGTCAATGCCATAGTTCTCTGAAGTTTGTCTGAAGTGTAAATATTGATTTAGTGATGCTGAAATCTAGTAGTTGCACTTCTCTATTCTAGACCTGTGCTTTTTGTGACTTTACTAAATATGTCTACAGTATAATGCTTGGTTTGTATCACATTGCTCAATGTGAGGTTCCTCTTAAGCAGATAATGCATTATGAACCTTCCAGTGTGGTGTTGAAAACCTTTCTGTGTTACAGGTGATAGTTTCACACTTTTGAGGAAGTTTAATAGTATCCACAAATTTCAACCAAACCATTCACTGTACATTTTCTTAGGTTTCTTTTCCTGTTTCTTCTAGTTCTTAAACTATGAGAGAAGAGCTTTTGTTTCTATGAGGAGCTGTTTGTTTCATTTGACAGGCAGCAACATCATGTATTTTATTTTCATGTAGAAATAATTATTAGGTTATCTATCACATTACAATATTTTAGTTTTATTCTATGTCCTTTAAGATACAAAACACACGAGAGTATAATAATCTGGGAAGACAGCTGGTTGGAGGGGCTAGATCCTTGAAGCTCTGTTTGGGGAACCCACAATGCCTGCTGGGTAAAGACTTTCTAATCCAGACTTTTTATGGAGGAGCACTAACACTCTAGAGTCTCCAATGTGCTGTGTTTCCTTCTGAAGACATGGAGTTCCAAAGTTGACTAACATTGTGGCATTACCCTGGGATCAAGTGAGAGGGTCTATCCTTAGGCAAGATGTCTACATTGACCTCTGTCTCCTACCTGGTTTTGAGCAATCATTTCTGACAATGCTCCATCAGTCTATCCTTCTGGTTTCCATTTGTACCTGGAGCTGACCCTATGCCACAGCTCTCCATAACCAGGGAGTGAACTGTTCTCCCAAGAATGCTGACCCACCTGAGAGCACAGGTGAGACACCACTTCTGCACAAATTCCTGACCCAAGAGAGATCCTCCCAGAGCAATCAGGAAACTGGAGAGATCATACATTAGCAGCTTAACAGCACACCTGAAAGTTCTAGAATAAAAAGAAGCAAATACACCCAAGAGGGGTAGATGGCAGGAAATAATCAAACTCAGGGATGAAATCAACCAAATAGAAACAATGAAAACACTACAAAGCATCAGCAAGAATGAGGGCATTTCCCTATGCACTCACTGATAAGTGGATATTAGGCAAAGAGAGTGGAATACCCACGATACAACTTATGGACTACATGAAGCTCAAGAGGAAGGAAGGCCAAAGCGTGGATGCTTCAGTCCTACTTAGGAGTGGGAACTATTTTGTTCCTGATTATTTTATCAGGGAAAGTAGAGGTGGGAGAAGCTTGGGAGGAAGAGAAGTGGGGAAAGAGGGGAAGAATAAGATATGGGAGGAGATGGAGGAGTTGTACAGAGAGTCAGGAAATTGAACAGAAGTATGCAGCAATAGGGCTTGAGTAACTGGGGGTATCACCCAGAAAGTCCCAGATGCCAGCAAATCAAAAGCCTCCCAGGACCCCATAGGAATGACATTAGCTGAAATACCCTACAAAGGGGAAGGAGAACCTGTGGAGACCATATCTAGAGGTTAGGCATTGCCCCCTGGTTGAGGGATGGGGCCAACCACCCATATCCAAAATTTTAACCCAGAATTGCTCTTGTTTAAAGGAAATATAGGGACAAAGAGTGGAGCAGGGACTAAAGGAAAGGCCATACAGAGAGTGCCCCACCTGAGGATCCATCCCACATGCAGACACCAAATCCAGGCACTATTTCTGATGCCAAGAAGTGCTTGCTTATAGGAACCTGATACAGCTGTCTCCTGAGAGGCTCTGCCAGATCCTGACCAATACAGATGGGGATGCTTGCAGCCAACTATCAGGCTGAGTACATCGACCCTAATGGAGGAGTTAGGGGAAAGACTGAAGGAGCTGAAGGGGCCTTATCTGTCATCAATGGGAAGGGAGGCCCTTGGTCCTATGAAGGCATGATGGCCCAGTGTAGAGGAATGCTTGGGTGGTGAGGCAGGAGTGGATGGGTGGGTGGGTTAGCACTCTCATAGAAGCAGGGTAAGGGTGGATGGTATGGAGGGTTTCCAGAGGAGGAACCAAGAAAAAAGATACAACACACACACACACACACACACACACACACACACACACAAACATACAAACTGTAAATGTGCTGGGGAGAAATCATGGTACAAAACAAGTTCCACATTTCAGCAATACTTCTCTTAATTTTTAAATACAGTTTTAAGAAACATCATAATGGCCTGAGCTTGAAATATCCATAGGGATTTTCTCTGACGCTCATGACATAGCACTGGTGATGTGGTAAACAGTAGACAAACAAGGGTTGCCAGTCTACCGAAGTGTAGAGGCACAGGCTCACTTTTTCCCACAGGAGCTCACCAAATGGGAATGGCAATGACATCACAACCACACCAGAGGGGCTCAAGTGATGTTAGCCATATTCAAGGTCCTATGTTCATCTGTTGATGCTTGGCTGTGCTTAATGTACCGTGTCTCAGAATTTTATGCACTTCTTCATCATGCTGTTACTGGGACTGAACCTGGCTCTATCCTGGCTGATTACCTCTTGAATGAGGGAATTGCAAGGAAGCACTTTGCATGCTTTCACAATGCAAAGAATAGTAGCTTGAAGATATATTTTCTGCTCTTCACCTACAGCCCGTCTAGTCTGTTCCAGTTCTTGTGGTGTATCCTTCTGCACTGATGTAGTAATTTTAAATTTTGTTCTCTTACTGCTGAAGTTTACATTTAACGGTAATGAAGGCTCTGCATCAGTATTTTCCTTTTCTGAATCATGGTTAATCATTTTTCACATCAAGTAATGATTTGGTTCTTTTGGTCAGCGTTTCCATTCATCTGGGTGCTGTCCCAAAGTTCTTTATAGCTGACAGGTTTACAGTTGCTGAAGGCAAGAAGAACTGCCATTTGGAAGGTCATAACCATAGCTACATACAGTTTCCCCAAATGCTTCATTTTAACTTCACCTGCCTGGAGATAATGTAGTAATGTCAGTTTCCTTCCACTGAAATGCTGGCTGAAAAACAAATCAAACATCTGTACACCCTTTACTAACTCTTGGGGCATCGCAAATATGGATGAAGGAGACTGAGTGAGAGGCCATGCACCAGCCAGAGGGACATACATTTAGAAATGAATCCCCAAATCTAACACTGTGTCTTGGTTTCTGATGAAACTGTTGAACTTATTGTTGAGATCAGCACTGACTCGCATGCCTGTGCACATCTGATGGAGCTTGCTGATAGATCCATAACCACAGGCTTGCTTTAATTTATTGACCATGGCTTCTTTACAAAGCATCTTTGTCATTGGTGTATCAGAGAACAGTGATGAAGCTGCTGAGTTTGTTCTCCCCTTTGCCGACTTCTTTAGCATGTTGTCACTGTACTTAGCAAGCAATTCAGATGTTGTGCAAACAGACTTGAGTTCTCGGTAATTTACAACAGATGTAAGAGCCTTATCAAAAGCACTCAGAAAACACTGATCACCATTCAGGACAGTGTTGGTAACTTGAAGAAATTTACCATGTACTGCCAAAACTGATAATTCCACAAATAATTGTGTTGGCATATGTTCCTGAGTATGGCTACTGGTGGCTCTAAGGCCCTCATTGTGGATGTGATTCTGTGGCTTCCGAGTCATAGGAGGTAAACCAGTTGATACAGCATGGAGTAATGCATATGCATTTGGCATGCTACTCTTCTCTAGCTAGATGACGTTATGGACCTCTGAGTCTGAGAACTGTCAGTGGTCTGCTACCACCCATTGCTGACACTCATGGCACATTTAGTATATGAATGTGGATGCAAATATTTTCAATGTCTTATTTCTTCATCTTTTAATCTACCTAAAACCTTTTACCATATACCGTGGGTAGTTTGACTCTTGTAATACATTTGAAGCTTCTTGCTTGTAATATTATCCTGTTTTAGTCAGAAAGGGAGACACAAAGATTACCTGGGAAAAGTTTAAGGGAGTTTTTTTCTTATACTGTTCAACATGAACAAAGGAGTTAACAACTTCACAGATTATTTTTTGGTTTGCGTCTTTTCCACATGATCATTTTTAATTTCTTGTTGCAGCCAAGATAAGGATAAGGATGCTTTGAAGAGATTCAACAATTACATTTCTCCACATTACCAATGCTAGCTCTCCTGTTTTCATATCGGGTTCATTTATATCTATTCCACCACAGCCATATCTATCAGCTTCTATCAATTAATTCTTTTAAAACAAACTAGGCATTGAGATACCTATATAAACAGTCCATATAGCCATTGCCCTTGCTGTGTTCTTCCCAATACCTATGGTACATAACAAGCACTTGTTCTTCAGAATCCAAAACTCTCTTGTACCTTCTGAATGTGATTTTTCAAAACAAATTTTTTTCTACATAACATTTTTCTCTAAGTGGTTCCCCATAAGCCACACATACATCATAGATATGAGAAGCAGTTGTTCCATTTCGCTCTCTCCACATATCCCAACATAACAATATCTCTGATTGTAGTTAGGAGCTTGTTCCATGTCTCATCAAAATCCACTACTCTGTGTTAAAGACATCCTGCAAGTTTCCTGTCGAAACCTCCTGCAGAGGCAGGGCAAGGGCAGGGGTCCAGAGATGGAGGTAACCTCATGTGCAAAGGATAAAGCCATCCTCTCAGAGGGTGGGCAGTGGCTGTCAGCGCTCCTTCCAATTCACAACACTCCCTGTGATACTCTTACAGGATCTCCTTTGTATATGTGGCCAATTTTTATCTGAAATACAATAGATCTCTGACAAGCTATAATCCATATATATGACTGCAAATACCTTGGGAATGTGTTGTGTTTTCTCCAAGTTTGTGAATTTCCCTTAGGACAGTATTTTGTGTTCTTTGTTAGGAAGTTTTTATGTTTCCATGTTTTTAAGGTTGAATAAAAAGTACTATCTTATTCTTTGGGTGGTGTATGTACCCCTTGGCTTTTGTGTTTCTCACTGCCTTACATCAATACTTACACATTTTGTATAAACGCCACTTCTTTCAGACTCTATGGGTTATATTCTCAGTAGAAACACCTTTCCATGTGAGCAATATGAGGGAATTTTCTAGCGTCAATGAGGGTACAGGAGTTCTGGAGTTAACACAGATGTTGTTTATAGTGATTGTATAGTTCCGGCAGCAAACATTAATGTTACAGATAGACGGGATACTTTGTTAATCTACCTTGTGACCATTACCGGTTTCCTAAAGTCTTTGGTAGAGGTGGCTCTTGTGATTTTGCTGCTGGTTCTTTCTCTCCTCCAATAGTTGTGCTGAGGGAATTCCTTTAGGAACCGAGCTACATTTTGAGGCTGCTGCTGTTGGTCACAGAGCAGAGGCTGACAAATGGGCATCCGTAGAGGAACTACGCTTTGGGATCTAGTAAGTGATTGCATTTGTGCCAGAAGCACAGGCATGTCTGCCATCAAACTCTTAACAATACGCAAGCACTGGCTAATCAAAGGCAGGCAGGGTTGAGAGAACAAACACACAAATGTATACAAGGTGAAAGGTATCTGGGCATCCTGTATCTGTGCAGGGTCTTGCTATTGATATGGTTGAACTATGACAGATTACATGTGCCCTGTGATGACTTGATGCCACAGATTGGAGTATAATAACTTGCTATAGGAATGACTCTAGTTTTTGAGACATAGGTGGTTTACAAAGTAAAGCCATGGTTCAGTTGGCTGAGTAAGAATTCTTGGGACAAGCTTATATTTAAAATTTAGTAGCTTCTTTATTGAAGAAGCCCAACAGCAGCCACTTCTCAGGTAGATGAGGGATGTGGGATTATGCCCCTTCCATTGGAATTCTCAGGTACAAATGGGCATTTGAAGCCTCAGTCCTCAAGATTCTGGGAACCACAGTAGTTTCTGCAGTAGTGCTGATACCAATGGCCTCCATTTTGCCTCTGTATTTCAAATGAGCCTTGCATCTCAGCTGTGCATATTTTTTTCAAATAGTGCCTATTATAGTACTTCTGCTCTCAGCTGTAGATTCATTAATGGGGTATTGAGTGCATTGTGGCCTCCCATAGGCCATATGCGTGTGTGTGTGTGTGTGTGTGTGTGTGTGTGTGTGTGTGTATCTTCTTATATGCACACATACTAAGAGAGAGAAAGGAGAAGAGAGAGGAGAATATGACAGCATGAAGGCTGATATCTCTTATTACCTTCATACCAGGAAGTATCTTTTCAAACACATGAAAAGATAAATATTGGGATCAAAGGGTTTTTTTTTAAGGTATAAAATAAGAATCTAAATAGTTACAGCAGCTCAAAATGCATGCACATAAACATGTTATAACTATGTTTTGTTGACTCAGGTCAAATCCTTACACTGATGTCACGAGAGGCAAAGTGAAGCTTCAGTGACAAAGGGAGAAAACACATCACAGCAACGAACACATTTTAATGAAGAAAAATCATTCCTTTTAAATGAACTATTAAAATATTTGTCAGTTGAGTCAAACACATTTTGAAACTCCTCAGCATCTGTACAACTTTTCTTTCATTCTTTGCATACCAGAGGTCAGGGCCAGCAGTACAGCTACAATGCAGCACAACTAGGTGCTTGAAGATTACAATTGAGCAGTGTAACCTGTGTTTAATCTAACATAAAGATGTTTTGCTCATTCTGGAAAGAATGTCATAAATGATGCAAATGAATACATTAACATATTCATCCTGGCATAAATAAAAGCACAGTGACTTAGTGTATTGAGGAACTGGCAAGAAAGGGGAAGTATGTTATCTTTTAAAACAATAATACATCCAAAGATCAGAGAAAGAGACCTTTTCCTATGCTCCTGACTCCCTGTACTGAACATAAAAGGCAGTCCCCAAAAGAATTACAAATTGGTATCTTTTCTCTTAGTTGTTCCTAGAGTTTATAAATATCATGCTTCTATATATTAAATGGTAATAGAAATAAAACTGTGTAGAACAAAGCTGGAAGTGGGAAGTGCAGGGGTCATAAAATAGAGTGTGGAAGAACAAAGATGGTGAAATTTGCTCAAAACACAAGGTAGACAATATATGGAGATTTAAAACATGATATGATTTTTAAAAGACTTAATTGTTTAAGTAAAAGTCAGCACATCATCTCATTAGTATGAACTTGCTGTTATCCTTAATACATGGTAAATCTCTACGCACCCACATAACAAAGCATTATTTTAATATAAATTCTTTTATTTCTTTATTATTTATTCATTGGTCTATTGTCGGGTATGTTTTCCTTGCCCAGTTATATAATTGGGGCCACTTAGAATTTTCTCAGATGTAAAAGAGTCACAGGTAGAAAATGCCTTGGAGCATCTCTCTAAAGCAGTGGTGTGTCATTTGAATTTATAACATGGAAGGATAAGATACAGCTGGTCTATATTGTTAACATTTATATTATTCTTCAAAGAAATCTTCTGTGTTGAAAGGGACAATGTAATAATTTGTCTGTACATCCTGCCGGCATTGGGGGCATTGTTATGGGGGCTGGGCAAAACTGGAATGTTGATCAAGTCTGGGAAGAGCTGCTTGTTTCTCTGCTGTCCATGTTGTGGGAGCATCTGGAGGTGGAAATGTGAAGGCCCAGTTGAAGCAGTCTGTGAGGCTAGACCAGAGCACCTATGGTAACGGCTTAACTGCTTTGGAACTGTCCCGTGTGCAGCTTCTAAGGAAATATCTGGACTTGGCATACACACAGACAGACAGACAGACAGACAGACAGAGAGAGAGAGAGAGAGAGAGAGAGAGAGAGAGGCAGAAGAAGATAAAGTTAAGGATTTTAGGAGACAAACATTTTTCTTAGGTATATAGGTGAAACTTTCAGGCCCATGGTCTTGGTAGTTGCTGGAGGGATGGGGGTCCCAAGACTAGGGAATGAGGAATAGATTCCACCCTCAAGAATAGGCAGGCAAGGTGGGGAAAGGCTGTTGATTGACAGAACTTCTCTGGAGTCTATTTTTTTCTGTGGGAGGTGGATTTGAGTGAATTCCCTGAAACTTACAAGAATCTGTTTTAGTTTATAGCCTTAGCATATTGAGAAGAAGAAATGTGAGCATTTTCCTTTCTCCCATGTACCTTAACTTACTTTCCTAGCATTTACCTAACATTTACCAACCTTATAACACCTTCCCAGACTCTCAAGCACTTAGAAACTTTCATATCCTTAGACCTTACATAAACTTTACATTTTACTCCGTTTCCTATCTAACGATTCATCAAGAGACACAGGTAGTTGACACTGGAACCTTCAGTTTGTGGATGCACAGATTTCTGATTTGGGGGACTGGATTAATTCAGAGTGTTAGAACCAATCCCCAACAGGGGCCAGGGTAGTTATCATGGGAAGGGAGATAAAAAGGGAAGAAAAAAAGTGCACACATAGAGAGAGGTAGAGAAGAGGGAGAAGTAGAGAGAGAGCAAGATCTTAAGTTCTGGATTATATAGGGAAGAACCTCTGTGGGGAAGGGCGGTGAAGCCCCTGGGCTGGAAAGTTTAGGGTTGCAGGCAGGGTATTCCATGTAAGGACAGAGGGAGGCTGGGAGAACCTGGAAGCCAGGTCTGCTTTGATATGTAAAATATGTGTTTCAGACCCTTGTCCTGGAGCCTGAAACCAAACCCTTAACAAGGTTTAAAGGGATATGAATGTGTGTGTATATATGTGTGTGTGTGCACATGTATGAGTATATATTCCTTATCTGCTGCAATCTGTTCAACTTTCTGAAAAGTTTTCAAGATTCTGAAAAATATAAACTTTAATCGTAATAGGTTTTATTTTAGTTTTTGTACCTAAACTACAGCATCATGCTTTTTAAAATAAAGGCCGTTTCTATTATTAATTATTCTTCCTTTCTCATGTGGTTTTCCTCTTTTGAATGCCTGACTAGTGTGAAGAATACTTTGCTGCATCCTGGGTAATCCTCCATTACTTTATTGTTGTGTGTTTTGTTTTGTTCTGTCTAAGTCAGGATTTCCCTTTCCTATCAAGGTTCCTTTTGATTTTACAAACCTCCTACCTGAGCCTCCCAGATTTTGTCACAACAGGCATGAGTCACTCTGCTGGGGTCAATATTCTTGTATTTACATATACAAGTTTTATTTACATATATACAAGTTTGTATTTACATATTCCCAAGTTCTTACTTTTAGGCTCTATGGAAAGGAAGATAAATGAGTAGGATATAATTCTGTCTTTGCTTTTAAACATTGTTGATGAGACCAAAAGACCGTTTATTTAATATTTGTTTTATTTAACTCTTGAAAAACATAGCACTGTGAATACTTTATTAAATGATTCATGAGTGATGAGGCACCACTCTGTGTGGGATGTCAGTCTGGTAGTCATGTCCCTTAGCCCTGGTGACTGCTCTTTTCTGTAAGCTAACACCCACTCCACACCCAAGGCCATTTTCTTACAAATTCCTCCCACGGTCATCACCTCAGCAGATCCCAGACCCTGCTCTGTGGCTCAGAGATTACTAAAGCAGTAACAAAGTAGCTTGGAGGGTTAAGGGTTTTGTTAGTTTTCACACAAATATCACTGTTCTTATGCTGAAACCCATGGTATATAATTTTCTAATGCATTGTATTTTGTTCAAGATGAATTAAGCACATGATATATCATCATCTTAACCAAAAAATTACAATTTCTTCTTTTTGTATGAATTTAAAACAAAGTTATTGGACAAGGGAACTGATTAATACCAACAAAGATAGTCAATTTTCTGGGATATAGTGCAACAAAGGGCAGACCAAAGATTTAAAGAAGTTAATAAACTAAACAGAAAATAACCAATCTGCTTCCTATCTTCACTACTTACAAGAACTATTCTCACAAGTAATCGGAATGATCTGACCTCCTTTCCTTTTATAAGATATTAATGACTGACAAAATCAACCATTTTGCAAATTTGCTCTTGTGAGTAAGAGAATGTTGGTGTAAACATGACCTATTGGCTAGCTAACACACTGCACTTCTAAATAAGTTTGGAACACCATGCTTCCGCAGTTAGAACACTGAATGTTGAAGTAGCCTGGTGAGTAGCCAGTAGCTGCCTTGCAGACAAATCTGAATTGTTCATGTCTCTTATTGTGTTTCTTCTGCATGGAGACCCTGGTGGCATGAGTGCTTGCTATTCAGTACAAGGCAATGTGTTAACCATAGTCTATATATAAGTGGTTGCTCATGTGCGATAAATCAGATGCTGTTGCCTGAAACTGTCTCCTGAGCAGTTTATCTCCATGTCCTTTACTGACCAATAGGCATCAATTGATTTGTGGAGTGACACCGCAGTAATAATGACCCCAAGTTTTTCACTGTTGGAATCCAGGAAAAAGAAAATGAGGAGGCAGAAGAGGAGGAGGAAGAGGAGGAGGAGGAAGAGGAGGAGGAGGAGGAGGAGGAGGAGGAGGAGGAGGAGGAGGAGGAAGAGGAGGAGGAGGGGGGGAGGAGGGAAAAAACTGAAGAGGAAATTATTCACTAAAGAACTGAAAGGTTAGTGTGAGGGGTAATCGTCCTGTTCCTTTTGGCAGCTGTGCACTTTCTTCCTCAGCAATGATTGCTTCTTTCCCTTGGCATGCCTCTTCTTTCCAATGATACATCTACTCCAGCCTTTCTCTGTCAGAGATGGAGGATAAAAGAGAGCATTGAGCTCTAAATATTTATTTAGTTACAGCCGCTGATATATTTTTATGCACAAGATCTAAAAAACAATTTTAAAAAAGATAGCTTGACATTTCAAAATGTACCATGTATGCAGAGTAATAGTGTGTGCGACTCAGATCTTCCTTAAGGAGAATGTCTATGTCTCAAGGACTCTTTTGTATTTTTCAGTGTAGGGCTGATACCTGTTTTCTTACAATGAATTGCATTAAAAAAGGACAATAAGAAAGTATGACTCCAGCTCTGACAGCCCTTGTTATGTAGAGAGAGAATGAAACCACATCCTATCATATGAATATCAGGCAATCATATTTTCTGTTTATTGTTTCAAAATACTTTTTTATTTATCTACTAGGAGGAATTTGTGGTATGTGTGTAGGCATCAAGTACCGGTTTGACTGATGGGGTAGAAGATAAGTTTCAGTACAAAAGAAGAAAGAGACACTTTGTATAATATGTGATGAGGGAAAAGGAGAAAGCACTTTAATTGTGTTTATAGTAGCTTCCCTTTATCATTGTCTGCAGATAATGTCAAAACAAATAACTCAGATTGTTATAGATCTCCATGCCAACAAACAGGCACATAGAGGTCACATAATAGTACCAACAGATTCTGTATCTTGTGAGATGGGCTGGAGCAGTGATTCTCAAACCTTGGCAGTTGAATGACCTATTCACAGGGGTTGCCCAAGACCGTCTGCATATCAGATATTTACATATTTGTATTGAAATTACTGCTATGAAGTTGCAACAAAAATAATTTTGTGGTTGGGAATCACCACAACATGAGGAATTGTACTAAGGACTCCTAGCATTAGAAATGTTTAGAAACAGTGTTTAGAAAGTCTATCTTGAGGATATGTTGAAAATATTATACCAAAGTAGAAGCTTCGTGGAATGCACCTAGATCAGTAAACACTGATAATCAATGAATTACATGAGTTAATAAGTAATACCGTCCACATCTCTATAAATGTGTGATACTGATAGAAATCTGACTGTTGTAAAGAAGACAGAGCAAGTACACAATACATTTCTGACCATTAGACTGTAGCTCATAAAAAACCTCAAAATGTTCATCACTAGGGAAAAGACAGTCTGTTGTCTTTAGCTGTGTGGATCACGATAGATTATCCATGCTCCAGTAGATGGTGCCCTACTCCTACATGTGTTTGGGGCACTAACAGAGGAGGAGGAAGAGGAGGAGAAGGAGGAGGAGGAGGAGGAGGAGGAGGAGGAAGGAGATGACAAGAATTTGGAATAAATTTGGAATGATAGAAGGTGGTGTAGGGTGAGGATCTGGGAGTAGTTAGTAGGGATGTGGGGGGTTGATAATCCAAATACATTGTGTTCATGTATAAAATTATCAAATAATAAATAAAAATACATAACCCCTACATTATAGATGAAGGTATTTAAAGATAATTGCATTTAACTCATCATTTTACCATTAAGAAAACAAAGATTTAGAGATGTTTAAAGTTCTCAGAGCTGCTTAGTGCTAAACACACCATCAGTGGTATGGGTTTTATTCCAGTGTTCTCATCTTTATGCTGAAAGATAGCCTGTTGGTCTAGTGTGCAAGAAAGGGATTTGAAACTTACTGCTTTTTATAACAGTATGTTACATCAGCTTTTAATATTTTATGTGTTTCACTGCTTCATCAATATAGTAGATAAACTAATATATGTTCTTCCAAGAAGCCATATCAATACTGCTTTATACTTATAATTTTGAGGCAGTCATATGGACAAGATGGTATATATTTCCTGACTTTTGCATTTTTGTTTCAAAAAGAGATGAAATATAATTTTCATGAAAAAAAGAACTGGCTGACAAGAAATTACTAGTTAGTCTGGAAATGTAACATCATGCATTATGAATAATATGCAAAGCTTGAAGATAGACAATCACATATTTCAGTTGTTTTAACCAGTTATCACTAAATAACTTCAACAAGAGATTTCAGAGCTCATTACCTTACATACTTGGTTTACCAAAATAAGGCCTGTTGATAGTGCATGATGATCCATGTGAGCTAAGAGGCATTCTTCTCTCTCTCTCTCTCTCTCTCTCTCTCTCTCTCTCTGTTTCTCTCTCTGTCTCTGTCTCTCTATCTCTGTGTGTGTGTGTTTGTGTGTATGTATGTATGTATGTATGTATGTATGTATGTATGAGCATGCACACATTCATGCATGCATGCATACATGTCTGTAGGTGTATATGCATATTTGATTTCGTTTGTCATTTGTGGGGCCAGATATTTCGATTGAGTATCTTCCTTAATCACCTTCCAGCTTATGTTTTGAGACAGTGTCTCAAAACTGAACCTGAGGTTTACAGACTTAGCTCAGTAGGCTGATTGGAAAGCCCCAGGGATCTGACTACCTCCTCATCACTAAGATTGTGATGTCATGTCAAGTTTATCACATGAGTGCTGAGAATCTAAACTCAGGCCCTCACAGTTGCATGACAAACACTTGTGGTCTCAGCCATCACCCCAGCCCTATTTCTTTAAGAGACCCAGTCTCTCCAGTCTACACAAGTGAAAACCCATCCATTCGGATACTTCAGAGACTCATGATTATCACCATCGTGTCTCTGGCTTCTAAAGCTCCTTTTTAGCACAATCAGACTCCTAAATAATTTCTACAACAAATATCATCTGCCACCCTTTATGTATTCTTCTTTTTTATTGGATATTTTCTTTATTTACATTTCAAATGTTATATCCCCTTTCCAAGTCTCCCTGCCCCCAGAAACTCCCTATCCCATCCTCCTTTCCTCCACTTCTATGAGGGTGTTCCTCCAGCCACTCATCCACTCCCACCTTCAAGCCCTCAATTTCCCTACACTGGGTCATCTATCGAGCCTGCATAGGAACAAGGACCTTTCCTACCATTGATCCTGACAAGGCCATCACCTGCTACATCTACATCTGGAGCCATGTGTACGCCTTGGTTGATGGCTTAGGCCCTGGGAGTCTGGTGGGTCTGGTTGGTTGATATTGTTCTTTTGATGGGGTTGCAAACTCCTTCAACTCCTTCAGTCCTTTATCTAACTCCTCTATTAGGGACCCCACACTTAGTTCAATGGTTGGCTACAGACATTCTCCTCTGTATTTGTAAGGCTCTGGCAGGGTCTCTTAGGAGACAGTAATATAAAGCTCCTGTCAGCATCAACTTTTAGGCATTTACAATAGTGTCTGGGTTTTGTAATTGTATATGGGATGAATCCCCAGGTGGGACTGTCTCTGGATGGCCTTCCTTTCAGTCTCTGCTCTACACTTTTTTGCTCTTTACCAGTCCTACATCCGATAGAGGGCTAATATCCAATATATACAAAGAACTCAAGAAGTTAGACTCCAAAGAATCAAATAAATCTATTAAAAATGGGGCACAGAGCTAAACAAAGGATTCCCAACTGAGGAATATTGAATGGCCGAGAAGCACCTAAAGAAATATTCAACAACCATAGTCATCAGGGAAATGCAAATCAAAACAGCCTTGATATTCCACCTCACACAAGTTAGAATGGCTAAAATAAAAAACTCAGGTGACAGCAGATGCAGGTGAGGATGTGGAAAAAGAGGAACACTCTTCCATTGCTGGTGGGATTGCAAGCTGGTACAACCACTCTGTAAATCAGTTTGGTGGTTCCTCCAAGAACTGGACATTGTACTACCTGAAGACCCAGCTATATAACTCCTGGGCATATACCAAGAAGATGCTCCCACATGTAATAAGGACACATGCTTTGTTCATAGCACCCTAATTTATTTTTTAAATATTTTTTATTATTACGTATTTTCCTCAATTACATTTAGAATGCTATCCCAAAAGTCCCCCATACCCTCCCCCCTACTTCCCTACCCACCCATTCCCATTTTTTGGCCCTGACATTCCCCTGTACTGGGGCATATAAAGTTTGTGTGTCCAATGGGCCTCTCTTTCCAGGGAAAAAGACAGCACCCTAACTTATAATAGCCAGAAGCTGGAAAGAACCCAGATGTCCTTCAACAGAAGGATGGATATAGAAAATGTGTTACATTTACACAATGGAGTACTACTTAGTTATTAAAAACAATGAATTTGTGAAACTGTTAGGCAAATGAATAGAACTAGAGAATATCATCCTGACTGAGGTAACCCAATCACAAAATAAAATATATGGTATGCACTCACTGATAAGTGAATATTAGTTCAAAAGCTCTAAATACTCAAGATACAATTCAGAGACCACATGAAGCTCAAGTAGAAGGAAAACCAAAGTGTGGGTGCTTCAGTCCTTCTTAGAATGAAGAGAAAATATTTGCAGGACCTTTATGTATTCTTTTTTTTTCTTTTCTGTTTTCTCTGTTTTTTTTTTAATTTTTTTTATTATGTATTTTCTTCATTTACATTTTCAATTCTATCCCAAAGGTCCACCATATCTACCCCCCCCAATCCGCTACCCACCCACTCCCCCTTTTTGGCCCTGGAATTCCTCTGTACTGGGGCATCTAAAGTTGGCAAGTCCAATGGGCCTCTCTTTGCAGTGATGGCCGACTAGGCCATCTTTTGATGGCATATGCAGCTAGAGACAAGAGCTCCGGGGTACTGGTTAGTTCATATTGTTGTTCCACCTATACGGTTGCAGTTCCCTTTAGCTCCTTGGGTAATATCTCTAGTTCCTGCATTGGGGGCCTTGTGATCCATCCAATAGCTGACTGTGATCATCCACTTCTGTGTTTGCTAGGCCCTGGCATAGTCTCACAAGAGAGAGCTATATCTGGGTCCTTTCAGCAAAATTTTGCTAGTGTGTGCAATGGTGTCAGCGTTTGGAAGCTGATTATGGGATGGATCCCTGCATATGGCAATCACTAGATGGTCCATCCTTTTGTCACAGCTCCAAATTTTGTCTCTGTAACTCCTTCCATGGGTGTTTTGTTCCCATTTCTAGGAAGGGGTAAAGTGTCCACACTTTGGTCTTCCTTCTTGAATTTCATGTGTTTGGCAAGTTGTATCTTATATCTTGGGTATCCTAAGTTTCTGGGCTAATATCCACTTATCAGTGAGTACATATTGTGTGAGTTCCTTTGTGATTGGGTTACCTCACTCAGGATGATGCCCTCCAGGTCCATCCATTTGCCTAGGAATTTCATGAATTCATTTTTTTAATAGCTGAGTAGTATTCCATTGTGTAAATGTACCACATTTTCTGTATCCATTCCTCTGTTGAGGGGCATCTGGGTTCTTTCCAGCTTCTGGCTATTATAAATAAGGCTGCTACGAACATAGTGGAGCATGTGTCCTTCTTACCGGTTGGGACATCTTCTGGATATATGCCCAGGAGTGGTATTGCTGGATCCTCCGGTAGTACTATGTCCAATTTTCTGAGGAACCGCCAGACTGATTTCCAGAGTGGTTGTACAAGCTTGCAATCCCACCAACAATGGAGAAGTGTTCCCCTTTCTCCACATCTTCGCCAGCATCAGCTGTCACCTGAGTTTTTGATCTTAGCCATTCTGACTGGAGTGAAGTGGAATCTCAGGGTTGTTTTGATTTGCATTTCCCTGATGATTAAGGATGTTGAACATTTTTTCAGGTGCTTCTCAGCCATTCGGTATTCCTCAGGTGAGAATTCTTTGTTCAGCTCTGAGCCCCATTTTTTAATGGGGTTATTTGATTTTCTGGAGTCCACCTCTTTGAGTTCTTTATATATATTGGATATTAGTCCCCTATCTGATTTGGGATAGGTAAATATCCTTTCCCAATCTGTTGGTGGCCTTTTTGTCTTATTGACGGTGTCTTTTGCTTTGCAGAAGCTTTGCAGTTTCATGAGGTCCCATTTATCGATTCTAGATCTTACAGCACAAGCCATTGCTGTTCTATTCAGGAATTTTTCCCCTGTACCCATATCTTCGAGGCTTTTCCCTACTTTCTCCTCTATAAGTTTCAGTGTCTCTGGTTTTATGTGGAGTTCCTTAATTCACTTAGATTTAACCTTAGTACAAGGAGATAGAAATGGATCAATTCGCATTCTTCTACATGATAACTGCCAGTTGTGCCAGCACCATTTGTTGAAAATGCTGTCTTTTTTCCACTGGATGGTTTTAGCTCCCTTGTCAAAGATCAAGTGACCATAAGTGTGTGGGTTCATCTCTGGGTCTTCAATTGTGTTCCATCGGTCTACTTGTCTGTCACTATACCAGTACCATGCAGTTTTGATCACAATTGCTCTGTAGTACAGTTTTAGGTCTGGCATGGTGATTCCACCAGAGGTTCTTTTATCCTTGAGAAGAGTTTTTGCTATCCTAGGTTTTTTGTTATTCCAGATGAATCTGCCGATTGCCCTTTCTAATTCGTTGAAGAATTGAGTTGGAATTTTGATGGGGATTGCATTGAATCTGTAGATTGCTTTTGGCAAGATAGCCATTTTTACAATGTTGATCCTGCCAATCCATGAGCATGGGAGATCTTTCCATCTTCTGAGATCTTCTTTAATTTCTTTCTTTAGAGACTTGAAGTTCTTATCATATAGATCTTTCACTTCCTTAGTTAGAGTCATGCCGAGATATTTTATATTATTTGTGACTATTGAGAAGGGTGTTGTTTCCCTAATTTCTTTCTCAGCCTGTTTATCCTTTGTGTACAGAAAGGCCATTGACTTGATTCTTATGTAGCATGTCTGGCGTAACTTCCTGACATCCCTGGAACCTGTGAACCAGGAAAAGGAAATGCTTGTGATTCTGACTAGCCCACAGTAGAAAGTACACAACATTTCCCCATATGTCTGTGGGCTCTTCCTGCCCTTCCTCCATGCAGTAGATACTTCCTGTATCTGTCCTAAGCTCTTTTCATAATTTGCCCATATTTCCTCACTTTTAACCCCTCAGATAAAACCATTTTTAATCTTATTCCAGACAAAGAAGCTTCATCCTTAGCCCTGAAGCCTCTCGAGTGCCCTTGAGACCTTCAGTTAGTACTATCAAAGGTATCTTACTAAGCCAACCAAAGAAAAGTATCTTTCTATAAATTCTGGAGTGTATTTAAAGTTACTAATTTATTTGCCACGTCTTCACGTTTGAAGCAAATCTCAGGAAGACACAGAAGCCCCAAGTATTATCCCAGAAAAAGAGTCTAGAATTACCAGGATGAAATTCTAGAGGAGATTCTGTGACTCACAATCAAGGGGGCAAGAAAAATGATAATTTGCAAATCTCTATTTGCCTCCGTAAGCAATATTTAAGCCTACGGTTTTGTTGAACTTATTGCACTCTGGAATGTTAACTAATAACAATAATGAAAATTGTATTTAAGAGAAGTGTTGTTAAAGTACTTCTCATATTTCAAGCATCTGAAAGATCCTATGGGTAGATATGAGTCAAGATATGACTAATTCAGCTTCGTAGATATCCATGGAGCCAGTGATTTTCAGAAATGGAAATTCACCCTCCGTTCTTTTGAATTTAGCTGTTTAAACTTAGTTCTTTTCCATATATCACTACCTCTGGTGCCTCCATAGTGACTTTCCTCACATATTGAATTATCCTAATTCAGTCTCCTTGATGCAACGTTGCAAAGAGGTCTTTTAACAACTTACACTTGCTCACCTGAAGGCCTTCTCCTGGCTTGTAAGTTTGAGGCCCAACTTCTTCATGGAACTTGTAGAGCCTTGCTCATTATGACTCTAATACTGTCTTCTTTTGCTCTGTCCACACTTTTAAGTGCTCAAGTCATGCAGAAAGATCATGACTCTGCAGTTATACCAATCTTTTCTGTTGCATGTACATTTAAAAAACACATTCTCTGTGTTTCCTGGCCTTTTTCACAGGTATCTTCCTAGAAATAGTTCAACTGTCATCCTCCTGTATGCCAATATGAAGTTGGTTGATATCTCTCTATTAATAATTGTATTGTAAATTGCCTTTCTTTTAGCTATACTACATACGATATACTAGTGTATTGACTTTCCATTCATCTGTTCCAAGCAGACCTAAAGTTTGGTGACAGCATAGCAATGCTTAAATATTTTGGTGGAACTGATTCAACAATAGCAAGCGACACTAACAGGCAAACTCTAGCTTATCACTGTTTTTGTATATCACATAGTGAAGGAGTTGGGGGTGTGTTACAGAGAGAAAATGTTAAGGACAAGGTTGAAGATGTGGAAAGAAAGAAGCAATGCCATACCGATATAGAACATGCATTGTCATCAGTGACACAAAGTAATGCCTGCCCCTTTCCAGAAATGCATTTGAGTATCCGGAGAGACGGTTCAGTGGATAAGAGCAGATGCAGCTCTTGTGGACAACTGAGTTCTCTCTCCTCTGCACGCCACTGCAGACTGATTGTGGCTCCAGCTCCAGGGTGACCCGATGCCCTCTTCTTGACTCTCTGGGCATGGCATTCATATGCACGAGCCCCTTCTTGAACGTATGCACATACTTAAAAATGAAAATAAAGTCTCTTCAAAAAAGAAATGCATTCAAGACTCTGGGCCAAACAAATGAAACACTGACAATGTGTGGATTATAAAACTTGGCCTCTTCCAACAACGCAGGATTCTCCTCCAACACTTTCTAAATATCTTTACTTTTTTTATTATAGGGAAAAAGTTTTTGCCTGTTTATACACACACACACACACACACACACTCCAAATGTCAGTCCCTCTCATTTTTTAAGAGCAATAATAAAATCACTTGATCTATATTGCCAGGTAACAGAGGCTTCTAGAAATATTAATCATGTTCATGAGACAATTTCAAGAAAGGTTGCCTTGGATCTGCCAAGAGTATGATAAGCTTGGCAGACTACAAAACAAAGTAGAAGGAAACCGTAACTCGGAGAGAAAGCACCCTGGTAATTTTGAGTCTCTTCTCCTTTGTATCCCAAAATATTTGATACATCAATTGAGAGCCCATCTGCAGAGGAGAAGGCAGAGCTTCCATTCCTGCTGGCAGCACATCTACCACTGTTAGGAGGAAAGTGTAGTCTAGGTGGTTTTCAAAGGAGGAAAACATTTTTGTCGCTTTTTAATGTTTTCAAAGTTGTTATTTGAATAGCTGGCATTGTTGAGGTTTGTTACACAGCCAGCCACGTGCTGTCTCATGTATTTTTCCCTTAGCAACTACAGCTACTTTCCCAGTCTAAAGTCAAATAAAGACATTTATGCAAAGGTTGCCACTTCCCAGTTTTTTTTTTCCTATTTGGCAAATTTCCTCATGTTTAGCAGTTGTCTAAACCATCTATTTGCAGGTAGAGTGATGAAAGGAAATATATCCTTATTGGTAATTGATAGCTCCATTCTGAAAATGTATTGGCCTCGATGCTTTTTGAAGAATCATGTATCAACATTCTCATGTACATAACCCCTTTATGACATATTTTAATAGCTATTAGACCATAAATTATGAAGGTACTTTTTGTTAATTTTCTTTACGATGGTTATAAATTTACTTACATGAGTGATGTCAGTGGAAAACAATAACTCAAAGGTTTTATAGTGCGATTACTGAAAAGTGCATGCTTTTGTTTACTGGCTGATTATAGAAAGTCAATGTGCTTGAGTTTCGATTTTATTTTTCTTCTGATAAGCCCTCAATCCATAGACATCAACACAGGGAAGTCGGAACTGTAAAAGCTTTGTGGAGGGAATATTGTCAAACAGAAAGGAAATAGACTTCAATGCGAACAATGCTGATTTGTTGGTTATTGTGTATATAGTTAAAATACTGGTTGCCTATTATCTTATCGCATATAATTCGCAAATATAAAAATGTTAGAATCTCTGTGTTCAATGTTTGTCTAAATTTTCATGTATCACTCAAAATAAATGATTTTTAATGGTATAACCTCAGGCTATTGTCAGTTCTTCTCATAGTTTTTTCTTAATAGAAATTTACAGAAAAACAGGATCAGTTACTGGTTTAGTTCATAGTCAAGAAGAAAAAGATATCAATGCAGTATTCAGGAGCTAGGTTTATATGATGGTTAATTTTAATGTCAATTTGCCACCAATTATAGTCATCTGAGCAAGAGACTCAATAGAAAGAAGCATTGGAATGATTGCCTTAATTAATGTGGGAAGACCCACCTCACATGTAAGCCAGGCAACACCTTCTAAAAGCAGCTCAGTAGAATGTAACATGGCAGAAGAGTATTTTTAGGTTGTTAGCTTGACCTTCTGTATTTACCCCATTGTTGATAATGGATTCATTCACTGATATCAGATCCAGCATTTCAATGGAGGCTTCCATTGTTGACTGAGCACCAAAGGCCCTTCAGGAAACCCCTAGGTCTTTGGGCCAGATTGGAACTGCTGAGGGACATAGCCTGCATGGGCTATGTGCCTATCATGTTCTCAGTATCTTTAGTATCACACACATCACTGATAAGGCACAAAATGTTGGCAACACTCAGTTATGAAAGATTGAGTTTGTAACCAGGGATC
The DNA here is from genome assembly GCF_000001635.26 of Mus musculus. Taxonomy (NCBI): domain Eukaryota; kingdom Metazoa; phylum Chordata; class Mammalia; order Rodentia; family Muridae; genus Mus; species Mus musculus. Next base: position 26,363,870 of record NC_000069.6, on the reverse strand, counting down.
TCTTTGTACGTGTATCAAGGATGTCCTTATTTGGCCATTTATTCCCAGAATTCAGTCAACAGTTGTTAGTAACATGGTCTCATGTCAGTGACATAATTAATAATATTAATATTATCTTTCTTTGAATTTTATATTAAATCTTGCCCAAAACTTTATATTTGATTCTATATTCAATACTTCTAAAGACGATGTGGTAACTTGAACAAGATTATCAATGTTTCATAGATTAAAACAAAACAAAATAACAACGAAAGCAGTGTACTGCTTACATAACTCCATATGCACTGTAAGGCACTGGTGAATGTAGGCACGGTAGTGGAATACAATGATTGATTGAATTTTAGATGGACTTTAGGACTTTTTAATTTTTTGCAATTTCATACATGAGCATACTGAATTTTGGTTATTTTCAACTCCCCATTACTCTCTCTCATTTTCCTTTTCACCAAAGCCCTTCAACTTCCTCCAAGCCTCCGTCTTACTGTGTAGTCTAGTTTTCTGTCTCACCGAGTTTAGTTAAGGTTCCTGTCACGGGCGTGAGTGGATGGTTATTTACTGGAACACGGAGAACTTTTCAGTGGCCACACCACTGGGGAAACTGACAGCCCTTCCCAGAGCAGAACCTATCAATTGCCCAAAGTCTGTCACTGAGGGGTGAGATGTCATGAGCTTCTCCCCCATGCAAACTGAAATGATAATCCTATAGACATGTGTAGGTAACCACAGCTTCGATGAGGTTCTGAGCTCAATGACTGTGTGACATCCAGAGGACACCATTTCACCGCTTTCGTCTCTAACCTATGGCTTTGACAAATTTTCTACATCCTTTTGCAGAAAGTCCTCTGAGCTTGGGACAGTGGTGACATAGATTGGAAGATACACTTTTAATCACTGAATTTAATACAGGCAGAAACAATAAAGTTTACTGTGCTTACAATTAGCAGTTAACAGCTAACAGCAAATAAGCCCAGACTCATATGTCAATAAGCTGTATACAAACATTTACACATGTCTGTTTAAAAATAGACTCATAGAGCTTCTGAGTTCTTTAGCCTGAGATTTTTTGACTTGTGGAATTTGAACATGCAATATTTCCCTGTTTATAAATTCATCTTTGGTCTGTGTCAGAGCAGAAAAATTAGAATGTAAATGTGTTGCTGGAGACTACAAAACAAGATTGTCAAACAACAGTTAAGTGGTGGGCATCATATATTTGTTTGGTGGTTAGACCATATTTTATATTATGAAATATGCTTGCCAATAACCAGTGATTTCGATTTATCTCAGAAATATTTGTATGATGTTGTTTTAGAGTTATAAACTTGAATGCATTGCAAAGCTTGCTGTTCCCTTTACTCTTCTCATGCATGCGTCCTGAGCAGCTTCTCAGACATTTTTCAGACATCTCATGCATCTTCTTTGCATGTAGTCACTTGTAGCCTTGGGATTTAGGCCAGACATCAGTGTAACCACTTTTGGATTTGCGTTTCTTCTAGGCAGGTCCAAGACCTCAAAACCTATTTCTACATCTTCATCTGAGACTGAAATTTGACCTTAGAGCTCTTTGTATTCACCAGTGACAACCACTTCAGAGTCACTGAGGTCCTGTGTCTCATTTCATCATCTTATATCTGTATTACATGTGCTTTAACAATTCCAGGGATGAGGTGAAATGAAAAACACATAACATCTGGATCAAGGTATCTGTTCTTGCTTTCACAACCGAGGCAAAGCTTTCTACTAGCTCATCAGAGTTTATGTAGTGAAAACTTGAATTTCAGTGCAACAGAGCAGAGAGACAGGAGCTGGTTAGGTCACAAGATCTGTCTCAAGGATATATTAGTGTGTAGTCATCACAAGGGTGGATTCATTATTGCAAGCATGGCTTTGCTAAAAATGGGGTTTAGTTATCTCCCATTCTTTCTCTTTTGCAGTTCTTTGGTTTCCTTGTGAGAATATAGCATCGCAAACCTCAGCAGACACTCTTGGATTTCTCAGGCTCAAAACGTTGAACCAAAGGCCAGTTCTTTCCAATTAGTTAGTCTTAGGTATTCTGGTATAGAAGTACAAAATGGACTAAGAAGAGACTTGAGTAGAAACTTTGCCTGTTTTAAACATGATACCTGAACAGTCATTTGTTCCTGTCTGCCCAGACCCTTGGATGGATACTGCCTCTCTGATATTTTTGGATCTACTCAGCTCTTGACCATAGGTGGCTTCAGTTCTTGACCAGATGGTGTGTAAAAGAAGATTAATAGGGCTCCACTTGCTGGAAAATGCTCCCGAATTCTGCAATAGGAGGAAGAACTTGAACTGGAAGCTTTTGAAGGTAGAAGTTACCAGGATCCTAATAAATGTGGTGAGGAACAGCATGCAAGTAAAGATATAAATTCTCTTTGAAAACCAGTAGCCAACATCATAGTAAATGGTGAGAAGCTGGAAGCAATCCCACTAAAATCGGGGACTAGACAAGGCTGCCCACTTTCTCCCTACCTATTCAACATTGTACTTGAAGTCCTAGCCAGAGCAATTCGACAACAAAAGGAGATCAAGGGGATACAAATTGGAAAGGAAGAAGTCAAAATATCACTTTTTGCAGATGATATGATAGTATATATAAGTGACCCTAAGAATTCCACCCAAGAACTCCTAAGTCTGATAAACAGCTTCAATGAAGTAGAGAGAAATTAAAGAAGATCTCAGAAGATGGAAAGATCCCATGCTCATGGATTTGTAGGATCAATATAGTAAAAATGGCTATCTTGCCAAAAGCAACCTACAGATTCAATGCAATCCCCATCAAAATTCCAACTCAATTCTTCAATGAATTAGAAAGGGCAATCTGAAAATTCATCTGGAATAACAAAAAAATCTAGGATAGCAAAAACTCTTCTCAATGATAACAGAACCTCTGGTGGAATCACCATGCCTGACCTAAAGATTTACTACAGAGCGATTGTGATAAAAACTGCATGGTACTGGTATAGCGACAGACAAGTAGACCAATGGAATAGAATTGAAGACCCAGAAATGAACCCACACACCTATGGTCACTTGATCTTTAACAAGGGAGCAAAAACCATCCAGTGGAAAAAAGACAGCATTTTCAACAAATGGTGCTGGTACAACTGGTGAGTATCATGCAGAAGAATTCGAATTGATCCATTCCTATCTCCTTGTACTAAGGTCAAATCTAAGTGGATCAAGGAACTCCACTAAAACCAGAGACACTGAAACTTATAGAGGAGAAAGTAGGGAAAACCCTCGAAGATATGGGTACAGGGGAAAAATTTCTGAATAGAACAGCAATGGCTTGTGCTGTAAGATTAAGAATCGACAAATGGGACCTCATAAAATTGCAAAGCTTCTGCAAGGCAAAAGACACCCTCAATAAGACAAAAAGGCCACCAACAGATTAGGAAAGGATCTTTTCCTACCCTAAATCAGATAGGGGATTAATATCCAATATATATAAAGAACTCAAGAAGGTGGGCTCCAGAAAATCAAATAACCCCATTAAAAAATGTGTCTCAGAGCTAAACAAAGAATTCTCACCTGAGGAATACCGAATGGCTGAGAAGCACCTGAAAAAATGTTCAGCATCCTTAATCATCAGGGAAATGCAAATCAAAACAGCCCTGAGATTCCATCTCACACCAGTAAGGATGGCTAAGATCAAAAATTCAGGTAACAGCAGATGCTGGTGAGGATGTGGAGAAAGAGGAACACTCCTCCATTGCTGGTGGGATTGCAAGGTTGTACAACAACTCTGGAAATCAGTCTGGCGGTTCCTCAGAAAATTGGACATAGTACTACCGGAGGATCCTTCAATACCTCTCCTGGGCATATATCCAGAAGATGTTCCAACTGGTAAGAAGGACACATGCTCCACTATGTTCATATCAGCCTTATTTATAATAGCCAGAAGCTGGAAAGAATCCAGATTCCCCTCAACAGAGGAATGGATACAGAAAATGTGGTACATTTACAAATGTAGTACTACTAAGACATTAAAAAGAATGAATTTATGAAATCCTAGGCAAATGGATGGACCTGGAGGGCATCATCCTGAGTGAGGTAACCGAATCACAAAAGAACTCACACAATATGTACTCACTGATAAGTGCATATTTAGCCCAGAAACTTAAAATACCCAAGATACAAGATACAAAGAACATGAAACTCAAGAAGAATGAAGACCAAAGTGTGGACACTTTGCCCCTTCTTAGAATTGGGAACAAAACACCCATGGAAGGAGTTACAGAGACAAAGTTTGGAGCTGAGACAAAAGGATGGACCATCTAGAGACTGCCATATCTGGGAATCCATCCCATAATCAGCTTCCAAACGCAGACACCATTGCATACTCTAGCAAGATTTTGCTGAAAGGACCCTGATATAGCTGTCTTTTGTGAGACTATGCTGGGGCCTAGCAAACATAGAAGTGGATGCTCACAGTCAGCTATTGGATGGATCACATTGCCCCCAATGGAGGAGCTAGAGAAAGTATTCAAGGAGCTAAAGGGATCTGCAATCCTATAGGTGGAACAAAAATATGGACAAACCAAACCCACCCTCCAAGCTCGTGTCTCTAGCTGCATTTGGATCAGAAGATGGCCTAGTTGGCCATCAATGGAAAGAGAACCCCATTGGTCGTGCAAACTTCATATGCCTTAGTACAGGGGAACGCCAGGGCCAAGAAGTGGGAGTGGGTGGGTAGGGGAGTGGAAGGGAGGGTATGGAGGACTTTTGGGATAGCATTTGAAATGTAAATGAGGAAAATACCTAATAAAAATTTTTTTAAAAAGATATAAATTCTCTCCTGACTTGATGAGAGGCCTTCTTCTGAACAAAACATAAACACATAGTTTGTTTCCATTCTTAATCTTACAACATTTGCTTCAGGTAAATCTTGTAAAATGCCCTTTCATTAATCTTTATTTTCATTAAAGTAGAAAATCAGTGACATAGAAAAACCATTTTTGTTATTATAGAAACAAATAAAATAATGAAATTTTTTTCAAAAATGTCTGTAAGAAGTTTTATTTATGTCTTTCTAATTATGAAAATGAAATGATAGACATCTGTTCCTACTTTACAAATTAAGATAAAACAGTTTCATGGAGTGTTTGTGGTCTATTGTGCTAATGAGCTCTTCATTCTCTGAATACCATAAATCCGAAATTCTTGAATCTCTGTCTAGACTCAGCACAACAACCTCAAGATTCATCTAATCATGTTCAAGTAGCATAGTGTGAAGTAGGCATTGCCCTATGAACTATCACTACCAATATACTGCTATCAAGCTTTCCTGCAAGGGGCTTGTGTTCCAATAAAACATTCAAGTGTTATTCCAGCACATGCTTAGTGGTCCCAACCTTATCAATGACACTACCACATGTAAGTTCAGCTCCTGCTCCAAGGAGCTTAGACTCTAATGAGGAAGGCATCTAAGCGAAGAAATGCAATGCTATATGCATGTGTGAGGATTAGGAGAGAATCAGTTGGAAGTGAGTGAGCAGGCAGGTAGCACTGTGGGATTGAATGACATGGTTCAGTGCTCAGCCTAGAGAGTATCTGCCGAACAAGGAAGTCTAGAAACTGACCATTCTTAATTGCAGCAGCCGGTCCGATGATCAAGCTTCAGTCAGCAAAAATGACTAAATTCTGGGCACACATGAACAAATCAAAGAGGGCCGCATTCCCTTTTCCTGTCATTTTTCTATGTCAGGGTCAACAATCATTTCACAGCCACACATAGAACTCATTGTGGTTCTGTGTTTGCTCAGACACAGGCAATATTATTCCGACTCAGTGGGAGCAAAGGGAGGCTTCTGCTGTTAGTATAGTGGCCAGAAATTTAAGAAGCCAGAATTTGTGTTAGCTGATTCGGCAGCTGACACATGTAACTTCTTTGGTGTGTGCTTAAAGAAATTTTAGAGGAAGCTGATAAAGGAAAACACTGGTGCTTTTATAGATGTTATTATCACTGACAGAAACACCAGCTGCTGTCTTAGGGAGACACTTAAGCAGAGTAAATGTTTAGCAACAGACCTTACTCCTATAGGCCTTGTTTCTACCTGTGTAGCTTGGCCTTGGGGAAAACAGCAGAAATATAAAGGTGTGAATTAAATGGAAATTAAGTGGAAACAAAACAAAAGACTGCTGTAGGTTAGTGTGTATCTCATCCCTACCATCCTCAAAATAAAATACCCCCATATGATGGCAAATAGAACGTGCAGACAAAAGTAACCTGAGTAATTTTTCATCTCAGCACTTGTCCTAGTAATGGCAGTGCCATACACCTCTGAAAATAATGCTGATTCCAAGAAGAAGCCTTCCACTTCTTTGTTTATATAACTTTTGTCTTAATTGCAGAGGCAATGTTATTTCCCGTTGTAGCTATTAGCGTTAATCTCTGTGTACAATTTGCTTATGGCAATAAAGCTTGGCTGTCTAGAGACCAGACATCCCCAAAACACAGGCTTCCATCCAGATCTGAAGACAACTAAGAAAGTAAACACACACAGCCTGATCTTCGCTACCTCCCTCTTACCACACAAGCTTGTTTCCTGTAGCCCCTTGATATAATGAGCAAAGCAACGTGGCCAGGAAGAGGGTTAAAGGCCCTATATTTAAGTAGCTGGTTCTTTCACAGGTAGAGCGAGTAAACTCTAAATAAAATGAGATTTTTGTGCCTGCATGAGGAAAGGTAGCACACATTCAGTAACAGTAAACCAAGAACAAAAATGAAGAGAACCAGAAAGAGGGAGCAGAAAGCCAGGGCCTTTTATTTCCCTACATCTGTTGGGGGGATGAAAGAAAAGGAAGAAGGGTGGATGTGGATCTTAATGAAAGATACTATAATAAGGCCAGCTATTGAAGAATGTCTGTAAAGGAAGGATCTCAAATAATGTAGATGAATGTAGGGTTTTTAAAAAAAGGTTCCCAGTGTTAAAGTGATCAGAGACCAACAGCAAAACCAAGAATTGTCGTTGACCCAATGCAGGGGGGATCACATGATCTGTAACTACAGCTTAAGGCTATTGCTTGGTTAGCTGGGAAGGGCTGCAGGCTTGCTCTAATTTGTTATCTTCCATTTGACTCTTCATGACCTCTCATTACTGGCATTGAGCCCTGTGCTTAATCCTTATACTGCAACCTTGTATAAATTCTTGACTCCTATTGTCCTCGCCCATTGTTGTAAGTATCTGACAAAGCTGACTTCTGCTTAAATCCTACCCTGATAACTCAAGGCTTATATGTAGATACTGAATGAGGCCTGGCAATACTGTCAGAACAGCATGGCATACTTGGTAAGATATAATTTACCAAACTATGCTAAGAGGGGCAACGAGAAAAACTGTAACTCACACACTGGTCAAGAAAAATCAATCATCAAAGGACTTCATACAAGTGGGGACCATGTCTCTGGTGTCAAGTTTAGCCATCACATAATAGCATGTTTACACCATTATCAAATACTCTGTGCAAAAATGCCCTAGAAAAAAAAAAGAGCAATATGTTATTGTTGTCGTCTTGAAACACATGCCAAATAAAGATAAGAAGAAAATCTGTATGCACATTTAAAACAGTATCTGTAAAAAGATGTTGACAAGGAGGCCCTTTCCTGGTACGACACAGAAGAAATGTGAAGTGGCAGCTCAGCTGATAGAGCTGGTTCTAATCCAGCCTTCACCAGCTTCCTTACATTCTCTAAGCTAGCTGAAAACTAAAATCAACCACAACTGGCTAACAATCAGATCAATCTCATGGAGTCACTGGAAGTATACAATAGCATACTACCCTGGAATTTGCTCGGCAAATATTAAGTTCATACTAGATATTATTAATAATCAAGATAATATTTATATTGCTGATACAGATATCCCTTTTTTGAAGAATCATTTGAAAGTTTTAGTTTAGGAGAGTTTGAATCAGTGAATGATAGGGTGGAGTACATGTGTTTCTTTCTCCAAAGCTCTACAGGTAATGCTGAGGGCCAGTCAAGGCAGTTTCGACTGCAGCCTTTCTATGCACAGTGAGTTTCAAACTTCACTGAAACCAAGATCATCATTTTGTCAAGATTGACTTTATAATATTTGTTTTCTAGGAGAAAATTTAAAGGTCTATCATGGACTCACTGAGAAGGTAAAAAATTTCTATGAGAAAATGTTGTTCACACCATATGAGTTTTGGAAAACATTCTTTGGGTATTTAAACAACATAGAAAGCATAGCTTTACTTTCCTAAAGTCTCTAGAACTCAGGATTCTAATACACAGTATTTGTCTTTTCTTTGCATAAGTCCTTTTGACCTGTATTGTACCAAAAGCTTGTGGAAACAGCAAAGCTCCGATTAAGGTTAGAAACAGGGATGTTACAGTCATATAACTTGGAGTGGTGTGTGCGTGTGTGTGTGTGTGTGTGTGTGTGTGTGTGTGTGTGTGTGTGTCTATGTGCACACAGAGTACTTTGAGCCTTTGTGAGACAGGACTTAGCTTAGAAGCTCCATTAAACTTTCACTGGTTAGAAATGGACCAAACTGCTCTCTTACAGCCAGAAAGTTTAACAAGCTGCCTTCTTCCAGTGAGCAAGAGTTACTGAGGCGTACAAAGAGTCAGAAGTCACCGACTAAAGCAAATGCAGAGCAGAAAGGTCGCTCACAGCCAGTAAGTAAGTGGCTGAGCCTGGCATGTTTTAGGGCTTTTAAAAGGAGGGAGATCCTAAAATCCCAGAGTATGGACCTGTCTTGGCCGCACATAGCAGAAATGCCTCTGATAAGTCCCCAAGGGACAATGAACCTACAGGAGCTCGACCCAGGAACTCTGAGAAATCTCTTTCCTGATGTGAATACAGTGTAGTCATCATGGATGAATTTCTCAGATTTAGAAATAAATAAACAACTAAAAGAATAAGTGGATCTCAGCTTTTCAGTAGAAGCCATGTGAAATGTGGAAGGGTCAGCAGATGGCAGCACTAGATGATGCCGAGAGGATGAGAATCCAAAGGACCGGAGACACTGCTTCTCTCAGCTTCTTGGTGAAGACTTCCCAGAGGAGCAGAGGAATGTACACACAAAAGGGTTATTGTTATTTTTGAGAGAGAGTCTAATGAAACTCTGGTTGAGCTAGAGCACACCGTGCACCCAAGCGTGAACTTGAACTTCTGGCCCTCCTGATATGTTCTCCAGGGCTGGGATTAGAGGCATGTTCTACTACACACCGTTTCCTGACCAGCTGAGGATGGCTCCAGGCCTCTGTGCATAGGAAGCAAGCACTCAGTCAGCTGAGTCATATCACACTATTCCAGAACTCACTCTGTAGCATAGGCTGGCCTTAGATCACAGAGATCTGCCAACTACAGCCTCTTTGAGGGAATTACAGGGGTTGCCACACATCAGGCAGGCTTAGGGTTTTATTATGTCTTACAGTAGGATACAAAGTCAATAGCTTTATTTTGGCATTGTGTCACTAGACTTTGTTCTAATTGGTTCACCTCCCCCAAATTTCTTGCTTATTTTCATATATACATTCCTAGATTGAGAATTCTGAACAGGTCATGTGATTTTAATAAACCACACATTCTGTTATTCTAAAATAACCCTTTGTTTTTTCATATCTTTCTTTCAAAAAGTTCAACTAATAGGTGGTTAGCTAGAGTGTATTCCTAGAGGTTGGAGGACAACCCAAGGCTTTTCTCTTTCTGCTATGTGGGTTATGGGGATCAAGTTCAGGTTTTCAGGCTTGGTGGCTGTTATTCGACGCGTTCTCACGACCGGCCAGGAAGAACACCACAGACCAGAATCTTCTGCGGCAAAGCTTTATTCTTACATCTTCAGGAAAAGAGAGCAAGAAGCAAGAGAGAGAAGCAAGAGAGAGAAGCAAGAGAGAGAAGCCAGAGAGCGAAGCAAGAGAGAGAAGCCAGAGAGCGAAGCAAGAGAGAGAGAAAACAAAAACCCCGTCCCTCTTAAGGAGCATTCTCCTTCGCCTCGGACGTGTCACTCCTTGATTGGCTGCAGCCCATCGGCCGAGTTGACGTCACGGGGAAGGCAGAGCACAAGTAGTCATAAGATACCCTTGGCACATGCGCAGATTATTTGTTTACCACTTAGAACACAGGATGTCAGCGCCATCTTGTAACGGCGAATGTGGGGGCGGCTCCCAACATCTCCCCCTTTTTCTTTTAATAAGAGCAAATAGGCCACCCATATTAATGAGAGTGGAGATAGAGGTCAAATCCCCAGTGTGTAGGTAAAGGAGCCATGTACAGGATTAGCTCTTAGGCTTACAGGCTTTTACCCAGAGCAACCCTGACCTGCTCCCGTGTCGTTTTGCCTGGGGGAAGGGAACTAGGACACTGAACCTTCATGAAAGATGACATGTCTCCCTAGAATAGGCTCATATATGCCGCAGAGCCTTTCCATTGCAGTGCTTAGCCTTGCAACTCTCTCGGGCTGCTGAAGCACACTCACTCTATCTCGTGCAATGAGACTAGCCTCGTGAGATATAAGAGCTGAGTGGCCAGCGACCTATTGCCTAAGCATAGATATATCAGGGGAAGCTCCATGTTCTAGTCCTGCAAGCGCCTGGGCAATAACCACCTTGTCTCTCCTAGTTTAGGCCTTAAGCTTACAGACCAATCAAAGAAGCAACACTAATCCACAGCAAAGTGTATCTCCAAATAATATTAATCCCACCCATTTTTTAAAGAAAGAAAATGCTGAGGAGATCCAATTGGGTAATCCTTTGGTCAGGGACAGGTCCAAGCGCGTGGAGTTGACCTGAATGATGGCAAGCCTCGAAGGGTCTGTTCAAATTCAGCCATCCAATTCTGTAACATATACTGAAAAAGACTTTTTGACAAATTAGCTGTCCTAGTAAATTTAACATACTGAATGGAAATAACACACAATCCCGGAAACTTTTGTTCACATCCCAGCTGAGTTATTTGTCATAATACATCTAGTTGTATCTGGACAAGATCTATGAGTTGATTAACCAGCATGAGACCTCTCTGTATCTTGACATTAGCTGAGGCCTGTTCATCTATGACTGTAGTCACTGAGGCTGACAAAGTGTTAATGGTGTCAGTCGTCTGGACCTGTCCAGACAGAGCCAAGGCTGTCTGAATTAAGGCCAAACCCAGTTCCCAGTTAGTGGTAAAAAAGCAGGAGAATACTTGAGCATTATACATCACCGTCATTGGGAGTGGAAATGTCGACATTATCCCCCAACGCTGCTCTCTCTTTATTATTGACGCCCTGGACATCACCAAGACGAGGGACATTAGTATTCCCTTGGTCAGTCTGGATTTTTCGGGTGAGTCTTTCTGGTACCCAAAATGGGTTGTCTTCATTCTGTGGGAAAACACAGATAGCTCCCCTGGATCTTATCAAGATAGGATCCGGGCCATACCATTTATTATCAAGGACATTTTTCCATTTAACCATCTCATTGGGCCTATCTGGCTCTGAACAATGACGTTCAGCCGCAGTATGGCCATGAGCATCAATATTTAAAAAATTGAGTGTAAAGAGTGCCAAAGACACCGACACTCTTGGTGCTCGGGGTACAGTCTCCTCAAAAGTTCCCCTCTTCTGTTTTATAAGATAGGCTTTGAGGGTGCGATGCGCACGCTCAACAATACCCTGTCCTTGAGGGTTGTATGGAAGTCCAGTCAGGTGGGTTACGTCCATCTGACGGCAGAACTGTTGAAATTTTTGAGACGTGTAAGCTGGTCCATTATCAGTCTTAAGGAGTCTGGGTTTCCCCCAAGCACTCCATGCCTCAAGACAATGTTGAATCACATGTGAGGCTTTTTCTCCAGTTAACGGAGAAGCAAACATGATGCCAGAACATGTGTCAATAGACACATGGAGATATTGAAGTTTTCCAAAGGAAGAAACATGTGTAACATCCATTTGCCAGACCTGTAGAGGTCGAATACCGCGTGGGTTAATTCCCACATGAGGAACTGGCAAGAACTCACAGCAGCTTTGACATTGAGTAACAATGTCACGGGCTTCTTTTCTTGTCAAGGAGAAACGACTGCGTAATGTTTCAGCCGTCACATGAAAATTATTATGAAAATTTCTTGCAGCCTCTACCGGGGATGATAGGGCAGCAGCCACCACTTTAGTGGCCTTATCTGCCAAATCATTTCCCAGAGCCATGGGGCCAGGTAGGCCTGAATGGGCTCTAACATGAGTAATATAAACAGGAGATCTTCTAGATAACAAAACTAATTGTATCTGCTGAAAAATATTGGCAACTCTACTGGAAGGCTTAATCACTCCAGCCACTTCTAAAAGATTTACTGCATTTACCACATAACAGGAATCTGACACAATATTAAGGGGTTCTAAAAAGGTTTTTAAAACTTCTAAGACCACTAAACATTCTACCACTTGAGGTGAATTTTCATTATATTGTTTGGATACCACTTTACCATTAGCCACATAGGCACCTATGCCAGTTTTTGATCCATCAGTATATACCACAATCCCATTTTTAAGTGGGTTTCTTACTGTTATTTGTGGAAACACAACAGATTGATTTTGGGCAAACTGTAAGATTGGATGTTTTGGATAATGGTTATCTATTTTTCCTGAAAAGGAGGTAACTAAAACTGCCCAATCATTAGATGCGGCTGCCAAGGTTTGAACCTGTGCAGCGGTATAAGGTACAATTAAAAGATATGGACTTTGCCCAAAGTGGGTGATTGCTGCTTTTAGGCCTTTAAGGGCAAGCTGTGCAATTGCATCAGGATACCAATCTATTATTTTAGCTGGGGATACGTTTGGATGGATCCACAACAATGGCCCATTCTGCCACAAAACTGCAGTTGGCAATTGTGCTGTCTTAAAGACACACAAACTGAAAGGCTGCGAATCCTCAATACGTTGTAATTGTGCATTCTGTAAGGCCTTTTCTACCTTTTGTAAGGCCTGGTTAGCAGCTAGAGTAAGAGTCCTAGGGGAGGAGATATGAGGATCTCCTTCTAAAATACTAAACAAAGGCCTTAACTCAGCGGAAGGAATCTTTAAAAAAGGTCTGAGCCAATTAATATCTCCCAACAGCTTTTGAAAATCATTTAAGGTATGGAGGTGATCTCTTCTTATCTCTACCTTTTGGGGCACAATCTTATCTGGGGACACCACAGAGCCCAAGAATTGTCCTGTATCAGAAATTTGGACCTTTTCTGTGGCTATCTGTAGACCCCACTGACTTAAAGTTTTAAGTAGAAAAGGATATGCCTTTTGTAGCATGGTAAGGTCTTTATGGCACAGGAGGATGTCATCCATGTAAAGGAGCAAAATTAAAGAGGGGAATTGTTTCCTCACTGGCAAAAGAGCTTCTTGTACATAAAGTTGACACATAGTAGGACTATTGGACATTCCCTGTGGTAAGACCTTCCATTGATACCTCTTATCAGGTTCCATGTGATTAATAGAGGGGATGGTAAAGGCAAATCTGGGCCTATCCCTTGGACACAAAGGTATAGAAAAGAAACAATCTTTAATATCTATAATGATTAAATTCCAGCCACGTGGTAAGGCGGAAAGTACAGGGAGACCCCTCTGTACTGGGCCAAATAAGTTCATTTGCTCATTAATGGCTCTGAGGTCATGGAGCAGTCTCCACTTTCCTGACTTTTTCTTAATTACAAAAATTGGAGTATTCCAAGGTGAGGTAGAGGGTTCAATATGGCCTAATTTTAATTGTTCCTCTACCAGTTGAATCACAGCTTCTAGTTTTTCAGAGGATAGGTGCCATTGAGGAACCCACACTGGGTCCCCTGTTTTCCATGGTATGGGTCGTGCTGCCCCAATGGCCGCTAAGGAAAACCCAGACCCTGTCTGTCTTGGTTTCCATTAGGTGAGATGGGCTCTATCCTTCCCTGTTCTTGATGTCCTAACCCTTTTCCTTCTTTATAACCCATCTTTGCCATGATATTTTTTGCTTTAGCTGAATACCCTCCTGATGGGGTGTTTTCATTGGACAAAATAAGGCCCAAATGCTGCATAATATCCCTTCCCCAGAGGTTAACCGGGAGTGGGAGCACATAAGGTATGAATTTCCCTTGCTGCCCTTCAGAGGATTCCCACGTCAAGGCAACGGAGCTTATAGTGGGACATGATTGATATCCTAGGCCCTGTAATGAATGAGATGACTCTGTGGTGGGCCATGCTTTGGGCCACCAATGTGTAGAAATTATACTTTTATCTGCTCCGGTATCAAGGATGCCTTCAAACTCTTTTCCATTAATCTTAAGGCGGAGCTTAGGTCTATCATTTAAAGATACAACCAAATAGGCAGAATCATTTCCTGAGGAGCCCATTTTCTTTATCTCAGGTCCTGCAGATTTCTCCCTGGTATTATCAGGGAGGAGCAGCAGCTGAGCTATCCTATCTCCTTTACTAATAGAAAAAACGCCTTTAGGGCTTGAGCACAGGACCTGTATTTCAGGGGAATGTTGACAATCCATAATTCCAGGGTGGACTACTAAGCCCTGCAAGGTGAGTGAACCTCGGCCGAGAATAAGGCCCATGGTTCCCGGGGGCAAGGATGGTATAGGCTCCACCGGCACCGGCTGAATACTCATTTGAGGCATTAATAGGAAGTCGGAGGCGGCACGCAGGTCCACCCTTGTGGGTCTTCCTGGGTCGCCTCTCTGGCTGCTTCCTGGGTCCTGACAAACCGGTTCCCATATCTTTGAGGGCCCTGGGACCGAGGGCCCGATGACCCGTTTTTTGGCACATCAGTTGATTGACTATCAGGTGGGGGAAGAATTCTGCCCTTTATATCCCTCACAGAGCGACACTGGTCAGCTCTATGATAACCCTTGCCACACTTAGAGCAAAGAGTGAGAGTCCCTCCCTGTTTATCTGGAGCTCTGCAATCTTTCTTAAAATGCCCAGGCTTTCCGCAATTAAAACATGTCCTCTGATTATTTCTGCTCATGGAGCGGTTCTGAGATTGAAGGATGGCAGCCGCTAAACCTGCATTGCTGAGAGGTCCCCCAAGCTCTCTACAGACCCTGAGCCAGTCTTGTAAGCCTTTGTTCTTTCTTGGGGCTATGGCCGCTCGGCACTCCTTTGTGGCTTGCTCGTAGATTAGCTGTTCTATGAGAGGCGCAGCTTGCTCTGACTCTCCAAAAATACGCTCTGCTGCCTCTGTCATTCTGGCCACAAAATCTGAGAAAGATTCCTGAGGTCCCTGGATTATCTTTGTTAACTGACCAGTGGTTTCACCTGCTCGAGAGAGCGCCTTCCAGGCCCTAATAGCCGTGGAAGAAATCTGGGCATAAGCTCCCCAATGGTAGTTTGTCTGATCAGCAGAATAAGCTCCCTGACCCGTTAACAAGTCAAAAGTCCAATCTCTCTGCTCTGGAGTCAAAGCAGCTGCGTTTGCTCGGGCCTGCGCCTGTGCAGCTTCGTGCCAAAGCGCTTTCCATTCCATATATTTGCCCATACTAGGTAGAGCGGCTTTTACAACCGTCTGCCAATCAGCAGGCGTTAGTGCCATACCAGCGAGCCTGTCTAACTGCGCCAAGGTAAAATTAGCATTGGTTCCGTATTTACGAACCGACTCGGCAATTTCCTTAATCTGTACGTATTCTACCGGAGCGTGGACACGCCCACCCTCGGCTCCTTCAAAGACTGGAAATGCCTGTTGTATTTTCTTTTGTTCCTCTCGGGGAATGAATGAGTCTGCGCACTGCCTCTCTGCGCACTGCCTCTCTGCGCACCTCTCTGCGCACTGCCTCTCTGCGCACCTCTCTGCGCATTGCCCCTCTGCGCACTGCTGACGCACTACGCAGGGCGGGGGCTCCGCATAGGGCGGACCTTGAAACCGACTGCCGGGAGGTTGAACAGTACGCTGACTTTCGCCAGCCGCTTTTGGCTTTTTTCTTGACCAATTAGCTGGCTGGTAATGGGCTGCTTCTTCCTCCCAGTCTGTTTCCTCAGAGGAGGATTCTTCACTTGCTTCAGAGCTACTAAGAGCTGGCTTCCTGAGCTCATCTAGTGACGAGTATCTCCTAGAGACCTCCGCTAATCGATCTTTTTTCTTCTCCCTTTTTCCTCTTTTTCTTCTAATCTCTCTCCAGGTATTCCTACCTAACCTTAACTTTTCCTCGGGTTCAAGACCCTTGGAAAGGCCTGTATACTTATTTTGTGTACCATACTTCCTCTTTGTTCCTACTCTCTCTCCCCGCTTTACTTCTGATAGATTGTCCTGAATTTCCTCTAGAATTTTCAGCCCTATCTTAATCACTTGATAGCATGTGAAAAAGAACAAAAGGGCTCCTAACACCAGAAAAAATTCAAGGCCAAACATACTCACTGGTACTCTCGTTCCCCAGCTGAAAAGTTCTGAATTCATACAGTTGAATCCTTCTTAACAGTCTGCTTTACGGGAACCTTTATCACCGTCGTTCCCCAGCTGATGAGTTCTGAATTCGGCAGTTGAATCCTTCTCAACAGTCTGTGTTACGGGAACCTTTATAAACGTGATCCGCAGTTCTGGTTCTGAAATGAAGTATCCCTCCTGCGCCAGTCCGGAGTTTTTTCTCGTCCCGGAATTCGGCACCAATTGTTATTCGACGCGTTCTCACGACCGGCCAGGAAGAACACCACAGACCAGAATCTTCTGCGGCAAAGCTTTATTCTTACATCTTCAGGAAAAGAGAGCAAGAAGCAAGAGAGAGAAGCAAGAGAGAGAAGCAAGAGAGAGAAGCCAGAGAGCGAAGCAAGAGAGAGAAGCCAGAGAGCGAAGCAAGAGAGAGAGAAAACGAAAACCCCGTCCCTCTTAAGGAGCATTCTCCTTCGCCTCGGACGTGTCACTCCTTGATTGGCTGCAGCCCATCGGCCGAGTTGACGTCACGGGGAAGGCAGAGCACAAGTAGTCATAAGATACCCTTGGCACATGCGCAGATTATTTGTTTACCACTTAGAACACAGGATGTCAGCGCCATCTTGTAACGGCGAATGTGGGGGCGGCTCCCAACAGGTGGCAGTTGCCATTTCTCTCTGAACCGTCTCTCTAGCCCATATGCTTCTCTACAGATGAGTCCCTTTACACAGCTCCTTCCTTACTGCATGTGCTATGGTTTGTGCAGGCACTGAGCCATTATTCAATGCTGGTTATAGATGTTTCATTATTTGAGGAGAAAAAGTAGAAATGGGTATCTTTGGATTAAACATGCTATAAAACACTATAAAGTTGTCAGTAATTTAAGAAAATATCATCATCCTAGTATTTTAAATTATGGTAAGTACTATTAAGAATTTTGATGGTTTATCCACCAAAATGAGAATTTTTCTCCTATGGGTTGTAATACAAAGAAAGGGGCATCTTATCAGATTGTTCAAACAGAGGGAAGTGACCCAAAGGCTCATGGAGACAGGGTCTCAGGGGGGAGGCATTGAGGAAATGGGAAAAGATTTTGCATTCAAGTAACAAGGTGGGTTTTGCTGGTAGCTGCAATGGGAGCTCAGATAGTTTGGCCCTATGCTGCATAATAAAGAACATTAGCAGCAAACATTAGCATACCCATGACTGGAGTGGAAAGACATTCAGGGAAGCTGAGTCCTAACTTTGTTTTGGTTGATATAAAAATTGGAGGAGACATGGAATGGGAAATACTTAGATCATCTGTGGTAAGCATTATCAAAGTCTAGTATCTTATAGAACATAGAATGACAGAAATAGTAATCTTAGAAACAGAAAGAAGCTGGCCAAATAAATGCATTAAAACATTGTGTATGGTTAGAGACTAGCTTTCTTATCTGGTAACACAGAGGCAAAGATGTGGGAACTGTTACACTGAGTCTTTGAGGTTGCTGTCTTACACAGCATATTTGTGAATTATGCTGCTGGTTGGCTTGTATTTATTTGGATGTTTCTTCAAAGCAGCATTCTTTCTTTCTTCCTTCCTTCCTTTCTTTCTTTCTTTCTTTCTTTCTTTCTTTCTTTCTTTCTTTCTTTCTTTCTTTCTTTCTTTCTTTCTTTCTTTCTTTCTTGTTGTTGTTGTTGTTTTTTCCAAGACAGGGTTTCTCTGTATAGCCCTGGCTGTCCTGGAACTCACTTTGTAGACCAGGCTGGCCTCGAACACAGAAATCCACCTGCCTCTGCCTCCCGAGTGCTGGGATTAAAGGCGTGCGCCACCACGCCCGGCTTTCAAAGCAGCTTTCTTTAGCTCTGAGTGTTTAAGTTCTAGCATGTAATCTTAGTTGCTTAACACTGGACAAAATTGAGCAAAAATAGCCTTCATTTACAGATCTTTGCAGTATGTCTCAACACTGAATTCTTACCTTGTGTTTCACATAGCTGTTAAATAATCTATCAGTTCACATGTTGTAACCCGTTTAGTAATGACATCAAAGTATCAGTTCAAGAAGAGAAGGCCCCAGATGCTTTCATTTATTTCTCATGGGGTAAAACACGAGTGGGAGATGGCCATTATGTTGGAGGGATGCCCAGAGTGAAATCTGGGGTGAGTAGGTCTGTCATCATACCAATGATAAAGTGGTATCTTTGGAGAATGGTCAAAGCTGTGATAGCTCAGTTACTTCTATTTTTAAACATTCTGATGCACACATTTTAAATCATTTAGAATATTTTGTTTTCATACTCATGAAAGTGCGTACGTACTTAGATAAGTATGGTGGTCGACATTATGTGGACATTAAGTCATTGACAATAAAATTAGTAATAATTTAAAAAGAACATCAGTGAAAATTGGGCAAAAAGGAAGAGAATTTTTGGAAGTATAAAATCAATGTCATGTGAAAATACTAATATTTTTCTTTGATATCAGATTTAAATTACCAAATTTAATGGAAGAAGTCACTTTATGCACGAAGAAGTCTTAATTAAAAAGGGGGGCATAGAATATGATAACAAAGAGAAGAGTAAGGGTCCTTTAGACTTAGACCTGGGAATTTCTTGAGTGTAGAGAAGGAGTGTCTCTATTTCACCCTTGTCACAGGTTCATTTTCAGCTGCACTGTGGGAAGGAGAAAGGTGCCCTTCTGGTAGATAATGCTTTTCACCCCATAAGACTGAGGGTCTAGATGGAGCTCTGTGATTTAATGATGAATGATGGGCATCCTTTCAGGCCTGTATCAGTGGTAAGAGAAGAGCCTCATTCTCCAACCCTGATGATCACTTTCCCCACTGACGTCCCTTGGAGGCCTGCAGGCAAGAGACATGTATTCTTCTCATATCTTTGATTCTGAATATTACTGTTCTCTTTCTCAAGTCCTGGTGCTCCACATGTTTGTTAAGTTAATATCACCAAAAACCTGGACCAGATGATGCTTTCCCACACTGTGTAGGTGGAGGGGCTGTGTGTCAACTTTCTATACTTAGTCTACAGATTCAAATATTGACCTCAAACTTTAACGCCTTTACAGACAAGTCCTTAATGATGTTCAATCAAATATCAGAACGCTTTCTCACTCAGCTGAATTGACACATATAATTAATAATAACCCTTGGGGTGCTTCATCTCACTTAAAAAGAAAATGTTTTCACCTATCATAGCTGGTATGCAGAAAATGTGTTGCCACTGTGCCTGACATCCAGACCAACTATGTTTTCACACTTTCATTTAGGGATACAATATAGATCACTACTCAAAACGAATAGTTATTAATAAGTATAGTTTTAATAAAATTTATGAGTGGTGTATTATATGTAACTATATAGCACACACACATTCAGAATAATGTCTATGTGTTAGCCTGTGATTCCTTATATTTTTTAATATTATTCAGCATTAATGTAACCCGCAAAAAACTTAGTTTCGTTATCTGTAAGTGACGATAGTACACAGTACCTCTACTGTACCTATTTCATCATTGGAAGTTTAATAAATAAGATTTCTTAATACTCAGAAAGCTCTTAATGACTATTATTTATTATTGGCATTTTTATTGCTATGTGTGTTTGGATAAATAATAAATGGGAAAATAAATGGAATAGATATTTATCTTTGCATTTAGTTTTTATTTCTGGGGAAAAGATTATAGTTAGGCTAAAGGAACCTCCACTTTCACATCATTTGGCACGCACTCACCAACTCTCATGGTCACCATCAATTTACACTAGGGTCTTTATCACTAGTCTTGTACATCCGAAGTTATGATATGATGAAAAACTACACACACACACACACACACACACACACACAGAGAGAGAGAGAGAGAGAGAGAGAGAGAGAGAGAGAGAGAGAGAGAGCAAGCAAGAGAGAATTTAAAGAATTTTAAATGTGCCTTCTTAGTTGTTTTCCTTTCTGCTTCAGAAACAATATAGAATGAGAGCAAGTTAATGAAGGGAAGCTTTATTTTAATGCCTCGCACAGGGGTACAGTCCATCCTGGAGTGGCAGTCATGACTGCTGGTGCCTGTGGAGCTGGTCCCATTGAATCACAGTCAGGAAGAGAGATGACTGCGGGTGCTTGGGTACTCGGCTTGCTTTCTCCTTTGAGTTCAGGCCAGGGACCCCGTCCATGGACAGTGCTGTTGCAAGAGGGTTTGTCTACCCCCACTGATGTAATCTAGAAGCTTCCTCACAGACATTCTCAGAAGGTTGTTATCATGATGGCTCAATCCCAGCAAGTTGACAATGTAGTTTATCTGTTACAGTGCTTATCAATCAAGGTATATTTTGCTGCAGATTTAATAACTGATATAATAACTGTACTCAGGCATATATGCAAGTGCATATATAATTGCTCTTTTCAGCATTGATCAATCACTTCATCCATTCAGCATGAAGTGCATAGTATGTGCACACATGAGCATGGCTCATGTCTTTGTAACTGATTCATTTAAAACATATTCAGTTTTCATTTATTCACTTTCTGCTCATTCATTTAAAACATACTCTAAAACATTTACCTCTGCAAACCCATGTGCCATGTGGGCTAGAGAAATAAACATGAAACAACAAACAATTTTGAAATGTGCTAGATGAGAAATTCACACATAAGATTATCCTGACTCAAATACTCTTGCCTGTAGCAAGATAATGGTAAAACGACCAGAAAAGATCCGAAGTCAGAACACTGCTCCAATCTTACCAAAAAATGGATGCAGCTCATAGAGGAAAGGATAGAAGACATTTCCAGAAACAGAATGCTCCAGGAGGAAAGACAGAGGCATAGCTAAGATAAGAAGACGGGGTTAGTGGGGTAAAAGGATGTTTCAGTCTGGCATGAAGTTCAGGAGAAATGAGTGTCTGCTTTAATAAAGGCAGTGGCATTCTTTTGTCTGACCTACACCCCTGTATCCTTGTATGCAGCATCTAATTGGGAACATATCCAGATAGATAGGACCATTTTTGAATTTCATCTTAATTTTGTGTATGGTAGTTTTCTGCACATATGTCTGGTTTTTTGTGTATGCTGTTTTTCCTGAACATTTATCTGTGTACCACATCTGTGCCTGGCATCTTCAGAGATCAGAAGTGGGCATTGGATCACCAGGAACTGGACTTACAGACATCTGTCAGCCACCATCTGGGTGCTGGGAATAAAACCCTGGTCCTCTGAAAGAACAGGCAGTACTATTGCCTGCTGAGTCTTCTCTCCGGGACCATATTTGAATTTTTCAATGCATTGCAGGATTTCTTAGTTATCTCTGACAATGACATGCGGGCCCCCTCCCTCCCCCGTGAAGCAGCTCTATCTGTGCATTACTTATCAGAGCCACTATCAGATCACTTTCCGTCTCCATGGAGCAAGTGTTTCGGCCCATACTCATTTCCTGTGGTATTTCTGTACCACAAAAGTAAATATTTAAAGTCTCACGGTGAACAAAAATGTCAGTGATCTAACTTGGTCTAATGATCTAAGGGCTCTTCCTTGGAGATTTTGTTCATGAGAGCACGGGGTTGAGGTGAAGTGAGGGCCTTTTTATAATGATATCCCAAACATCAAGCTATTCCGACACAGTGTGACAGCGCGGGATAAGCAAGAACCGGTAACTTGGCTTGGGCATTTAACAACTGTAATTATTACTTCAGCTATCAAATAGAATCCTCATTTCTCTGAAACAGAGAAAACTAGAAAGAAACAAGAGATAGAGAGCAATTATCTCCAACTTCAATCCCAAGATGTTTGAATCATCTCTTGTTTCCTTTGCATTAAATATTTATATTGATTTCTTAATACTGTAAGGGACACTTAACACCTCTATTTATATATAAATGACTGGAAGAACACTTTTATACTTTCAACTGAAGTAGATTATTAAGAAATAGGCACTTGATATTGTATGAGGAAGTAGTTTGTTACTTTAATGTATTCCATAAATTATAATTGAGCATACTTAAAATACAGTTACTCATTAAAAACAGGGAAATCCACCCTGAACTAAGCCTTCACCCTTGTAAATTTAAGCCTGTCATGTAACGGAAAGCAGTTTCCTACCATATCTTATTGCCCTTTGGTTTCTAAGTCTCTGTAATTTTTTCCTAAGAGAATTGAGGTTAAATTCCACTCATTTTATAAGTCTCATTGTCTTCACCCCTTCTGGACGAACATTTTAGGTTTCCTAGCTTCTCTCTCACTGATTTGAATATCTCCCACTCCATACTTCCTTCAACATGCACAATTCAGTTCCTCATTAAAAACACTACTTTGAAGGTGCTGCCATCTTAGTTAAAAGCCCAGCCTGTGTTTTTGTTGAACCAAATGATATATGTGTATAGGTAAGTTTCATATAGTCTTTGAATCCAGCTTACCTGCTATGTCATTCGTTAACCTGTGCTTCTAAAGCCAGTGGGCACCAGGCTCCAACCACTTCCTTTTCAACAAGCTGAAGACAGCCTTTAAAGAACTGTTGTCTTCCTTTCCTCCCATTCTCATCTTTGCATTCTTTTCACTGTGTGTTCATCAAGTCTTGGTTATATGTGACCACATTCTCTTGCTTTAATATTTTATTAGCGTATATTAATTGTACAAAATAATGGTTCACCCTTACATTTTCATGCATGTGTGTAATGTACTTGGTCAGATTCAGCCCCTCTGCTTTCTCTTGCTCTCTTTCACCCCCAACTCCTGCTGCTTCTTTGTTTTCCGAATTAATCTTCCTTGCACTTTCATGACTGCACTTCGGAGAAATGACTCAATGAGTTGCATTGGGTTATTGTATTTTTTCAACCTTCCAATTCAAGCCTCTTTAATAATATGACTCAACCTTGACTCTCCTGGATATCTATTGAACCGCTTAGGAATTCTCCTTAATGAACACTCACTGGGTACCTGATATGGGCAAAACGTTTATTTATAGAGTTCTTTTTCACCAGATAATATTAGCAACAAAGTGCAAATCAAGTGAACAAAGATTTGAAGGTAGGACACCACAATTTGTGTATCTTCAGCATCCCTAAATATCTTTTTCCCTCAGATCAAATGGACTGCAAGAAAATTGGGAGTTGCCACCACATAACTCTCACGGAGCCTAGAAAATCATTTTGTCTCTCTTCTTTTAGTGACTACACTGACACATATAGGAATTTCCTATGTTGGCCTTCACTACATGAGAAATTTGTGAGTATTAAAATATATTATGTGACCTGGCCTTGACAAATGAAATTACTTCCATTCTTACACATTCAGAAAAGAATGTGTAAGGAAAGCAAGATCATTTAGAACTTTTTTCTATAGGTATTAAGGTGGTCTTCTCTGGGAATATGTGCTCAAGGGTGCTCTGGGTTTGCCTTAATCCACATAGGCGGGACCTTTTCAGGAAATCCAGGTGAGGCAAGCTAAGGAACACAGAGATGAGTTTAGTTATTACTCTGAATACAGTCGCAGCACTAGGAACCTTGAACCTCCCAGGTCAATCACCTGAGAAGATGACTTGCCTTTGGGTGTGCTTCCTTGACTTCACTGTGGTTGAGGTTTGAGATTGTCAGTTACACTAGAGAGAGATGGGTGCTGTTCAAGCAGTCTGCATTTTATTGTGAAAGGGAAATAAACTTACTGGACATTTTGAGAAAGGCATTAATTTATATTATGGCTATCATCACTACAGAATTCACACTTCTTCATAATTCTTTTGTTTATTTTTGCAATAACTTCATATTTAACTTCCTTGATTTGATGTTTTCCTCTCTTATTGCTAGCATTCACTATACAATTGTGACTATACAACTTGAGTTTCTGAAGGATCAGGTCCAAATGTCATTGTTTGATAGGCAAGTCTCCTCATTACCTTTTTCTTTTTACATACATGTTTATTTTTGACATTTCTTTCCACACCTCCTCATGATTCAGATAAACTACTCGTCACTAAGAATACATCTGACTCTTTGGTGAGGCAATGTCTTCATGTGTTTCACTCTTTTCCTTAGAATGTTCTAAGAAACATATTTGCACTGTGCATCATGTACTCTAGATATGATCCTCCTTCAAAGTCTGCCAGCCTTTAAGTGGGGAGTGGGCATGTCTTTTAATATTACAGTAGGTACAATACTAACTACAGAGGAACTCAAAAGGTTGGTGATTAAGAACTCACTTAACTAGATTACCAGAAACCTACTGGATCCTGTATGTAGAATTTAGATGCAACTGATATGGTGTAATGAATATAATGCTTCTAGGACTTAGATGTGAGTGACATGATCAAATAGGATCTAATTATTTACCAGTGTCCCACCACACACATTCATACACAGCAATTCTTTCTCTCTCCCCTCTCTCTCTATATGTATATGTATACACACATATACATACATACATACATATGTAATTATAAACACAATTTTGGGTTTGATAAATGCTTCCATAAGCCTCACATTTTATATAATTACCAAGGAGAGAATTTTAGAATGGAACGAAAAGAACATCACTTAAGTGCATGATTTAAAATAGCAAAACTCTGAAAAATGGGAAGAAAATGTGGAATTTAAGTCTTGTATAATAAAGTATCATTGGTTTTTTAAGTGGCAAAGTATCTTTGAGAATATCATCTCATTTTTTCTAAGTACATTTAGAGCTAATATATGCTCATTCTAAACATTATCTCAGAAAAGTGAGGCACACGTCCTGTAATTATAGTTTTAATGCATTTAAAGTGAGATATGCATTAAAGAAAAGATGCTTAAAGAATATCTGAACAGATTTGTATGTTTTTATGTTCTACTGTTACCTAAGATAGAGACAGTCTGTAATACCATGTCCCTAAAATTGATATTCATCTCATTTATTTGTGTTCCTCTCCCTCCCTCTCTTCTTCCCTCCCTCCTTCCCTCCCTCCCTCCCTTTTCCCCTCAATTACATTTTACAGAACATCACTGTAAAGCAGTCTAGTTGTTAGCACCTAGAAGCTAACATATCAGCCTAAGAGTAATCTTATGACTTAACTGAATTTGACTTCTGATGACAGAAAGAGACAAACAAAATCAGGTTGTGGTAAGTATGTCTAAGTCAAAACACAAAGTATCAGAGACAAAATGAGAAGAGCCCATTTGTGATAATGAAGTCAACAATGTCTTGCTTTAAATGTGATAACTGAAAAGAGACTCACAGGAGTGAGGGGGGTGTCTTATATCTGTCATGAGGAGAATACAGGCCTGCATAGAAGTAGATTGGGAAGTATAAAGTGTATGGCCAGAGAATATTTGGTATATTAAAAATAAATTTAGATAAACAGAGACCTTAGAAGTTGGGCTGGAGGCATGCCAAGTGGCAGAATGTTCAATTGGTATGCATAAGACCCCAGTTAAAGCAACACCACTAGAAAATCATCACAGATTTAATGATCATGCACAAGATTGACTGGAAGTACATCACAGGATATGCAGATTAATGCCACGAAGAGAAAACACAAATCATCTGTGCCTGAGGGATATGTTTGCTGTTGTATTGTCGTAGGCAACACCGGTAGGTAAGCAGAGTAGCTGGGATAATCCAAGAAATCATTAGGATTTTCCTAGGAGACCGATGAACTTAGCAATAGTAGAAACTGGGAGATCTACAGTGGAAAGAAAGCTAAATAAAGATGTGCTGGGCTGAAAACACATTGGGTTTTGGATCCCAGGAAATGTAAGTTGTAGGAGGATTTGACTTGGTTAGGGCCAGATACAGGGTGGATGGATTTAGATATGCTGTATATAGAGATGATACGGGCAGAAGAATAATGTTTGTGTGCCAACCACCTGGACTGTGGCCAAATGGATACTCTACACTACTGGGCTAGTAATTCTAGACGTTTCCCTCTGACTTACTAGCATTTCTAATATCTATACCCTTTGCCCACCTAACAGGATGCTGCCAGGAAGCTGGTCAGGTGGTTCCCTTTATAATGTCACAATTTAACAGATTAATCACCTTTGTCTTTTACTTCTTCAAAGTAGAAATATGAGCTGTCATTGCCCTATAAGCTCCTTCTTGGCATATTATTTATATTTAACCCATTTTAAGTAAAATGCATGTAATTTATGATGAACACTGCAATAAAATTTCATCTCAGGGTAACACTTTATTAACACTCTTTCTTCTTAAGCTCTTTGGGAAGGGGAAAAATATTAATTTCCTGCTGTGAGTCTTCAAGACTTTTCCAAAGAATGAGTAATACCCATTGCTTTTTCTTCACTTGAGGAGAACATGTTATTTAATTTTCTTTGTATATGTAATTACTGGGGAGGGGTTGAAATCTTCCCACTTAGTGACATTCTAGATTGAAAACACACCTAGAACACACACTAGCACATTGAGGTGTCTCAAATATACACTCAAGCCTTTCTTTTCCCCATATTTTAACCATTCATTTCTGGGAAAGATGTTATTATCACAGCTATCTGACAATATGAACACACACACACATGAACATAAACACACTTATAAAGATGAATGTATACTTCTTTAGAGACATCTGCCTTCACTCTATCATAAATAAATAAATAAGTTAGTAAATAAATAAATAAATACATAGTTTTCAAACCTAGGCCTTTTGGAGCCAATGATTAAAAAAAAAATACCAGTGTTTTTATTTATTTTATTCCAAGACTTCCTCCCAAATCTGCAAGTGAGCAGATGTGTTTGTGCAAATTTTACAGAGAATTTGTGTGGTTTTTACTTTACTGAGACTTGCAGACAGCCTCTGACTTAATGACAGACTTTGTATTTGAGCACCATTAACTTCACAACCCAGAAGGCCACATGACCTTTAATGATCAGTACTTTCTAGATTATAATTGTGTCCAATATGTCTCTCCGTGCTAAACTTAAGCGGTAAAAGAACAGTAATGACTGTGGTGACACATACCTGTAATGTCTGGGGAGTCAGAGAATAAAGGGTGAGAAATTCCAGACCATTCTTGGTTACATAGTGAGTTGGTGGCCAGTGTGTGATACTTAATGCCTTATCACAAAATAAAAAAGAAAGAAAGGAAGGAAAAAAAAGAAAAGAAAAGAAAAGAAGAAAAGAAAGGGAAAGAAAAGAAAAGAAAAGAAAAGAAAAGGAGAAGAGAATAAAGGAAGGCATAGCCTAGGAAATCATGCTCAAATCACTATTGACTTGTCCATGAAGTCATACTGCACTCAAGTAGTATGACTGATTTTCAACACGAAAAACAAATGCCCTTCTGTGTATTGGTATTTTAGTCAAAAGAGAAAAGACATCATAACGATGCTAAATTAGAACCCCTGAAAACACATATCCTTAGTGTTCCAAGTTTATGTGCATTGTTATGATAAACACAGCAATACCACCAGGCAGGTGCTAGTAGTATTCCAG
Organism: Mus musculus; assembly: GCF_000001635.26. Taxonomy (NCBI): domain Eukaryota; kingdom Metazoa; phylum Chordata; class Mammalia; order Rodentia; family Muridae; genus Mus; species Mus musculus. Next base: position 26,336,115 of record NC_000069.6, on the reverse strand, counting down.
TTTTGCAGAAGTGGAATGTGAGGTTAGTGGCTTCGGCACCAAATGACATGGGTGGGCTTATTTCCTTGAGAGCTATAGTGGGGGATGTGGAAAAAAACTGATCAATAGAAGTTCGGCTCTTATGAATGTGTCTTAATTTCTTGTTGCTGTGACAAAATACTGTCGCAGAAGTAGCATAAGCGAGAAGAGGTTTACTTTTGCTTACAGTCCCTGAATACAGTCCACAGAGGTAGAAAGTCACAAAGGCAGCAGTTTGGGGGAACTAGGCCTAGTGCATCTCCAGTTAGGAAGCAAAGAGGGGAAGGCATGCAGAACTTGCTTAGTTATTTCCAGAATCCCCAGCTAGGGAGTAGTGACTTCTACCACCCCTAGCCAAGACAAGTTCTCAGACAAGCACTAGCTTTTCATCCAGAGAACCTCCGTTTAGAAAGTTCACAACTACTTGTAATTCCAGCTCCAGGATATCCAATGCTTTCTTCTGATGTCCCCAGGGACCCTCCCACACCCCATTCTTTCACACACACACCCCTCCAACACACACAGGGGAAGGAGGAGGAGGGAGAGAGAGATAGACAGATAAAGTCACAGTAAAAATAAAAGAAAAAAACTAACAAGTATAGTCCTTGACCAGGGTGCCCAGAAGCCTGTCTCTAAAATGATTATAGCTCCAACTAGACAGCCTTATCCATCACAGGTTCATGGCACACACAGACGGTGACAAATGTTGCCTGTCTGGCACGTCTGTTTTGTTAACCTTCTTGAGCTTTTCTTTTAAGTAACTCATGAAAATGAGATTATAATGTTCAGTGTATAGATTTCGTTCTCACAAAGAATAATGTAAAGCTACAATAGGACTTATCTAAAAGTAATGTCATCTTATTGATATAGAATATTGGAAATAAGCAATGTTCAATTACTACGTTTAGAGCTTAGCAGGACAGCTGCAAAGGGTGGCCACGGGATGAGGAGACAGCAGATTACACAGAAGCTTATGGAAGTTACAAGTGGCATCTTTACTGAATTGTCTTTGCTTCTTGTTTAAAAGCTTAATGTTGTAATTACTATGATAGCCTCTCTCATGATGCTACCTTTGTTTGTTTCTTTTAAAATGGCTTCTTCCTCATTAGTTTTAGCCAGGCTGGCCTTGAACTCAGAGGTCCTCTTGCCTCTGCCTCTTGAATGCTAGGACTGAACTGATTCAATTAAATTAAAGGTATGTACCATATGCCCTACATATTATAATATTTTAAGTGTGCTATCTCCTGGAAGTTAAAGATTCGATGAAATAGTGTTGCTGATATGAGAACACTTACTTGTTTTCAACTTTCTGGAAAGCTGCATAGAAATTTTGAAGGTTTCAAGTTGAATTAGCAAGACTAGAGAAGGAAGAGCAGTAGCCAAGTGTCCCAGGCTTGATTCAGAGTGAAGCCTTATTGTCCTAGGCATACCTATAGGTTACTTCCTTGAAAGGAAAACAACCAAAACCAAAACAAAACCAAATAAACAAAAAAGATGTACTAAGTCGCAAAACTATGGAAAAGTGCCTTCAGGATCCTTCCAAGTGGGGAAAATATGTCATGATCAAGGTTGTTCTGAAAACCAGCATGACTGTGACAGAATCTCACAGTTCCTATTGGTTAGTATTAATTAACAAATAGCAACAATTACCTTAAATCTGTTAGGACAATCGCCTTCATTGGGTTGCTATTTGGGGTAACCCATTCCTCTGAATTTTAGAGACTTAGACTAAGACGAATGAGACGAACCCCAAGATAGAAAAGAGAGCTGTAGCTTGTGTGTCTCTGGTTTCTCAGAGCAACTCCTCATTCTCCTTTTGGTTAAGATTGTTACAGGTGGTCATCAATTATTTCAGTGGGTCTCAGCTTCTCTCTTCTCTTTCAAAGAGATCACAGAGGCTAGTAGGTTGTGACTGGGTGCAAGAGTGCACTGCTAGGCATCACACCCTTCACAAGTCACAAAAGCCAATAATGATTACTGTGGTGGATTTTTAAACGTTGACTCTCCAGCAGTTAAGAATGTGGGCACAGCTGGAGAGGAGAGACTAATAGTACTAGACATTTATAATGCTCCTACCAGTTCAGGGACCAGCCTGCTCCTACTTAAAGGGAATTTGAGGGGAGTTTGCTGGTCTGGGTGAGATCCTGCGATACTCAGTGGTATGCTGTTTCCCCCAGGTCCAGTCTCCCCTCTCACCAATCCCAGGCCCCTGAAACACAGCACCAAGGCACCAAGGACCAAGAAACTCAGCTTGCAGGAGGCTTCTTGCAGGTGGCCCGCCACCGCCACCGCCACCGCCACCTCCACCTTGCCAACCCGCATTTAGTTGCCGCTCCAAGAGGCTTAGAAGACGTCACGAGTGACGCCCAGGGCCCTTCACCCTTCCTGCAACCTCGGACGTTGCTGGCGCCGTGGGCGCTGCGGGGTGTTCGGGCTACCGCGGGTTGGAGGGACCAGAGAAGGCGGAACTTAGTAAAGGGAGGGGGCCGCCACCAGCACCTAGGCGGCTGCTGTGGAGGCTCCCCCCCCCCCCCCCGACCTGGGGGAAGTGATGCTGTGCTACAAGGCTGTCAGGAGTAGTGAGCCGGAGCTGGTGAGCAGGACCGCCCGGCAGGAGGGTAGATCTAGTTGTGTTGAGACTCCAGCTCCCAGCGTATGGCCAAGAGAGGGAGAGAGCGCGCGCAGCAGAGGCTGATGTGTGTGTGCGCGCGTGAGTGTGCGTGTGTGTGTGTGTGTGTGTGCCTGTCTACAGGTAGCAGCGGCAGCGGCGGGGACGCGAGCAGGGGACCCATCTGGAGCTACCGCTCCGCCTAGGATTTTCTGTGGCGATTGCTCATTTGGCTGACGGATCCGTGGTTCCCAGAAAAACCTCATCTTCTCCGTTTCTACTCTCCTTTAGGCGTCTCCAGTTTCAAGTGTGTGTTTAGGGATAATTTCATATTTTTCTTTTTCTTCCTCTTCCTCCAAAGCTTCTCAGGAATTCTGGCACGAAATCCTTGGATACATTTGCTCTGCCAAGTTTTGCTGCTCCAGCCCCCTCCCTCCTCCAGAGGCTTCTGGGGTGCTCTTCTTTTGGATTTACATGCAAAGAACCTATATATGTTTATATATCGGTCGGGTAGCTTATGATACATTTACGTGCGTCTCAAAGCTTGGTTTTCATCTTCTTCTCCTCAACACAGCGAAATGTTCCAGAGCTGATGAGCACAGAGACCATTATTCACATTCTTTTGATCCTGGTTTGGAACAAGGGGAGGGAGAGTGAAGAACTGTTTAACGTTCTGCCATCCTTAGGCTGAACGCTAGGCACCAAGAAGTATTTCTGGTTGCAGAGCAGGTACAACGGGGGCTTAGAGAGAAGGTAAGGGGGCCTCTTGAGTCTACTAGGCATGGCATTTACCTCAGTCCTAGGGACTGCTGATAACTTCCTGCTGGCTTCTACCTGCCCTCACCTTTTCCACCAACCCTACCCCATCCCTGTTCTCTACCTTGCTCCACCCTTTTCCAAAATCCCCGGGGCCCAGGAGGAGGGATCGGGTGCTGGGGAGGGTGACTGTGTTAAAGATGTGATAGTCCATTACAGTTTAAATGTGTCTTGTATTCCCCCACTTGATTGAGTTTCCCAGTACCTGCCTCTGTCTTTTAGCGGTTTAAAATACATTTTGTCCTTTATACAACAACAGTAACAAAAACAACAACAACAACAACTACAACAAAATGCTATGTCGATCAGATCAATGTTTTAAACACATCTTGGTGTTAAGTCTCCACTACTATCTTCTGATGAAAATAAAAACAATAAAAATTAATGAACTTTAATGAGCTGGGTGGTTTCTTCAATACTAGGTTTCATAGAATCTCCAAAATGCAGATAAACAGCAAGGAGGACAGTGGGCTTCAGCTCCTGTAAATTCCAGTTGTGTCACAGGGAGGGCAAATCCCCAGAGTTGAGAGAGAGGGAGCTAAGTCTAGCATAAGAAGACCTACGCGGCCAGCGAGTTTTTTAAAACCCACCTTTTACACTGCATCCAGTCCTCGATTAACTCCTGCTCTGGGGATGCGTTAACCGAACAGACCTTTTGATGGAGAAGTGGGCTCTTCTCTCTGTTCCTGGTCTTCAGCCAGCCTCCTTCCTCCCCCTCTGCCTGTCTGGCCCTGGCACTTTGCAAATCGCCGGTTTTGCGCACCCTCGCGGTGGGCGTTCTCCACGTTGCATCCTGCCCCCTCGGTCCTTCTTCCAGCGGGGTGGCCGAGTACATGCATCTTTCTCGGGGGGCTCGCTCGCACACGCCCTCTCCCGCAGCCCGCGACTCCCCACCTGCCCCGGCTCGCCTTAGCCTCTCTTCTCCTTCGGGTGCATCCCTGACCCTGGCATCCCTTCATCCCGGCCTGCTAGGGTTCGGAGCGTCGGGACGCGGCTGTGGCGGCGGTGCGGAGCTGGTGTGGGAAGCCAAGGCAGGAAAGGCGAACCCGAGTGGGTGGTGAGAGGCCAACCGAGTCCGTGGGAGCCAGGGAAGCCGAGAGGAGTGAGACACTGAGTGTGCGCTGCGCGCTGCCCTGGTCGGGGCGGACTCGTGCGGAGGCTCCTAGTCTTCCGAGCGGCGCCCCAGCCTCTGCAGTGAGCCTGCTTGGGTGCGCCTTGGGACCCAGGCACCCAGATCCCGGAGGTCGGCGGAGAGGTACCCGAGAAAGGCAGTGATTCTGAGAGTCCGCGGAGGGGAGACGCGGAGGCTGAGCGGATGGAGGAACAATGCCGCCTCCAGAAGCAAAGCCTTTCTTGAGCCTTGGCTGGAGTGTGGAGTCGGCTCTCTGCTCTGCTCTCTCCAGGCCTTGAGGCTACTTCTGGGCTTGGTTCCGCCTCTTAGTTTGACAGGAATTAGAAAGTTGCTCTTCTTCTCTACAAGGTTTCCTTTGAAGTGGCTTTCCGATCTGCGTGCTGGTTCAAGTCAAGATGTCACTTTCTGGATCCCCCGCGAGGAGCGACTAATAGATTATGCATTGTTGGGCAATAAACTCTCCTGGGAAGAGAGGGTAGTCCACCCCAAGGTTTAAACGGTTCGCCACTGACTCCTGCCAGCCTCAGCACAATGCCTTGTGAGTAGACATAATATTAAAGCAACCTGCAGTAAATTTTAAATTATTTAGGATGAGGTTTTTGAACGAGGAATAATTTATTCCGGAGGAAGCAGTTAGGCTGTTATTGGAATGAGGGAAATATGTCCCATATTTGATTCATTTGTGATTATTCTAATGAGCTCTGGCCTGTACCACTGTTTTCTCTTTCTCTCTCTCTCTCTCTCTCTCTCTCTCTCTCTCTCTCTCTCTCTCTCTCTCTCTCTCTCTCTCTCTCTCTCTCTCTCTCTCTCTTTTTCCTTCCATTTCTAGGGCCTTAGTGGTAGACATAGGGCTGGGGAAATGTGAATTTAGATAGTTAACCCTCTCTCTTTCACTGTGTGTTTTAATAGAGTGTTGACATCCCAATTTCCCTCTTTTTATACTAAAACTACTGTAGCCTATTTTGCTTAAGTAACTGGAAGTTTCATGCTATATTTGACATTACAGTGTCTTGATACATTTCTCAAAATTAATTATACTTGGACTATTAATATGATCATAATTTTTTAAATGGCATTTAGAGGAGGTGTGTATGTATGTATGTGTGTGTGTGTGCTTGAGTACAAAATCTATAAAATTTCTGAGCGTAGTCAGCTATTACAACCTAAAGAGAGTGCCAGTTTTCTTTGGAAATGAGTTGAGCAGCGAAGACCATGTGTGTATTTAGAATATCTAATGCAAAATGCAAAACCCCATTAAGTTTACTGTGCCCTTGGCAGAGAATGGATCTCAGTCTCCTTGCACTGCCTAGTGATGGAGTGATTCACAGAGAATGTGGAAGTTAATCATTGCTCAGGCCTTCTGATGGCACGGAGTGATTAAAAGGAGTAACTGTTTTCTGTAAGCCTGCTCTTCTACATGTAGTCTTTACAATCCTTCTAGCTAAAGGAGGAACGGGGATATTTCAGAAGGAAGTAACACTAGAGATCCTAGGGTTTGAAGTAAGAAGAGCCTCTTTGGGGACTTCCCCCTCACCTCCACCCTCAGAATTGCTGTCTGTCAAATTTAATTTTTTTTCCTGTGGTTTTATTTTGTGAAAATTTCCATTTTTATTTAGTGATAACATATTGCCATATAAAAATGCTTGGATTGTTTGCAATTGGAACAGGGCTACACAGGAAGGTAGGCCCAGGATCTTCTCTGCTTGTTTCTGGTGGGGGAAGGGTTGCCTAGAAGTCTAGTTGACTCTGGGCAGGGTCAGTCAGATGACTCCCCTGAAAGACACAGTGCCATCTCTTCCAACCCTAGTTTCTCAGATTTGACTTCACATTTAGCATTTTCAAGCAGTTATTCTGGGATAAGTCCTGCTCTTATGTCAACTTGCCTTAACTTATTACTTTAGCTTTTCAAAAATAAAATTAAACCTTAGGATTATTAAGTAGCTAAAACTATAGAACACAGGTACAAATTTTAAGATTTGCTATTTAAATTTTTATCTTTGATGTTATTGACATTTTATGGGTCGATGGTTTTTAATCTATCTATCTATCTATCTATCTATCTATCTATCTATCTCATGTAATTGGTATACCTTTCTCTGAGTTTCCAAGTGTTAAATCAATTTTTAACATTTTTAGAAAAGCTTAGTCATGGATGTCTCTAGAAGATCCTGCCCCTACTGAAGAGTTACTTCATAAATTACCTATGTGAAGGTAGTTTTTATAAAGCAAAGCACAGCTGGAATTAACAGTAAGACCAGAAATTTCAGCAGATTGACAATAGAATCTAATGTATTTTGCCATGGTCTGTCTTCCTTATGTGACATTTGATGACCATTTTCAGTCTATTAAATTATAATCTCTTAGTTATGTTTCAATCACTTATAAGGAGAGTCACAAGACTTGCACTTTCTAAGACTTAAGACCAGTCTTGAGGATATCAACATTGCCCAATGGTTGGGGTAGCCCTACCTGCCAACATCCAAATTTTATGAGAATCAACACTTCACAAACTTTCCATAGAAACTTCCTTTGTCTGCTGCTACTCCAAAATTTACCTTTTGGTCCTGTTCCATGACTCTTATTATGTGCTTGTGTTAACATATCTTAGTAGATCCAACTCCCTTCACACCCACTGCCCAGAATTTTAGCTTCCTATGGCTGTCTTTCTTTTCACCCTTTTTCTTCCTTTACCCCCTCTGATAGGCTGCTGATTCCACAAGCACTTATTTTCACATTCCATTATTTGGTGTTTTTATTGGATGGTGAATTGCTGGTGGTCAGATCAGAATCCATACCTGATTTATCATTGCATTTAGAATTCTTATCTCCATGTCAGAACATGAAGTAGACCACACATGGATAACACATATTCTTCATAACTAGATTTCACCATGAAGTAATTACTAGTCTAGCAGTGGATTAGGAAAGTAAGGTTTATTTAATGTCATATAACAAGAAGACAGACAACTGACAAAACATTGAAGCAAACAAGATTCTCCTATCACCTTTGTACTTTGTTGTCATGATCAGAAGATTGACTCCAGGCCTACCATCTCGCTTATGATCTCTGGTCCACCAAAATGTGAGGGTGGCAAAGAAAAGGGAGCGCTTTAAATCAGAACTCCCCAACTTGACATTGCTGTCCGTTATTTGGGGCTGGTTAATTATTTTTCTTTTCTGTGGGAAAGATTCTGTACATTGTGAATGTTTAGCAGTATGCATGACCTTTACTCTACGCACCTGTCCTGTACCCAAGAAGTACCTCCAGACATTGCCAAGAATCCCTGTGTGAAAAAAGTGACCATAGTTGGGAGTATTGCTCTGGAGTGGGAAGGGAGAATCTGTTTCCTCCTCGCTCTTTCACTTTGTGTGTCGGTGCTAGTGAGGGCCTGTTCTGAAGTAACAAATGAGCCTTTATGAGCCTGGAATAAAGAAGGAAGATGGGGAGGAGAAGCACGGAGATGGATGGGACCACACACACCTGCTTTTTGGGCCGTATGTGCAATGTGATTTTTTTTCCCCATGAACTTGCATTTTCATATACATCAGACTCTTGTCTGGTGGCAACTCCTTGATATCTGATGTTGGTATAAAAATAGTTTGGTTACTTTTGATATCCTGAACAATATTAGAATCTTTGAGGGGGGAATGGACATGAGATTGAAACCTAGTAATGCTTGCTGCAATTATAGAATAAATAAATACATATAAGTCATCTAAATAGTTCAGACAGGTGGAAAAGTCAAGGGCATATGGTTTTCACGTGATAAATGTTGATGAATTAACCATGACAATTGTTAGGCAATAAGGGGACAGGACAGAGCAGCTTTATTTTCTTACCTTTCCTCCTCAGACATTGCATTTACAAATGAGGATGTGGTCAATTATGTTAAGAAGGATAAAGGAAATAAAAATGTACATCTTGGGTTTAGTATTGCTTTCCAGTGCTTACATTTTACAAATTATCACATGTTGGTGATGATACTGAGAAAATTAATAGATCTCTGGACAGACATGTTAGCATGAACAGAAACGAAACGTAACAGCTATGCTTCTTAATTGTTTATCTAATTATGGCAATAAAGGCTAACTTAGAAGTAATAAACCTGCTGCACAAAGACATATCAGGATTGCTATGGATGGCCAAACCACTTGTCCAATATTTTCTCTATTCATTTAAATTTTTCTCTATAAGTTTATTAGAAGCTAATTTGTGTTAAGCTTTGTTCAATGTAGAGATGTAAAGTATGGTGATTCTTAGGTAGCCTGAAGTTGTGAGTTCCAAAGTAACCAAGTGAAGAACTAGGGATGTAGTTCAATGGTAGAGCACTTTGTACACATAGCGTGGTGAGTCTTTAAGTTCAGCTACAAGTGCTCAAGAAAACAAAGAAATAAAATCGCAGGAAGGGCCCAGTGAATGCCTTTACAAATAAGACTGTCACTGGGTCAGTCGATGATTCTGGAGGTGAGCTGAGTGAGGGTTGGCTGACTTAGCAATTTAATGATAGGAGTTTAATCATGTCAGTTGACTGCATATCCTGGGACCAGTGTAGCTATTGCAGAAGCAGTCAACCCTCTTGACACAACCACACATCAACAGGAGGGAACAGGCATTCTCTTGTGAAGCTTCCTAATGCTAGGAAGAAAAGTTCCCTTACAGCCAATGCAGAAAAACTAAAGAAGCCCCCACTCCTACCTTATAATTTATGCAAGGTAGGACTTTGCATTCTCATAAAGACTCAGTCATGCCCACTTGGGGTTACAGGAGGGTTGGCTTTTTCTGCAGCAGTGAGGTAATCACCTTTAAATCAGAGCAATGTTAACTGAGAGGAGAGGCTAGGAGCTGGCAAACAGGCTAGCAAGGAGGGCTTCCTGCAGCTCTCTTGATCACCTTCTCTAGGCGCTCATGAATCCAAATGCTTACATTAACAGCACATACACAAAATGTAATCCAACCATCTTTGGATCTATTGCACTATGGTAAGTTCATGTCAGAGTTCAAGCTCCTGAAATAGAGTGCATGCCATTTTCTTGTGATGTCGCACAGGTTTTCATGTTTGTTTGTTTTTAAATACATCTTGGAAAATTGAAAAATGTGTTTTGGATGGGAGAATGGTGAACACTCAGTTACAGTACATTGCACATGTAAACTGGACATTTTACTTCTCTGGGATAGCTACATCAGGTCATTAAATCAAAGCATGTCTTCCTTGCCAAATAGGTCACATGCCCTCACCTGTGTTCCTTACCAACCCGATTTAGAAATAGTTTGAGAAATGACTGATTCTTTGGCCAGTTGCTCTTTTAAAGAATGGGATTTATTTCGGTTCTCTCCAAATGAAAAATCTAGGGTTTTTTTTTTAAGTTTATGTAGAACATCTTTGGGCTTAATCATTTCAAACTTACACATATTCAAAACTAGTTTAGGGAAATTTTTATATATCCACAGACTTTTGAAAAATTTAGGAAATAATTTTCCCAAAGCACAGAATGTCTGGATAATTTCATGGAGATTGTGCACATGATGTCTAGATAATTTCATGGAGATTACAATGTATTGTGCTCATACACACTCTGTTATCCTCTTGTGTCTCTTTCCCACACTCATTAGCCTCTCATTTTCATGCCTTTTTTTATACCGTGTGAGTGAGTTCTACTACGGTCTTATATACAAGCATGAGTGCATTGTTTGCTGGAGCAAGGGTGAGTTACAGAGGTTTTACCTTTAAAGGAAATGCCTTGCACTCTTCATACTGATGTTCCCAATCTAGAAAAAAAACTGTTAAAGTGTGTGTGCATGTGTGTGTGTGTGTGTGTGTGATATAGAGCAAGGTATAAACTCAGTTTATTTATTTGTACTTCCACATATTCCAATATTTCATATTCCATAACTATGAAATGGGAAGATCTACTTTTAGACCATATACCCATGGGCTTCTCTCAAACATCATCTTTCCCTTTAAAAACATGAAAAAAATGTTGTTCTTTCCTTCTAACCTCATTTCAAGAAAACTCAGAGAAAGTCTGTGCTTCACTGGAATCGGTGTTCCCAGTCAACCCACTTCACTCTGTTTTATTATTAAAACTAAAATTTTGAGCTTTAACTTAGCGTCAAGACTTTAATGTTTGGAGAAATTTTTGTAGTCTGTTTTCAATTGTTTAGGGAAAGGAGAAATAATGTAGTAAATATACGTATATAGATGTGAGTATTACCAAGTATCACTCATTAATTTTTTCCCCTGGATGTATATGTGTTTGGAAATTATTTAAAGTTATGTGCAATAGCTGCTAAGTTTAGAATATGAGAGGTAAGAGAAGGAGAGAGTTTCCAATGGCATTTGAGTTATTTTAAGAGGAATATATGTTATATTTGTAGACAGATAGGAAACTAAGATGGAATACGTGGAAGTACAAATAAACTGAGTTTATACCTTGCTCTATATCACACACACACACACACACACACACACACACACACACACACACACACTTTAACAGTTTGTTTTCTAGATTGGGAACATCAGTAGCCTCATTGCTATCCAGTAATTTTCACCAAATCTACAATGTGCAAGAACCATGAATGGTGAGAAGGTTGGAGTTCGTATTACTCTCACTTCTAAAGTGGATTTTGTTATGGATGTTGGCTGTCTCCTCAGTTTACCTTCAGTGTGTTACAACATTTTTCAGAGCATGCCATAACTCTGGTGCAAATGTTCTATTTCTGGGCTCCATGCCTAGAGCAGTTTCCACCAGAGCCGTCACCTCTGAACTGAGCCCCCTGCCTCCAAGGGAACTGGTTATGAATCAAATGTAAGATGATAATTAGTCACTCCATCTGTGTTTAGGATTGGGAACAGATGCTTCCCCCCTTTGCTTTAATGGAAAGTGTGTTTGAAAGTAGCAGCATTGTGAAATAGAGTTTTAAACAGAGCCACATGTTAGTGGACACTCTTGTATACTGCATGTCAGAGGACTGGAGTATGATTTCCAAGCATCTACCTGGCCTTTTGTCATCTCAACCTGTGTAATTGCTCTCCGACCAACAAACTCATGGTAAGATAATTATGATTAATTGCATGAGCCTAAGGTATGGCCAGTTTCTGCAGTTTCTCCTAGGTCATACAATATTTAATGCTATTTAATAGAGCAAATTTCACTAAAACTAAAGAGTCCATTATAGGATATGTTTTTTTTTAATACCATAGAAAGGAGAAATTACCTAACTTAATAATTCTATAATGCTTTTCTCCCACTTAAAATTTTAATATTGTATTTCTCTAAAATTGTAAAGTTTCATTTCTCTAAAGAGAAATTTAAACTCTTATCTACACATGAGTTTAAATATACAAATATATTTAAATATATTTGTATATAAATCTTGTATATGTGAAAGGCAAACTACTATTTAAAACACCTATTAGACTATGGATTCAGAAGGGTTGATTCTATTTGGAAGCTCACTCATTGAAGTCATTTTGACTTAGACATCATTTATATATTTATCCATCCAATAGGGTCTGTGTTTGCAATCTACCATTTCTTAAAGAAGGCTACCTGATTGTCCCAGGATTTCATTCTGATCACTCGATACATTCTAAAAGAGCTGAAGCTGATGATTTGTTGATCTTATTAAAGTAGGATTGTAGGTGATTTTCAGAATGCAACTAGGATTCATATCGTGGCTGAATTGACCTAAAATGTTGGGATTGGTGGTGATCTGGCCATGTGAGAAGGGTTGTCCACAGTTTTCACATATATACTTCAGGGCAGCTAGAACCACTCTGCTATTACATAACTTACTCTGGACATAAATAACTAAATGGTGCATCCTGGCTTCAAACACACTGAAGGGTATAAAAAAGACTAGCAGCCAATGAAGAAGAGAAACTTTACTGCTTCATATAGCTTCATTTCTAAGACATGACAACGCAATTCTGATAATTACACGTTTTTCTATTAATCTCCAAACATTTAGTTAAGGGATTATAAGCAATCTCATAGGAAGGACGATTAGAATGCAATGCATCTCTTACCATACTCACTCCTCATTGCGACATACTGAAAATGGAGCAAGTTTTTCTCTAGTGAGCAAAAAGAAAAGTAAGTAAGAAACTAGACCCAGAAGCAGGCGAGCCATATGTGGAAATCAGAGTCCAATAATAGCTATATGATATGCTCTCGGTATACCTGAGCCTTGCTGGCAGTGATTGAAATGCCTATGGATGGATCTTAGTTCCTATATTTTTTTACGTGTATTTGTATGGAAGTGAGTGCCACTCCCAAGAATACAGAAGGGGACCATGAGAGGGAAACTTACAGAAGTGGGGTGGATCATAGAGTGCATGTGGTCTGTGGAAAAGAGGGAACATTGGGGACTCAAAGGTGTATGTGGTGATGTGGGAGGGGAGGTGGTGAGAGAAGGAAGAGGAAGGGTTAACCTAATATTCATAAAACACCAACCGTAAATAACCTTGTTTCTTAAAACCAAGCATATAAAAATGTAATTATAAAAATAAATACTTTTTATGGCTCTAAAAGTCATTTCTTTGGAACAGTGAAATAAACAAAGCCTATTTATAACAAAATGTATTATATTTAAAACTTGTATCTTATATACATATAATAGTAGATAGATGTTGCTTTAAACTGGTACAGCTAAGATATATAATATGTACTGTGTAACTTTAGTGTTTATTATTTATAATACCTTTAAAATTGACAAGCCTTTTTAGGTCTACACATACATATATCATTTTATTTCTCCCCCTTTTCTTTACTGGGGATTGAACCCATGTCCTTGTGTCTGCTAGGCAGATGCTCTGCCACTGATCTACAGCCCCAGTATTGCTTTGTTTTTTTTAAAACAACTCTAAGCTAACACAGAAGGTTCCATAAAGCAGAGTTAGAATGTAGATATATCTCTCTTCAGACGTACCAAATTAGAAAGATCAGTGAATAATTTAAAGCCAAATCTAGGATGCAAAGGTGGGCAGAGGCGAGAAGAAAATTCATTTTCCATCAAGAACAAAGAAAAGTTACAAAGAAATTAACTATCACTATATATAAATGTTCTGCCTTAAAGGGAGTAATCAGTAAAAGGGAGCAGAAGAAAATTGGCAGGTAAAAAAATGAAATTTCCCTTTTTAAAATTTTATCATTACTCAACCACATTGCAACGCTTTTTAAAATGTGAGTAGAAAGGAGAGGAGGCATTGGCTCCGTCAGTCAGAGGCTCCTATTTGCGGACATATCTTGACAGTTCTTACTGTGCAATCCCACAGACAACCATGTTTCTTCTCTGTATTATATTTGAAAATTGCCACTGCTCTTAAGAGGTCCAGAAGCTGAGCACTTGCTTTCTGATGAATCACAAGCTCTCTAGGCGGGAGCCACTCTCCTTCTCCCAGTGCCCCAGTCACAACAGAGGGAGTACTGACCTGTCATTTGTCTTGTGGAGAGAGTGAGTTCATTTACAGAGCATAAAGAAGATTCTTTTTCCTTTTTTCCTGGACCAGGTATTCCTATAGCACCCTTTAGTACAATCAAAATCCTAGGGAGCATAAGGAATAGATTTAATATTGCTGAAAATAAGATTTCACTGAATTATTAATTATAACACTCTTAAAGCTCTACTTTGGCCATTTCTTCATATGGAGGTTATTGAAGATAATCGGTTTAAAGATGGAGAGTTTTATTTAATAGTTTATAATCTCAGACACTGAACACAGTCTTAAGATTGAATTCAAAAAGCAAATCACTTTTTTTTTTAATAACTGAGAACACAAATCACAATTTTGGCTTCAGGGACTCTGTAAATCATTATAATAATAAATAATTATTTTCTGAAATCGTAAATTTCCAACAGCTTTTTTTTTTTTTTTTTTTTAGCTAAAAGGCTAAAAGAGTTTATTTTTTAAAAAATGTATTCACTTTACAATCCAATTGCTGCACCCTTCAGGTCCTGTCTTCACATGGTCCCTCCCCCTCATCTTCCCTCCCCTTCTCTTCCTTTCCCCCAAGGCAGCTCAGTCAGGGAACTTATTCCACAAATAGTCAACAGCTTTAGGGATATTCCCGCTCCAGTTCTTTGGGGACCCACATGAAAACCTAGCTGCACTTCTGCCACATATGTGTGGCAGCAGGAAGGGCTACGTCCAGCCTGGATATGCTCTTTGGTTGGCGGTTCAGTCTCTGAGAGTCCCCAAGGGTCTAGATTAGTTGATGTTGGTCTTTCTGTGGAGTCCTATTCCCTTTGAGGTCCTCAATTCTTCCCCCAGCTTTTCCATAAGAATCCTCAAGCTCCATGCAATGCGAGGCTGTAGGTCTCTCCCTGTTTCAGTTGGCTGATGGATGAATCCTCTCAGAGGACAGTTATGCTAGGCTCCTGTCTGCAAGCATAGCAGAGTATCATTAATAGTATCAGGGATTGATGTTCGCCCATGATATGGGTCTCAAATTAGACAAGTTATTGGTTGGCCATCCCCTTAGTCTCTGCTCCATTCTCTGCCTCTGCATTTGTTGTAGACAGAATGAATTTTGGCTCAAAAAACTTTGTGGGTGGGTTGGTGTCCCTATCACTCCAGTGGGGTTTCTGCCTGGTTATAAGAGGTGGCCCAAAAGTGTCAATTTTTAAAGCAAACTTTCTTAGTTTATATGCTGCAAACTTTTAGCCCAGAGAACAATAATTTGGTTAATTTGTATAGCAGTGGAGTTGAACTTAATGATATTGATCTGTATATAATTATTTCTCACACCAATTTTGCAGGCAAGAGACACCAGCACCAAATATTTTACATTTTTAATTGCTATAATGCATACAATTAGTTGTGTTGGCATACTTTTCAGAACTGAAAAAGAGGGCAGTTAGGAGTTATGCTTTTAGGAAGGTCTAGGAAAAATGTTACTTAAAGGAGATTGGATATATAGAAATAGTAAATGGGGATGGAGAGGGCGGGAGGTGTCAGTAGACTTCAGAGTCTACTTGGAATCCCATACTGGGAAGAAGGGATCTCAAATGAGGTATTGTCTGCATCTGTAATCTGTGTCTATGTCTGTGGAAGAGCCCAACCCATGGTGGTACTATTCCGAGGCAGGTGGACTGGGATAATCTAAGAAAGGTAGCCAATTATGATCTTGGGGAGCAAGACAGAAAGTCACCTTCCTTCACAGGCTCTGCTTCATTTCTTGCTTCCAGGTCCTTGCCTTGAGTTCCCATCTTGGCTTCCCTTGATGATGCACAGCAAACCTGTAAGCTAAATAAACCCTGTCTTCTATAAGCCAGTGTTTGACAGTGTTTTCTCACAGCAACAGAAAGCAAACTAGTTTACACACAATTCCTCACACTGCAGTTTTGCCTGGGTTTTCCTGCCGCTTATTCTGCCCTTAGCAATCGTGAGAGAAATCCTGCCTCCAGTACTCTGCCAAACCGAATCCTTCAGTTCATCCTCTCCTATCTTCTGATGGCAAGATGCTTATAAACAAAATGTTCTATGTTCTATTTGCTTAAAAAAAAAAGAGAGGCTTTGTTGGGTGAAAATTTGCCTTTTAGTGCCCAATGATGGTATTTGCCATTTCTTTAGAAAATGTAATCCTTGCAAAGATCTGTGAAACACAATGTCAAGTGACAGGCATACTTCTGTTCCTACTAAATTGCACATGAAATCAGCATATCCCTCTTGATTCTGTATTAATCCACTCTGTGAAGACAGTGGCTCATTCTGGGGACAGGTAGTCAGAATAACCTGTACCTGGGGACCAGGAAGGGAATCGGTCAGAAGACTGTGAGCATGGACATAATTTGTCATGAACGTAATTTGTTATAATACTACCAGTCAGTGATACTTAAATAGTTCAGATATTCATTTTCAATGTTCTTGCCTTCTCTTGTCTTCTCAAAGAACCTGTGGGGCAGATATCTTAGAGCAGTGTGACTGGTGGGCGTGGTCTGTCATCCACATCAGAGAAAGGGAAGAGAGTGAGGTGGTGCTCCTGAGAGTAAGCAGCGCAATCACTGGAAATGTAGGGGAGGTGTAGGGAGAGGGGGAGCCTTTAAGATAGCAACACATCTCTTCTTCCCCCTGCTGCTCCAAAGCTTCTAAGCAGCAACACGCCTGTGTCTTCATAAATGTAAATCCATCCAGCTATTTATCTGATTTAATTGAAAGTTCCAGGTGACCACTCACATGTGAAAAGGGTGACAAGCACTTAGGGAAATTATTCCTATTCTCATAGACGAGGAAGGAGCAGGATGGTTGGAAATGTGCAGGTCATATGGGGAGAAATAAAGCCTTATTTATCTTTTGGTTTATGCTTTGTGCATTTTGTCATGGGCATTATTTCTTACTCTTGTTTCCTTACTTCTCAATCCCTGTAGCTGGTGAAGGACCTCTGACATGTGGCATTATTCTCTGCCTAGAACAAGAACCCTAATTCAAAATACTTATTTGTATCCTTGGACTATTGGGAAAGCCTCAGCACAAGCCTCAACAGCAGACAGTGCAGCAGCAGAAAGTTTGCACCAACATTCCCTTCCTCAGGCTCTCGATAAGTTAAGAAGCATGGAATAGGTAGATGCTTGGTTGGGAAGGTGAGTTTCAACAGAGGCCGTTTGCAGGGATGTCAAGCCCGAGTCCAAGTTCCGTGCTTTCCAGAAGAATCACTTTACAAACCTAGACAGGGTCCAAAGCAGAATCCCAGGGGAGGACTGGCGGTGGAGGAATCAGGGCATGAGGAATAAGACTGAAAAAATGAGCAAGGCTGAGAGAAAACAATTTCGCTCTGCTGCTCTGTGTAACTCTGTAGGCGGCATTGCTGTCCGGTGGGGAATAAAATGCAGGCGTCTATGTAGTACTCAACTTTCTTGGCTCTATGTTTTCTACCTGTGAAATAGAATCGGTAACCAACCCCACAGGGCTGCTGCGGAACTAAAGGAAATTGTGAGTTGTAGCACCTTTCTTAGCATGTAAAATTTATTCACAAGTGTTCGCATTGGCATGATTGCCCTCTTCGTGTGTAACCGGATCATATTCTGCTCACGTATCAATTGACATTATGTTGTTGCTCAGGCTGGTCTTGAACTCCTGGGTTCAAGAGTCTCTTGTTGTAAGTTCATTATCTGCTCTCTAGGTACCAGGTCAGATATGATGGACAAAGTGGAGTGGAGAAAACAAAAAGAAGAGCAGAGTGCAATGTTGTCTGAAATTACTGCTGCTGCTTCACTTCCTCTTCCTCCTCTTCCTCTTTCTCCTCCTCCACTTCCGCTGCCTCCTCCTTCTCTTTCTCTTCTTCCTCCCCATTTTCTCCTCCTCTTTCTCTTGTTCTCTTCCATTTTTCCAGAACTCTCAGAAATCTAGTGCTTTCCCTACCCTGTCTTGCCTAAGGCATGGAAAGATATGGCTGTTGTTATTTCACTTATGCCTAGAAACAGAGATGAAGCATTTAGAAATGGTGAAATTGACAGCTTTAAAAAAAATAGACTCTGTGAGCATTAAAATGTGAAAATATTTGAGTCATAGACTTGCTAGGGAGTTAGTGTTTAATAGGCGTCTTCGTAAAGATCTTTAAATTAAGCCACGTCATTTTCTATACATGCATGAATCTCTTAATTATAAATCAACTTTTATTATAAATAAAGCATGTCCCTTCAATGTTTAATCATGCATTGGAAAAATTAAGCTTTTTCTGTCTTTTTTTTTTTTTTTTTTTTTTTTTTGCATTTCAGTTTTGGTTTTCAAACTGGCATTCTCTGTACCAAAAAAAAATTGCATTAAGCTAATGTTTATGCTTGCACATAATCCCACACTTTCAAGGCAACACTTAAAATATTCAGAAGAGCTTCACAAGAGGGAGTAGTTTAATTCTGCTGTTGACTCACAGCCATTGTTCTTCACAGTTACAGCTCCACTGGCAAAGGCCACATATGGTCACTTGTTTTCTCAGTGTACTGAGTGATAATGCATTAACATTCTGGCTGGTGCAGAGGCAGTGCTGTGCTTTAGAGAGGTAGCTAGGGAAGATGAGCTGTCTCTTGGTTGGAACGAAAAGGAGATCAGCACTGGAGAGACCGAAGGCTGCTTTAGACTCATTAGTGTGGCATGAGGTTGTGACAAGTGACCAAGGCATCTGATTATTCCTTTATGCTCCTTAAGCTTCAAGCACTGGCTGCTATAAGTAGGGTTTACCTAGCAGGAGTAGTCGCAAGAGAGAGCTGTTTATTCCAGTCATGGGAGGAGACATGGTCAGAACCTTCCACCACTGACATTTGTAGAGCCCACTCCAGAGCCTTCTGTTTTGTGGAACAGATGTTTTATGAGCCCCACATTTGCGCTGAACTGTTGCTACATAGTCCACAGGTCAACTGGGCTAGTGACTGATGGCTGCATTGAGGTCTATTAGAATAAGTTAAGTACTTTTGTGGGGCATTAGTGATTACTGTAACAAGGAGGTGGAGCTTGCAGGGTTTAGTAACAATAACTGCTTTCAAAACTTAGAAGTAATTTGGTTTACATGAACTAAAAAACAGCTCAGAGGAAACCTCATCTGTCCCCCAAGTTAAAAAAAAATTGAATAGATGTTAACCCTCCTTTTATTCCATGTAGAGCTGTATCTCCATAGATGTTCCTAGTGATAGAGGCTTAGAGAGAATCTCCTTTCTCTTCCCTGATTCTCTGGTTTTGATGGTTGTGGATAAATATACTAATTGTAGAGGCAGCACCAGAGGGAGCCACTTACATATCTTTGTCTCAGGCCTCTGCAAAGTTGACAGAAAGGATCAAAATGCCAAAATGATTGTTGTTTCTGAGAAAGAAGGGAGTACAAATAGATATGTAAAATCTAATTGCTACAATTTTAACTTCTGGACCAATGGCTACCACTCCACATTGCTCAGTTGTAATATTTGTGAATGGTAAGTGCCTGGCTGTAATCCAGAATGTAAGTGATAGTACAAAATATAAGATTGTAGTTGGAGCAAGAGGTATCATCTCTTTGCAGAACACTTTCAGAAACTTTGTGTTTTTGAAACCTGTGCCAATTTTGATGTTTTTGTAATGTAAATGGTGAGACCAAAAATAAAGATGAAGAGTAAAACTCTTTAGCTGTGCATGTCAGTACTTGAGTGTCCTACAAATATATATCCATATAAACACACAAGAATGCATTTGCCACCCATACATATATGTACACATGTTTACATTGCTGAAATTATTATACACTAAAACAACCAAAAGCTCTGTAAAGAGAACAGATTAAGTTGGCTTCAAATTCTACACTAGGGAATTAAAAATCAGTTCATGGAGCATGGGAGATAAAATAGAAAAATTATCCGGGCATTATGATTAATTTCAGCAATTGGGAAGCTTTGTCTGAAGGTTTGCAAGTTAGGGGACACCCTGGGCTACATACAGAGACTGTCTCAAAAACAAACAAGCAAACAAAAGAAGAAGACACACATCTTTACTAGAACAGTAACAATGAAAGGTTTACAGAGCAAAACAGAAGGACCACTCTGGTGACTCCAAATGTCTTTCTCAGGATAGAAGTCCTTAGCTTTTCTCACCATTTCACATCCAGAATACAAAGACATAAAGTAAACAGAATTATCATAGGTTTTCTCTGAGCAAAATACACATTCCTAATACTCCCCGTTTCCCCACTTATAACAACACCAACTGAACATACAATCCCAGGGCACAAGGTTTCTGCTGTCTCTTCACATGTCACGTGTTGACTTGTTTGTGTGATGCTTGCACTGCATAACACAGAGCACATTTATATGTCTCTTTACGTGCTATGGTCTTCAGGCAAGTATGGGGCTATTTGTGGCTTGTGGTGAAGAAGGAATGATCAAACATGACTTGCTTTTCAATCTCTTACAAGAGTCATTATCTTCCTGCAAATGTACCCCTCACCCAATGCTCACATATAATCTATGCTTGAGGAAGTAGATGGAAAACTAACTGGAGATTAAAAAGTAGCTTTGTTCCAATGCCTCGCTGTCTTTGAGATGTTAAAGCTGTAAGAAATCTCAGGCCACTGAT
The DNA here is from genome assembly GCF_000001635.26 of Mus musculus. NCBI lineage: Eukaryota > Metazoa > Chordata > Mammalia > Rodentia > Muridae > Mus > Mus musculus. The sequence continues at coordinate 26,315,504 of NC_000069.6, read as the reverse complement.
GTTTTGTTGTAGGTTATATGTATATTCATCTGCCCCTCTCCATCTCTACCCTTACATCCATTCATCCATCTATTTCCATTCATTGATCCATCCATTGTCAATTTTATCCCAACTGTAAAAATAAGACTTATTCTGCACAAGGGGAAATAACTAAGGAATAGACCCAGAGGAATTTTCTACCTTTTAGGAACCTAGGGGGGCATTTATCACAACCTCTGAAAACATTGGGCCCCAGATGTCTTAAAAGGTTTTGACTGGAGGGAGGAGATTAAGTAGGGAGTCTTGACCACAGAGAAATTGTATAAGCTTCCTTCTTCATAAACAGACAATTTCCAAAGCCCCCTTTCCCTGGGAAGTGAATTGATACGAAAAAAGGCATCTTTGAATGGTGCTATCTCCATACTCTCTGGTTCTGGTTTTTGTTGTTGTTTTTGTTTTTGTTTGTTTGTTTCTTTTGTTGTTTGTTTGTTTGTGTGTTTTTGGAGTCTTTAAAGGTACATCTTATTTAATTTATTTCGAATACATAGTTCTTTTTCGTTATTTGAGCTTTCATACTCTGTATTTTGATCTATCTACCCCTCCCACAACTCTTCCCAGGTCCACCTCCTATTTCAATCCCACCCAGCTTGAGGTCCTTATTTTGTAAATGGCTCATCTAGGCTAATTATTAGTGGATATAAATTTATGGATGTTTGGGCATTCATTGGAGTGTGTTTACTATGGGGGACCACATACTTAATGAAAGCTGACCCTCCTCCTCTGGCAGCTATCAGCTACCAATAGTGTTTTAGCAATGGATACGGGGTCATGACTTATCTCATGCTGAAATTTAATGTGGCTGGAGTTTAAACAAGTTTTGTACATGCTGTGACAACTGTTCTGAGTTCATATGTGAAAATGTTGCATCTAGAAACAGCGTTTTATTGTAACCATCTACAGTCTCTGGTGTGACAATATTTTGCCCTCTTCTGAAATGAACACTGCAATTTTAGTTCAAGAAAGTTGTTAGAAATGTCCAAGTTAGGGTTAAGTACTCCCCAGTCTCTTATTCTTTGTACCTTGATTAATTGTAGGTCTCTGTGTTAATCATCGTCTGCTGAAGAAAGACTCATCTCAAGTAATATTTGAGAGAAGCACTAATTTATAGATATCTGAAGTCATTAGGAGTCAGTTTAATACTATACCCTTTTTTAGTGGATACTTTATTTATTTACATTTCAAATGTTATTTACTTTCCTGGTTTCCCCTCTAGAAACTCCCTTCCCCATACCCCCTTGCCATGCTTCTATGAGGGTGCTACCCCACCCACCCACCCACCCCCACCTCTCTGCCCTAGCATTCCCCTATAATGGGGCATCAAGCTTTCACAGGACCAAAGGCCTCTCCTCTCATAGATGTCCAATAAGGCTAGATATGAGGCTGAAGTCATGGGCTGTTCCATGAGTACTCCTTGATTGGTGGTATAGTCTCTGGGAGCTCTGAGGGGGAGGGTCTGGTTGGTTTGGGGTTGCAAACCCCTTCAGCTCCTTCCGTCCTTTTGCTAACTCCTCCATTGGGGATCTTGTTTCTCAGTCCAATAGTTGGCTGCTAGCATCTGTCTTTGTATTTGTCAGGCTCAGGCAGAGCTTCTCAGGAGACAGCTATATTAGGCTCCTGTGAGCAAGCACTTCTTGGCATCTGCAATAGTATCTGGGTTTGGTGTCTGTATATGGGATGGATCCTCAGGTAGGTCAGTCTCTGGATGGCCTTTCTTTCAGTCACTGCTCCACACTTTGTCTCTATATTTCCTCGTGGGAGTATTTTGTTCCCCCTTCTAAGAAGGACTGAAGCATCCACACTTTGGTCTTCCTTCTTCTTGATCTTCATGTGGTCTGTGAATTATATGTTGGGTATTCTGAGCTTTTGGACTAATATCCACTTATCAGTGAGTGCATACAATGTATTCTTTTGTTACTGGGTTATCTCATTCAGGAGGATATTTTCTAGTTCTATCCATTTGCCTAAGAATTTCATGAAGTCATTGTTTTTAATAATTGAAACATGGTACTACTCTATTGTGTAAATGTACTACATTTTCTGTATCCAGTACTCTGTTGAGGGACATCTGGGTTCTTCCCAGCTTCTACCTATTATAAATAAGGCTGCTATGAACATAGTGGAGCATGTGCCCTTGTTTTATGTTGGAGAGTCTTTTGGGTATATGCCCAGGAGTGGTATAGCTGGCTCCGCAGGTAATACTATGTCCAATTTTCTGAGGATTCACCAGACTGATTTCCAGAGTGGTTGTACCAGCTTGCAATCCCACCAGAATGGAAGGCTGTTCTTCATTCTCTACATCCTTGACCACTTCTGCTGTTACCTGAGATTTTGATCTTAGCCATTCTGACTGGTGTGAGGTGGAATCGCAAGGTTGTTTTGATTTGCATTTCCCTGACGACTAAGGATGTTGAATGTTTCTTTAGGTGTGTCTCAGACATTGGATATTCCTCAGTTGAGAATTCTTTGTTTAGTTTTGTACCCCCTTTTTAAATAGGGTTATTGGCTCTCTGGAGTGTAACTTCTTGAGTTCTTTGTATGTATTGGATATTAGCCCTTTATCTGATGTAGGATTGGTAAAGATGTTTTCCCAACCTATTGGTAGCCATTTTGTTCTATTGACAATGTCCTTTGACTTACAGAAGCTTTACAATTTCATGAGGTTTCATTTGTCCATTCTTAACCTTAGAACATAAGTCATTTGTGTTCTGTTCATGAAGTTTTCCCCTGTGCCCATGTGTTAGAGGCTCTTCCCCACCTTCTCTTCTACTAGTTTCAGTGTATCTGGTTTTATGTGGAGGTCCTTGATCCATTTGGACTTGTGCTTTGTACAAGGAGATAAGAATGGATCAATTTGTATTCTTCTCTATGCTAACCACCTGCAAACCAGCACCATTTGTTGAAAATTCTGTCTTTTTTCCATTGGATGGTTTTAGCTCCTTAGTCAAAGATCAAGTGACCATAGGTGTGTGGGTTCATTTCTGGGTCTTCAATTCTATTCCATTGATTTACTGGACTGTCTCTGTATCAATAAATGCAGTTTTTATCATGATTGCTCTGTTATATAGCTTGAAGTCAGGGATGGTGATTCCCCAAGAAGTTCTTTTATTATTTTGAATAGTTTTCACTATCTTGTTTTTTTTTTTAAAAATTCCAAGTTAGTTTGCAAATTGCTCTCCTTTAAGAAAGTAAATTTAGTATGTTGTCTCTTAGGGCCTATGGCCCATCTTAACACACACTTTTGTCCCTAATATCAGTTCTAGGTATGGATTTTATCTAGTGTACTGAGCCTTAAATACAATCAAAGTGGTTGGTTACTTACTCCCACGGTCTCCTTGCCACTACTGCACCTGTGTGCATTCATTACCAGGCAGGTGAGTGTTGTAGCTGAGTGAGACTGATGGTTAGGTTTCTCGGAGCACTTTCCAGCTCTATGAAAACTAACCAGTCAGGCTGGAACTTTCCAGTCAGTACCAGCTTAATCTCCGTGTTCTACGAGTCAAATACAGGTTGTTGAAGTTCTGGAAGATAACCAAGAACAACAAAAAAAGAAACAACAAACAAAACAAACCTGTAATATTTAAGGGTCTATGGGAATCCCACTGCTCATGAACCCCAAAACAATATAGCTCAGACTTGTCATTGGGCTTTTTGCTCGTCCATGCTGTGTAGCATGGCCATTGTTGCCCTGTCTTATGGTAGCTACATTAAATTCTTTTTATAACTGTATATGCTTATGTTTTAAGAAGCTATTGCAGTAGTAGTTTTTTAATGTGACTTTTCCAAAAGGCCTATATTTTTTTTACTCCTTGTATTTCTACCCTTACTCTTTTCTCCCACCCCATTTCCTGTTTAACACATCTAGTACCATTATTTCTCTTCCCTCACCTTATATCTTTGCAAACTTTCTTTCCTTCCTTGAAAGAAGGGCAAGTGTAGCCTCTTATAATTTTCTTGATTGGGGGGGGGGTGCTATACATAAAAAACACATCTAAAGACTCTATGCTTACGTCCTCATATAAGCAAAAATGCAACATTTGCATTTCTAGTTGTGGGTTCCCTCATTTAGAATCTGATAGACGAGAATGTAAGGAATATGATTGAACTTAGAGGCACAGGAAAGGACTTTCAGAACAGGAGCCTCACAGTGCAGGCATTAAAGTCATCATCTGACATATAGGACCTCACAAGCAAAATTCATTCACACAGCAAAGAACACTATAATTCAAATGAAAAGGCAGTGTGCAGAATAGGAAAAAAAATTCATGAGCTACACCCCCACACACATACCAAAAAACAAACAAACAAAAAACAAAACAAAACAAAAAACCCAAAAGCAAATCTAAACAAAAACTCTAAAAGTCAACAAACAAATAGCTTTCTTAAAAATGGGGCATGGAACTAATCAGATGTCTCAGAAGTTGAAATGCAAATCATTGAGAAATATTTTTGTAGATATTCAACATTCTTAGCAATCAGGGAAATGTAAATTAAGACAACTTTGAGATTTCATTCTACCCTAGTCGGAATGTCTAGATCCCCAAGCAAATACTGACCGATGCTGGTGTTCTGTTAGGAAAGAGTAACACATTCACCTCCATGTGAGTACAGACTGGTGTAGCCACTGTGGAAATCAGTGTAGAGTTTCATCAAAAAGCTAGAAATAGATTTGCCACTCTAAGGAGTATACCCAAAAGTTTCTGCAGCCTAGTACATAGATACGGGATCATCTATGTTCATTGGTGTTTTAGTCACAGGAGCCAGGACATGAAAACAGCCCAGACCATCTATGGATAAGCCGATAATATATCTACACAATGGGATTTTAATCAACTTTTAGAAAATGAGGAAGATAAAAGGAGCTAGAAGCAATCATTCTGAATGGGGTAACCCTGCCCTCCTTTCTTTTTGAGATGATCAGGAGACAAACACAGAGTGGGAAGTTGGAGAGGAAGATTGTATGGATGAGACATACAATGGCCACCCTTAACTTGCTTTGCAGCCCTGTCTACAACCTCTTGGTTGCTCATGTGAAAGGGGTACTGTGGGGGAGAAAGCACATATTACATATTTGCATTTCTTCTAAAATCTGAAAAGTGGCAGCAGAGAACCCAGGCCACTGTGCTGATGTGACTAGACAGCAATATTTGAGCTGTCCTAGAAAGGGGACCATCCCCAGGGACCAACAACACCAAAGAACTGCAGGGGTCAGTGACTTTCTTTATAAACCTTCGGTATTCTCTCTGCATTTGTTTAGCTGAGGGTACATGGAGGCTTCATGTTACCACTTACTTTTTTACCTTTGATAGCAAATAAACAAACAAATACAGCAAAAGTCCAGAACTCCTCTGAATGCTTTGTAACTCCTGGTTATATTGATCTTCTCTCTTTGTTTCCCCCTCATATTTAGCACTAAATGTCTTGTAAATAAAATGAACTGCACACTGATTTAATTTGGAAGAAAAATCTCACCTTGAAGTCAGATTTGAGGAACAGTAACCTCGGAACTGAAGAGAGTGAGTTAGAAGGCTCCACGGGGCATCCTATCCAAAGAGACAAATGATAGCAAGAATGAGGATCTGACTTGAGAAGCATCAGTTACCCCCTGCCATCTCATTAGATCCAAACAGCAGCTCCCATCTAGCAGGGAAGTATAAATTTCCCTATTTTGCCCTTGACAAAAGAGGGTTTTGCTGAAAGCATATGCCGCTGAGTTACTGTAATTATGTAGATGAACGTTACATCACACAGAGTAGTTGGAGGTTCTGAGATGTCCTCATCCGAATAGCTCTGTCCTGCAAGACTAATGGAAACCTGACTCCAATACTTCCAAACCAGAATTCCCAACAAAACCAGGGTGAGAACAAAGAGGACACTGGAGGAAAGCAGAAATCTTGGCTTTTCTTTTTATGCATGTCAAACAAAGAATACATGAAGAACTAAAAACCACGTTGGTTTTGCAAACTATGCATAGCTAAAGGGTGATTTCAAATGCTTGGATTTAACATTCCCCCAAATAATTACAGTAACCCCTGGTATGTGGCTTAATTCTGGGCCTTAAAGCAATGCTTTCAGCAAAAGTCTCCCTTTTCAAATAATTTAAATCTAATGAGCTGTCAGGGGAAAGAGGGAAGGATTATCTAAGGTAACTGACAGGCATTGTGTTCCTCTCGTCATCAATTTTTAATTCCTTAACAAGGAGTTTAGCAGTATGAAGGCAAGTATTGATGTTTTTGAGAGAAATTGGGAAGGGAAAGCACGAGGTAAGGGATAGCGTGCTGGACTTGAGGCTGATCACTTTGCTATGAGTTGATAAAGATAAATTTCATCTTCACCATGTGTCAGTGACTATTGGAGACACTTAAATGGCCAGAGTCTCAATACATTTTACCTATAAAAAAAACAAGGCCGTGGTGGTGCACATCTGTAATCCCAGCACTTGAGACACAGAGGCAGGTAGATTTCTGAGTTCGAGGTCTGGTCTACAGAGTGAATTCCAGGACAGGCAGGGCTACACAGAGAAACCCTGTCTCAAAAGGAAAAGAATAGGAAAAAGCAATACATTTTCAAGTTTTATAAGGTAGTTGAAAGGAACAAATCAAAGTCTGAACATATATTTCATTTCATGGTATATATACATATTTATAATCTCATGTACCCAGAATTACCTTCAGCTTGCTATGTAGCAGATGACTCTAAAATTTTGATCCTCCTTCTCCACCTCCAAAGTGCTACTTTGATTATAGGCATGCTCCAACAAGCCTGGTTCTTGTGTTGGTGGGGATTTAATCCATGGCTAAACACACATACACACACACACACACACACACACACACACCCTGTAAGAATACAGGACACTGCTGAGTATAGCAGAATAACAGCCAGAAAGTGGAGGAGCCACATGGACTGTGTGGCCAGTGTGTGACTTCGCCATCTTCTATGACATTTATTTGCCTCTAGAGGCCTCAATTTCCTTACTTAAAAGGGGAAGTACAGACAATTTTACCTTGGGCATCTCAGGCAATGAAGTAAAATGTGTTCACTGAGCTAGGTGCAGAGCCCAACATGAAATGGGAGTGTGGAGATAAAATAATCAGGAACTGTTGCCATGTGTGATTATTGAGTTAACACCAGTGGCTTTACTTAAAACCCATGAACCGTGCACACAGGTACCTCAAAGCCAAGCACATGTTTCTGCATACCATGCCAGTTCAACCGAGTATGGTCTTTGAAATTTCAAAGGACTGAAGTCTGTGTGGTTTACCAATGTTTATTCGGTTTTTCAGTTGAGAAAAGGTAATGACATAATTTGCATATGTATTAGGATAAATAAATTTTTACTGTTATAACAGTAAAATCATCTGTCATGTGCCATCTGTCATCAATCTATTATCTATTCATCATCTATCTATAATCTATCTGTGTGTCTGTTTGTCTGTTTGTCTGTTTATCATCTATCTATCTATCTATCTATCTATCTATCTATCTATCATCTATGTATCTATTATATATTTATCATCTATCTATATATCATCTATCAAACATCTATCTATCTATCTATCTATCTATCTATCTATCTATCTATCTATCTATCTATCATCTATGTATCTATCTATATATCTATCATCTATCTATATATCATCTATCAAACATCTATCTATCTATCTATCTATCTATCTATCTATCTATCTATCTATCTATCATCCTTTCATTTAGTTTTATGAATGTCTACAGCCTTTCATAATCATCGTTCTAATGTCACATAATTGCCAGGAGGATATCAACAGGTTTGCCTGAATACAGTTAGGGAATCCTGATCACACTTTTGCCCATTCCTTTTCCTCCACCATGTTTAACATCAGAACAATAGCATCCATAAATCACAAATGGTGATAAAGGATGGCAACAATGGTTTTTTTGTTTGTTTGTTGCTTAATTGCGTGTTTGAATTTTTCCTTTTCTTCTCTCTCCTGTTATTGTTTCTTCTTTACTAAGATATTTTATATTAATCTCATTTCTTCTTTTATTTTTATCACTAACAGAGATAATGTTTATCAAGAACAGGTACTATATTATTTGTATTTTGAATACCTAATATCTACTACCCGTTGTTCAGGTTTTACTTATAACTTTTTACATAGTGACATTCTTGCAAACAAATTCTTCAAATCATAATGGATACAATAGTTACTGCCTTAACCTTTATTGGTCCTCCCGAGCTCTTGCTTCTGCCACTCCTTCCTGAAGATCTGGAGCAATAACAATAGCCTGCCTTACCCTTTGCTTCTTTGAAGTTCAGTGACATAACACAGGTACTTAAATAGCTCTGAAGCTTGGGATACAACAGGTTCAGTTCCTGGAATTCACAAAAACATATCAACAAAGAGTCTGCTGTTGTACAAAAAATAAAGTTTTGAGATCTATTGACAAAAGAAGGAGGTACTACTGCTTGCCCTCCTCCTGTTCCCATCGCACCAGTCATCTGTCTGATGCTGCAAGCATCCTCTCTCTTTCTCTCTCTCTCTCTCTCTCTCTCTCTCTCTCTCTCTCTCTCTCTCTCTCTCTCTCCCTCCCTCCCTCTCTCCCTCTCTCTCTCTCTCTAAGTCTTCCCTAACACTGGGTGCTTTACTGCTCCCAGCACATTTCCTGCCTTGCCCTATAACAAGGTTTCCCCTTCTAATAGTACTCTAAGCTATTGCAACCCATCTCCAGCATCCTCTGAAATTTATGAGACAGAGGATTTGTGGCATTTACACAGGTGTTTCCAGTATCAAGTGAATCAAAAGCTGGGCCCTACTTGGATGTCTTCTTGCTCTTGCTCAAGTAAGATATTCAAACAAAACAAACAAACAAAGAAACAAATAAACCAACCTAATGACCCAGCTCTGAAAACTGTCCAGTTGGCCTAGAGCAGCTAGGAAGAGGTGCTTTCTGTGTTGTGTGAATGCATTTTAGAATCAGGTAGAAATGAGCTTGAATGCAGTTGGTTTGAGACATTTCATTGTCTTAGATAATATATGAGCTAATTTGGACATTAGTTTTTGCTTCTGGCACTTACATTAGTAGGTTTTCAATTCATTGAGATGGAGTGAACTTGAGAAAATATATTTTTGTTGTTTTTCTTTCAACTTTTTCTTAGAGACTGACTTGCTTTCTCACAAAATCGGTGTTAACGTCCTAGCAGTCCTAATATGTGAACATTTTGAAGTGGCTCAATCTTTCATTCTTTTGTTTGCTTGTTTGTTTTTTTGTTTTTGTTTTTGTTTTTTGTTTTTTTTTTGAGACAGGGTATCTCTGTGTAGCCCTGGCTGTCCTGGAACTCACTCTGTAAACCAGGCTGGCCTCAAACTCAGAAATCCACCTGTCTCTGCCTCCCAAGTGCTGGGATTAAAGGCATGCGCCACCACTCCCCGGCTTTCAATCTTTCATTCTTGCAGCTTACACTTTGTCACCAGATCTCACAACGTTAATTTCTCTGCAATAGCAAATGTAGAGGGAATATCTTCTGTATTGTATGGAAACATTACCTATCAATTAAAAATCCCATGGCCTATAGGAAAGGGTGGCATAGAAGTCAGGACACCTGAGAGGCAAAAAGAATTCTGAGTTAGAGCTCTAATCTAAGCTGAAATAAACCTGTCTTCCCCAAATTCTTTTAAGTCATACTCTTTATCACAATAAACAGCAAAAGAAAATAGTTTTTTCAGGGATCCAGGTTTGATTCCTGGCACCCACATTTGGTGGATCACAATTGCCTTTAACTACACCCCATAGGATCTGGTGACTTCATCTGGTTCCTGGTCACATCTGCACTCATGTATCTAGCATGTCCATGTAGATACACATATAAAAATGTGTCTTTAAACATATAGTAAGGAGCAAATGTATTTTTGTTATGGCTCAGGCTGTTTGAGTCATAAACATGTTCTTATAAAGACTGATGTAGAGGTCAATAGACACAAAATTTTAGAATTTGTAACCATAAATCTAGAGGTATGTGAATGAAGGGAGAATTTGTCCATTGCAAAAGCAGAGGCATAGGGGTTATGGTGCCTGAGAGAGATCATATATATTTTAAAGTGAGATTAATTTGTTAATTTCATTAGAAGTATTTATTCTGTTAGACTGAGTACTAGGCTTTAGTCACAATGATGAGTGGAATATGCAAATTCCTTTGCTCCCAACATTTGCATTCTACTTTAGAAAAGATGGATTGTGAACAAGCAAATAAATGATTTGTGCAGTGTCTTTAAATATTATAAGTACTGGGTTGCCCAGTATGGAAATCAGTTGCTGTGCAAATATAGGAACCTGAGTTTGGATACCCAGAATGCATATAAGGCTAAATTTGATAATGCACATCTGTAAGCCCTGTGGTCCTATGATGAAATTGGAGACAGAAACAGGAGAATCCTGGAGAGTTTGCAGTGTAGCTAATCTAGGACACACATAGGTACGTGACCTGAAGCCCCTTCTCAAGCAAGGTAGAAGGCAAGGATTGACACTTAAGCTTGTCCTGTGACCTCTACACGTGCACTGTTTACATCCACTCATAGGGCACAAACACACTGTATACACATACTGCATATACAAACATCATACACATCTAATATATATACACACTACAAGCATACTACATATGCATACACTGTACACAAAATGCATATATACACTATACACACATCATACATATGTATTCATTATATACAGATGAGGAGAGGGTTATAAAAGAGAGTGGAAGAATTGAGTATGATCCGAATGCATATAGATATGTATGGAATTGTCAAAGAACAAATCTAATTGAAAAATATTTTTGAAATTATAATAAAAGAGAAAATAATAAAGCAAGGAGACATGGAAAGTGTTGGGAGGAGAAGACAGTTTCAATGCAGCCTCTGGAAGAACTGGAGAGGGCCCCTGTCAATGTCAAAGACTAAGTCTCCTGTGTCAGGGAAGAACTCATCATGTGAAGGGAACAGCTGGTGCTAAAGCCCTCACTGAACAAGGGCCTAGTGTGGTTGGGAATACCCGCATCACTAATGGCAAATGAAGGCAATGCCCATTCATAGGCCAAGGGTTTCATTTAGCTCATATTTATATTTAGATAAACCAAAGTCTTTAAGAAAAAAAAATCATTCTGGCTGTTGTGTTGGTAATGAAATGTAGGGAAACAAGATTTTGGGCAAGTAGGCCAATTACAATCATGCTGTGGCTACCAAAGGGAAAGACCATCTTCTCTTATTGGAATGCTGGTGCAGAGACAATAACATGTGACCGGATCCTGGAAATAGGCTGAGAACAGAGCCTGTTGGATTTGCTGATGGGTTGAACAAGGATTCTGAACGAATATCTGATTCCAGGGTAGTGCTGAGGCTTTTGCCTAAGAAAATGAAAGGATGAAGCTCTTATCAAATCTGAGGAGAAAGATGAGGACTTACCAAGTCTTAGGTGGATATTGGAAGTTCAGTTTCGGATGTGGCAGCTTTGTGCAGATCTTTTAGGAATGTAGTTAGAGATATGTGTTAAGCAACTGGACAAAGGAATTGAGAATCCAAAGAAGTCCAAATTTGAATATGTACATGGGGGAGGGTGGCACAAACGCATATCAAAGCCAGGGGAGTGAGTTAAGTCTCTGTGAGGGTAAAGACATGGATGGGCGCTCATTTCATCTCCCAGATTTAGAAAGCCACAAACTTTGTGGACTCACCTATGCACCGCTACCCTTCTCTCCTCACCTGGGAATAAATGCACCCTCCCAGGACGAGATTACATGGTAAGACAGTGTCTGTAGAATACATGGACCCTCTTTACATTAGTTTTCTTCTAGTGTTCTTAGGTGAGAACCCAAACTTCAGATTATGGCATTGAAGGAATGAAAGTAAAAGGTCTTAAATTAGATCACACAAATGATACTATGCTCTCTAATATTGAATATGTGAAATGAATCTATGACAGCACATTGAAAAGACAGGAGTGGCTGACTCTTTATGAATTTAATTATCTATATTTTTCCTTAACGCTTACTTCTTTTACATTCTTGTCTTTTTTTAAAAAATAATTTAAGCAATTCCTTCTTTTGGTTAATTCAGAAGCGTTGCCTTTGATGCCAACGCTAAATTCGACCATTTCAAATGCTGAGGCTTTGATTACTAAAAGCCATGTAAAGACTACATGCAAAACAGTGTTATTATTGCTTACCTGGACATCTTTCTAAAACACGTAAACATCTAGACTGGATGAAAATAATAGGCAGGGAAAGGGATGAGAGAAAATCATGCTCGTACTCTGAAAATACAGATGGTTATTGGTGTAGTTCAAGTGCAAAGACTCTGTGACTTTAAAACACATTGCTGAATACTCGAGTGAGTTCTATTACTGTTTTGAAGGTAAACGAAAATTTTCTTTCTCTTTATCCTTTTCAGACTAAATTTATTAAAAATTTTGTAATTTTGTTGTCATTATATAAATATGCATACATTTACTAATAGCCTAAAAATGTACATCTGAGCAGATAGGTAGAAAAAAGTAATAATAATTATTATCATCATTCACAAATACCTCTGAGTATCCACATAACCCACATACTCTTTTGTCTAACTCCCTATAGAATTATATATAATATATAATATATATACATATATGCATGTATGTATATGTGTGTGTGTAAAGTATGCATTTCACATACTATGTATACAATACAACTATCTTTTTAAGTATTAGAAAGTATTATTTGTGTGATCTAGCTTAAAGCCTTATTGCTTGATTTTTAAAATATACTTTAGACTTATTTTCCTGATAACAATGGCCAATATGTGTATTTTTTCTTGAGAAAAGGTTTCCAAGAGATCACAAAATAATATGTCAAAAATGTAAATTACAAGACCTTTTGAAGAAATGGCTAAAATAAGGGTTCAAGAGTTAAAATAAGGAAATCACAAGATGAACCTGAACAACCTACTGTGCCATAAAGCAAGGGGATGCTCCAGTATGTCACAGCCATGTTCAAAGGCCACACATGCTATTCTTGTCAGCCAAATAAGGTCGAACTGGAACACAGAAAAGTAAAATGACTGTGTGCAACAAACTTCATGCCATCAAATAGAATATAATGAATATATAATGAGAAAAATGGCCAATAAATTAAACATGAGGTGGTATGATCTCTGCATATGTGCTCCAAAACAGTGTAACACAATTCATTACCAGGAGAAAGAAGATCTTTACAGGAAAGAAGACTGGGGGATAGCAACTTCATCAAGAGACATCCAACAGATGTAACAAGTTCAGCACAGCCTCCCATCAAAGCATCTCATACAAGGTGCATGTTCTGGAGAAGTTCAAGATGAAACATCACACACACCCTGGTTAATGAAACAATCATCAAAATTAAAATGAAGTTCTGCCAAAAACAAAGAGTAGTTAGCTTCAAATATGAAGTCCATGATCAGGGTTTAGTTATAAGTTTTATTATCAACTTTAGTATATAGATATTTATTTTATTTGTAAGGAATAGTGGAAATCTTATTAAAACAGTAACTATATTTTTCATTTTCAATATATAAATACAATTTAATGTTTAGAGCCATTCAGTAGTCAATGCAAAATTGAGCAGGTGGTAAAGATTTTTGATATATGCCCTGCCCATCCATGTATGCAACCTCCTCTTTTACAGCACCCTGCAGTACAGTGACACTTTAGTTTCAAAGGATTAATGTATTCTCCCATTATCACCCACAGGCCATGGCTAACCTTTGGGTCATTGATTTCAATGCTAGAATGAATGACACTTTTATGTGTCAACACTTACAGTATCATTCATAATATTGTCCCCGCACCTCAGATTCTTTGTGGTTCACTTTTTCATTCCTCCTACTCTTTGACTTCTGTCCATCTCTATGGTTTTACCTGCTGTAAACTATCATAAATTTGGATTCACAAAGAATGTAGTCATTTCAGATATAATTTCTTCACTTTGTAATATATTTGTATTTTTCATTAAAATATTCATTGGAAATATATATATATATATAGTCATGTCTGTCTCTTGCTTCATAGTTCATTTATGTTCGTTATTGAGTAATAGTCAACATGGTATAGTTATCCACTTGAATACTGAGAGACTTCAGATGATTCCAAACTGAAATGGTTATGAATGAAGCCACTGTAATCAGCTATGAGCAGGTTTCTATGTCACACTGCATTTTCAGGTCCTTTGTATGACCCCAAGGACTGTGACTGCTCTGCCCTGTAGTAAGAATATGGCTACTCTTTTGATAACTTCCCTTCTAAACCATCTTTCAAGGAGGCTGTGCCAGCTTGTAATGATTGAAACTTCCTTCTGTTCCACCTCCTCTCCAACATTTGGTGTTGTTACTATTCTGGTTTGGATATTCTAATGGGCCAATTGAAGTATTATTAACTTGAAGTGAATTTTCTTAGTGGTATCTTATTTATAGAATATTTCCTATATACTTGCATATATATAAATCCTCTGCTCATATTTAGATTAGGACTTTAGTTTTCTAATTATTGAGTTATTTTTATGTATTTTGGATAAGAGGTCTTGGTCAGACATGTGTCATAATTTTTTCTCCCAGTCCATATATTTTCATTTTTCTGACAGTACCATTTTAGGACAAAAGGTTTTTTTCCTATTTATGACTTATTTTAATGAAAAATATTTTTGTAATTCTTTGAGAATTTTATACCATGTATTTGATCATTTTTACCATTCCTCTCCTAACTCTTCCCAATTCATACTCTTTCCCTACACTCCCAACTTCCCAAATTTTCTTTCCTTCCTTCCTTCCTTCTTTCCTTCCTTCTTCCCTCCCTCCCTCCCTCCCTCCCTCCCTCCCTTCCTTCCTTCCTTCCTTCCTTCCTTCCTTCCTTCCTTCCTTCCTTCCTTCCTTCCTTCCTTCCTTCCAATGAAATATTTTTGTGCTGGCCATGTACTCTTGTTACATATCCTTTCACTGGTGCCTTCTCAATCTTCCAGGAACTGTACGCTTTTAAAACTGTGTTCTCCTCCCTCAGTTGTCAGCAGCCCCTCATCTAAGGGTGGACTTCATGCTTGCCTCCTGCTTCTATGGTGGGATTTTAAAATCCATCTCATCAATGATGTCTTCCATAGATTTTGCTTCTATTATTGTGTCTAAAAGATCATCCACTCCTAAGATCATCACCCATATTTTCTCCATGTTATTTCTAATAGTAGTTTTTTGCTTTTACAGGTTAGTGATGAGAGCAAGTCAAGATCATGGACTCAGTGGTTTTTACTACAATTGGGGAATCTCTTTTTCTAGTCTATTTTAGTGGGGGAGACTGGGAGAGTGTATATTCAAACACCCCTGCGTCTCTGTTTTCCCGTTAAAACCTAGAGCATATAGTGACACCTCGAATTTAAACTATGTAGCACACAATTCATTCTAGGCGCTTCTCTCTTCAGATCTAAAAGTTTCTCCCTTGTGAGCAAAGCACAGCTTTCTTTGTTTTTCAGACTTCTCTGTTTAGTTTGCTGCTCTGGGGAACTGACCTTCAGTGCTTTTAGATATTCTGCTCTTCCTGCCTGGGTTCCAGGCTCCAGGGGCTTTC
Source organism: Mus musculus (assembly GCF_000001635.26). Classification (NCBI taxonomy): domain Eukaryota; kingdom Metazoa; phylum Chordata; class Mammalia; order Rodentia; family Muridae; genus Mus; species Mus musculus. The sequence goes on along the minus strand of NC_000069.6, from coordinate 26,299,874 downwards.
CTCTTGGAGGAGCATTCATCTTTGCCCCATGTCTGTACTTGCCCTGTGTGGATACCATTTCAACTTCAGTTCCCTGAGTCCCCACAAGGATGCCTTCCTGTGAGAACCTTTCTTCAGTAGCTTCAGCTCCTTCTTGCTGTGGTCCCCATACACTCAGAGTCTCTCCATGACTATGGACACTAAACTCAGTCTTACTGGTCTTTTTTACTTCCTCTTTCAGGAAGAGTGAAGGAAGACAGGAACAGTTCCTGGTCTTTTGTGACCTTCAGTCAAATTTGTACTTTTCTTTGGAGTACTTTGAGACTTGTAGCTATTTAAATTTGTTTTTGGCACTGTGCATATTTTTAAAATTTTATTCTATTTTCTCTTCACTGTTGATACAAGGAAAGTTTTTATTTGTATATTGAATGCAGATAGTGGCCCTTGAACAACTGACTATAACTTAAATTATGTTTGACTTAGGAAGTGTAACTATGATCACATACTCATGACTTTGTTCTCTTATGTCTATTGAATTAGCTTTTACATACTTTAGTTTATGTATAGTTTGACACATAATAAAGGTTTTATTAAGTTGATAAAAATTCCTTATAGCTTATTTTGCAGATTTTGTATTTGTAGGAAGAGATGTTTAAATAAGTTACTAAACTATTAGTATTTGTTCCTAATTAATGAATTGTGAAAATTTAAAGACTAATGTCATTTAAAAGATTAGAACCTTAAAAAGATGATATATCTTTAGATTTAGAATTTTATCCTACAGAGAGTATACACAATTTTAACAATTTCAGTGCTTATTTTTAGTGAAAAAATCCTTAAGTAGAAAGTGGAGGTTGGAGATTGTAGTGAATTATTAATTTAAAATTATTTATTATGGCTGATTCATATGAGTCGATGTGTTATTTTTTTTTTTTGATCTAGTTGAATCATTCAAAGTAGTCTCCCCAGAGCTTCATTTTGTTTTTAAAGTCTACCCTAGATATCCACATCAGACATCCTAGGAATATAGTCTTTTTCTAGAGAATACCACAGCATGTCACAGCAATGTTTTTGAAGCAAGAACAACTATTGGAGCATTTGTCAAGCTGTGTAAGCTAGACATGTGCATTTTGATCAAATACTTTGGGTGACTGCAATTCATGGACCTCAAATAAAAAATGCTGATGTAGCGAAAGACAATGTGTACTTAAAAGTTTCTACTAGTATTCAGTCAGTGTGCAATGAATTGTTTTTTTCATGGAAATACTAGAGTTCAGAGCAGAAAGGACATTGTGCAGTTGGAGACAACTCTCCTGCATACAATCTACTTTCAAAATAGGCTACCATTTTCACAAGTACTCAGGGACCAGGAGCTGAAGTCCTTGAATGTCCTTATTCTTTTTAGAGGATTTTTAGTAAAATGATACCATATAAAATTGTCTAAAAGGACTTGCAACACCACTCTATTTTGAACCCACTTATCCAATTGTAAATGTTTAAGAACTTTTCTTCCAGGTAAGAAGAATTGTCCAGGTTCAGAATTGTCTGAATAGCTACAAAATACTTGTAGTTGTTGAAAAAAAAATCCTAAGTATGGCACACACTTGGAAGAAATTACTTCGTCATTTGGTCTAATGCAAAACTGAAAAGGTGGCTTGACGTTCACCCCACAGTTGAAAATTTGTTGGTGTTCAGTTCCATGTAACTAATGTTCTACTTCCCCCCGTTGGTCCCTTTGATTTCTGTCACTTCTGACGACCAGTGCTGTGAGGCTCGAGGCCACTCAGGTTCCAAATTTGTGCCAAGTCCCCCAGGGCTCACTGGAGTGGCAGTAAGTCCTCACAGTTTGATTTCCTTTCAACCACTGAAGTGTTAGGGGAATGATAACAAAGACTCCCATGGAAAATAGCAGTTCTGTTTTCTGACTGTCCACCCCAGTCAGGGCTTGCCTCTTCTGTTCCATTGATTTTGTTTGGTTGAAGAACTTTAATTCATTTCTCCATGAAGTACAGAGTGTGGTTTCCCCGACTGCATGACTCTTCAGCTGCACTTATGGTATCCCTGACACTCTTCTCAGCCCCATCACCTGCAACAGCAACCTGTTTCGCTTTTGAAAATTCCCCTATGCTTTCAGACTGTGATTTTCACTTTAAATATATGATGTTTTTATGTTATAAAATTTGATCCTCTCTTAATAGTACAGATAAGTCTGGAAACCTCTTGTGTTCACTGAAGCGTTATTTTGTGATATTTTATCATCAACTCAATAAAAGAAAGTCATTTTCAGAGAAAAATGTAGTAAAAGTCTATACAATGTAGTTAATCAAGAAGAAAGAACAACAGCATTTTTAATGAGAGATGGTTATTACAGGAAGGTAATAATGGCTTTGGGGTCAAATAGAACCACCCACACCAAACAGGATCTCTCCTTTTAAGTCCACCCAGAAGCAAGCTAACTCAGCTGTGAAAGTAACAATAAAAGCAACACACAATCTGTCTTAGCAGAGCATGTGTGAACATCTAAGTTAAAATCAACTTATGGAATCCCAAGTGAACTAGCACTTGCTGAGACAAAAGAAAGATATGATTATGGCTTAAGATTAAAGGCAGAACATCTTCTTTTCATGGTCGCCATTTGAATATGATAACCAAGAAAACATATTTAGAAACAGGGAACCTAGTGTAACTCTTTCTGTCCTCTGAAGGTTTTTCCCATGAAATAACACCATAGCACATGATCCAAAATGAATTGCAAAGACCCTCTATTTTGCAGTTACTTATCCATTTTTTATTGTTTATGAAGCTTTCTTCTAGACAAGGTAAGTCCTGAATGTGAACAGGTGCTGTATATAGAATAAACTTTCCATTTTCAACATTAAAATTTCAGACTATTTTGAAGCAAGCAGAAGGAAGCTATACAGCGTTTGCTCCCTGTTTGCTTATTTAATGACACTCGTTTTGTTTGGCTTTGGGAAAGAAAGCACAGCACTGTTGAGTTCTGTGTATATTTTAGATGGGAATAGTGTTATACTTGTGGCCAGAGAAACATCTTTCTGGACACAATTTACCTATGTGTCTACAAGGTCAGCTGATTCTTGTCTCCATTCTTGTTTTCCATTTTTTTTTTATCTTCTGTGACCTGGAAGATGGGCATGTGTTAGCTGCATCCCCTTGAATTTTCTATAAAGCTGACTAATCAATGAAAATACATGATAGAAGAGCATAGGAGATAGAGTTTATGTGGCTTTTCTACCATTCTTTCTTGGTCTGGACTGTGATTTCAGCTGAGCTCTTCCATGACTACAGCCCTAAATGGTCCAGTGATGCCCCTTTGGCTATGTTACCCCTCTTCCTGTGCCTTCTAACACTTTCTCTCTTGTCCCCAGGGCAGGAAGACCTTCCTTCATCCTTTCCTCTCTTACTTAGGACCAGTTTTATTTTGCTTTTCCCTACCCAGAACTCTAAGTCATTATTTTTTTTTAATTGGGTATTTATTTCATTTACATTTCCAATGCTATCCCAAAAGTCCCAGACATCCTCCCACACCCACTCCCTTACCCACACACTCCCACTTCTTGGCCCTGGAGTTCCCTGGTACTGAGGCATATAAAGTTTGGACAACCATTGGGCCTCTCTTTCCACTGATGGCCAACTAAGCCATCTTCTGATTCATACGCACCTAGAGACACAAGCTCCAGGGTGGGGGTGGTGTATTGGTTAGGTTATATTGTTGTTCCACCTATAGGATTGCAGATCCTTTCAGCTCCATGTACTTTCTCTAGCTCCTCCATTGGGGACACTGTGATCCATTTGATAGCTGATTGTGAGCATCCACTTGTGTGTTTGCCAGGCCCCAGCATAGTCTCACAGAAGATAGCCATATCTGGGTCCTTTCAGCAAAATCTTGCTAGTACATGCAATGCTGTCAGCTTTTGGAAGCTGATTATGGAATGGATCCAAGGATATGGCAGTCTCTAGATGCTCCAACCTTTCGTCTCAGCTACAAACTTTGTCTCTGTAACTCCTTCCATGGGTGTTTTGTTCCCAATTCTAAAGAGGGGCAAAGTGTCCACACTTTGGTCTTCATTCTTCTTGAGTTTCATGCGTTTAGCAAATTGTATCTTATATCTTGGGTATTCTAATTTTCTGGGCTAATATCCACTTATCAGTAAGTACATATTTACAAGTTCTTTTGTGATTGGGTTACTTCACTGAAGATGATGCCCTCCAGGTCCATCCATTTGCCTAGGAATTTCATACATTCATTCTTTTTAATAACTGAGTAGTAATCCATTGTGTAAATGTATCACATTTTCTGTATCCATTCCTCTGTTGAGGGGCATCTGGGTTCTTTCCAGCTTCTGGCTATTATAAATAAGGCTGCTATGAACATAGTGGAGCATGTGTCCTTCTTACTGGTTGGGGCATCTTCTGGATATATGCCCAGGAGAGGTATTTCGGGGTTCTCCGGTAGTACTATGACCAATTTTTTGAGGAACCAGCAGACTGACTTCCAGAGTGGTTGTACAAGCTTACAATCCCACCAACAATGGAGGAGTGTTCCTCTTTCTCCACAACCTCGCCAGCATCTGCTGTCACCTGAATTTTTGATCTTAGCCATTCTAAATGGTGTGAGGTGGAATCCCACGGTTGTTTTGATTTGCATTTCCCTGATGATTAAGGATGTTGAACATTTTTTCAGGTGCTTCTCAGCCATTCAGTATTTATCAGGTGAGAATTCTTTGTTTAGCTCTGAGCCCCAATTTTTAATGGGTTTATTTGATTTTCTGGAGTCCACCTTCTTGAGTTCTTTATATATGTTGTATATTAGTCCCCTATCTGATTTAGGATAGGTAAAGATCCTTTCCCAATCTGTTGGTGGCCTTTTTGTCTTATTGACAGTGTCTTTTGCCTTGCAGAAGCTTTGTAATTTTATGTGGTCCCATTTGTCGATTCTCGATCTTACAGCACAAGCCATTGCTGTTCTATTCAGGAATTTTTCCCCTGTACCCATATCTTCAAGGGTTTTTCATACTTTCTCCTCTATAAGTTTCAGTATCTCTGGTTTTATGTGGAGTTCCTTAATCCACTTAGATTTGACCTTAGTACAAGGAGATAGGAATGGATCAATTCGCATAATTGTACATGATAACCACCAGTTGTGCCAGCACCATTTTTTCTTTTCTTTTTTCCCCCACTGGATGGTTTTTGCTCCCTTGTCAAAGATCAAGTGACCATAGGTGTGTGGGTTCATTTCTGGGTCTTCAATTCTATTCCATTGGTCTACTTGTCTGTACCTATGCCAGTACCATGCAGTTTTTATCACAATTGCTCTGTAGTACAGCTTTAGGTTGAGCATGGTTATTCCACCAGAGGTTCTGTTATCCTTGAGAAGAGTTTTTGCTATCCTAGGTTTTTTGTTATTCCAGATGAATTTGCAGATTGCTCTTTCTAATTCACTGAAGAATTGAGTTGAAATTTTGATGGGGATTGCATTGAATCTGTAGATTGCTTTTGGCGAGATAGCCATTTTTACTATATTGATCCTGCAAATCCATGAGCATGGGAGATCTTTCCATCTTCTGAGATCTTCTTTAATTTCTCTCTTCAGAGACTTGAAGTTCTTATCATACAGATCTTTCACTTCCTTAGTTAGAGTCATGCCAAGGTATTTTATATTATTTGTGACTATTGAGAAGGCTGTTGTTTTCCTAATTTTTTTCTCAGCCTGTTTATTCTTTGTGTACAGAAAGGCCATTGACTTGTTTGAGTTAATTTTAGTTCATTGAAGCTGTTTATCAGGATTAGGAGTTCCCTGGTGGAATTTTTAGGGTCACTTATATATACTATCATATCATCTGCAAAAAGTGATATTTTGACTACTTCCTTTCCAATTTGTATCCCCTTGATGTCCTTTTGTTGTGGAATTGCTCTGGCTAGGACTTCAAGTACAATGCTGAATAGGTATATAGAAAGTGGGCAGCCTTGTCTAGTCCCTGGTTTTAGTGGGATTGCTTCCAGCTTCTCACCATTTACTTTGATGTTGGCTACTGGTTTGCTATAGATTGCTTTTATCATGTTTAGGTATGGGCCTTGAATTCCTGATCTTTCTAAGACTTTTATCATGAATGGGTGTTGGATTTTGTCAAATGCTTTCTCCACATCTAAGGAGATGATCATGTGGTTTTTGTCTTTGAGTTTGTTTATATACTGGATTACTTTGATGGATTTCCATATATTGAACTATCCTTGCATCCCTGGGATGAAACCTACTTGATCAGGATGGATGATTGTTTTGATGTGTTCTTGGATTCGGTTAGCAAGAACTTTATTGAGGATTTTTGCATCGATATTCATAAGGGAAATTGGTCTGAAGTTCTCTATCTTTGTTTTTTTTTTTTTTTTTTTTTTTTTTTTTTTTTTTTTTTGTGGTTTAGGTATCAGAGTAATTGTGGCTCCATAGGATGAGTTGGGTACATTACCTTCTGTTTCTATTTTGTGGAATAGTTTGGGAAGAATTGGGATTAGATCTTCTTTGAGGGTCTGATAGAACTCTGCACTAAATCCACCTGGTCCTTGCGCTTTTTTTGTTGGGAGACTATTAATGACTGCTTCTATTTCTTAAGGGGATATAGGACTGTTTAGATCATTTACCTGATCTTGATTTAATTTTTGTCCCTGGTATCTGTCTAGAAATTTGTCCATTTCATCCAGGTTCTCCAATTTTGTTGATTATAGCCTTTTGTAGAAGGATCTGATGGTGCTTTGGATTTCTTCAGGATCTGTTGTTATGTCTCCATTTTCATTTCTGATTTTGTTAATTAGGATGCTTTCCCTGTGCCCTCTAGTGAGTCTGGCTAAGGGTTTATCTATCTTGTTGATTTTCTCAAAGAACCAGCTCCTTGATTGGTTGATACTTTGAATAGTTCTTCTTGTTTCCACTTGTTTATATTCACCCCTGAGTTTGATTATTTCCTGCTGTCTACTTCTCTTGGGTGAATTTGCTTCCTTTTGTTCTAGAGCTTTTAGGTGTGTTGTCAAGCTGCTATTGTGTGCTCTCTCTAGTTTCTTTTTGGAGGCACTCAGAGCTATGAGTTTTCCTCTTAGAAATGCTTTCATTGTGTCCCATAAGTTTGGGTATGTTGTGGCTTCATTTTCATTAAACTCCAAAAAGGCCTTAATTTCTTTCTTTATTCCTTCCTTGAACAAAGTATCATTGAGAAGAGTGTTGTTCAGTTTCCATGTGAATGTTGGCTTTCTATCATTTATTGTGTTATTGAAGATCAGCCTTAGTCCATTGTGATCTGGTAGGATGCATGGGACAATTTCAAAATTTTTGTATCTGTTGAGGCTTGTTTTGTGACCAATTATGTAGTCAGTTTTGGTGAAGGTACCATGAGGTGCTGAGAAGAAGGTATATCCTTTTGTTTTAGGATAAAATGTTCTGTACATATCTGTTAGATCCATTTGTTTCATCACTTCTGTTAGTTTCACTGTGTCCCTGTTTAGTTTCTGTTTCCATGATCTGTCCATTGGTGAAAGTGGTGTGTTGAAGTCTCCCACTATTATTGTGTGAGGTGCAATGTGTGCTTTGAGCTTTACTAAAGTTTCTTTAATGAATGTGGCTGCCTTTGTATTTGGAGCATAGATATTCAGAATTGAGAGTTCCTCTTGGAAGATTTTACCTTTGATGAGTATGAAGTGCCCCTCCTTGTCTTTTTTGATGACTTTGGGTTGGAAGTCGATTTTATTAGATATTAGAATGGCTACTCCAGCTTGTTTCTTCAGACCATTTGCTTGGAAATTTTTTTCCAGCCTTTTTTCTGAGGTAGTGTCTGTCTTTTTCCCTGAGATGGGTTTCCTGTAAGCAGCAAAATGTTGCGAACTGTTTGTGTAGCCAGTCTGTTAGTATATGTCTTTTTATGGGGAGGTGAGTCCATTGATATTAAGAGATATTAAGGAAAAGTAATTGTTGCTTCCTATTTTTTTGTTGTTAAAGTTGGCATTCTGTTTTTGTGGCTGTCTTCTTTTAGGTTTGTTGAGGGATTACCTTCTTGCTTTTTCTAGGACGTGGTTTCCGTCCTTGTATTTTTTTTTTCTCTTATTATCCTTTGAAGGGAGGGATTCCTGGAAAGTAATGTGTGTATTTAGTTCTGTCGTGGAATACTTTTGTTTCTCCATCTAAGGTAATTGAAAGTTTGGCTGGGTATAGTAGCCTGGGTTGGCATTTGTGTTCTCTTAGTGTCTGTATAACATCTGTCCAGGCTCTTCTGGCTTTCATAGTCTCTGGTGAAAAGTCTGGTGTAATTCTGATAGGCTTGCCTTTATATGTTACTTGACCTTTTTCCCTTACTGCTTTTAATATTTTATCCTTATTTAGTGCATTTGTTGTTCTGATTATTATGTGTCGGGAGGAATTTCTTTTCTGGTCCAGTCTATTTTGAGTTCTGTAGGCTTCTTGTATGTTCATGGGCATGTCTTTCATTATATTTGGGAAATTTTCTTCTATAATTTTGTTGAAGATATTTGCTGGCCCTTTGCGTTGAAAATCTTCATTCTCATCAAGTCCTATTATCCATCGGTTTGGTATTCTCATTGTGTCCTGGATTTCCTGGATGTTTTGAGTTAGGATCTTTTTGCGTTTTCCATTTTCTTTGATTGTTGTGCTGATGTTCTCTATGGAATCTTCTGCACCTGAGATTCTCTCTTCCATCTCTTGTATTCTGTTGCTGATGCATGCATCTATGGTTCCAGATTTCTTTCTTAGGGTTTCTACCTCCTGTGTTGCCTCACTTTTTGTTTTCTTTTGTGTCTACTTCCCTTTTTAAGTCTTGGATGGTTTTATTCAATTCTACCACCTGTTTGGTGGTGTTTTCCTGCAATTCATTAAGGGATTTTTGTGCTTCCTCTTTAAGTTCTTCTACCTGTTTAGCAGTGTTCTCCTGTATTTCTTTGAGTGAGTTATTAAAGTCCTTCTTGATGTCCTCTACCATCATCATGAGATATGCTTTTAAATCTGGGTCTAGCTTTTCGGGTGTGTTGAGGTGCCCTAGACTGGGTGAGGTGGGAGTGCTGGGTTCTGATGATGGTGAATGGTCTTGGTTTCTGTTAGTAAGATTCTTACATTTACCTTTCGCCATCTGGTAATCTCTGGAGTTAATTGATTTAGTTGTCTCTGGTTAGAGATTGTTCCTTCATGATTCTGTTAGCTTCTATCAGCAGACCTGTGAGACTAGCTCTCTCCTCTGCATTTCAGTGGTTAGAGCACTCTCTGCAGGCTAGCTCTCCTTTTACAGGGAAGGTGCACAGATATCTGGCGTTCGAACCTCCCTCCTGGCCTAAGATGAAGGCACAAAACAGGACCTGTCCCAGAAGCTGTGTTGCTTTGGCCTGTCACAGAAGCTGTTAGCTTCTGTAGTGCACACTCTCACCTGTGCAGAATACTCTCGATGGAGTCCCGGAATCAAGATGTCTGCAAGCCTATGCTCAGGCAAAGCCCTCCCAGGCCGGGCGGTCTAAGTCATTATTAAGGCTTAAGTTGGACTCTATTTTCTGAAGAACTGACAGAGACATATAATAGCAATAAGAAGAAAACATTTGATTGCTCAAATTCTATTTTTTTACATTAAAATAACATCAAGAACCTAAGGTCTCCATTGTGGAAAAAAGACAGCATTTTCAACAAATGGTGCTGGCACAACTGGCGGTTATCATGTAGAAGAATGCGAATTGATCCATTTCTATCTCCTTGTACTAAGGTCAAATCTAAGTGGATTAAGGAACTCCACATAAAACCAGAGACACTGAAACTTATAGAGGAGAAAGTAGGGAAAAGCCTCGAAGATATGGGTACAGGGGAAAAATCCCTGAATAGAACAGCAATGGCTTGTGCTGTAAGATCAAGAATCGATAAATGGGACCTCATAAAATTCCAAAGCTTCTGTAAAGCAAAAGACACTGTCAATAAGACAAAAAGGCCACCAACAGATTGGGAAAGGATCTTTACCTATCCTAAGTTGGATAGGGGACTAATATCCAATATATATAAAGAACTCAAGAAGGTGGACTCCAGAAAATCAAATAACCCCATTAAAAAATGGGGCTCAGAGCTGAACAAAGAATTCTCACCTGAGGAATACCGAATGGCAGAGAAGCACCTGAAAAAATGTTCAATATCCTTAATCATCAGGGAAATGCAAATCAAAACAACCCTGAGATTCCACCTCACACCATTTAGAATGGCAAAGATCAAAAACTCAGGTGACAGCAGATGCTGGCGAGGATGTGGAGAAAGGGGAACACTCCTCCATTGTTGGTGGGATTGCAAGCTTATACAACCACTCTGGAAACAGTCTGGCGGTTCCTCAGAAAATTGCACATAGTACTACCAGAGGATCCAGCAATACCTCTCCTGGGCATATATCCAGAAGATGTCCCAACCGATAAGAAGAACACATGCTCCACTATGTTCATAGCAGCCTTATTTATAGTAGCCAGAAGCTGGAAAGAACCCAGATGCCCCTCAACAGAGGAATGGATACAGAAAATGTGGTACATTTACACAATGGAATACTACTCAGCTATTAAAAAAATGAATTTATGAAATTCCTAGCCAAATGGATGGACCTGGAGGGTATCATCCTGAGTGAAGTAACCCAATCACAAAGGAACTCGCACAATATGTACTCACTGATAAGTGGATATTAGCCCAGAAACTTAGGATACCCAAGATATAAGATACAACTTGCCAAACGCATGAAATTCAAGAAGAACGAAGACCAAAGTGTGGACACTTTACCCTTTCTTAGAAATGGGAACAAAACACCCATAGAAGGAGTTACAGTGACAAAATTTGGAGCTGTGAAGAAAGGATGGACCATCTAGTGATTTCTATATGCAGGGATCCATCCCATAATCAGCTTCCAAACGCTGACACCATTGCATACACTAGCAAGATTTCGCTGAAAGGACCCAGATATAGCTCTCTCTTGTGAGACTATGCCGGGGCCTAGCAAACACAGAAGTGGATGATCACAGTCAGCTATTGGATGGGTCACACGGCCCCTAATGGAGGAGCTAGAGAAATTACCCAAGGAGCTAAAGGGAACTGCAACCCTATAGGTGGAACAACAATATGAACTAACCAGTACCCGGGAGCTCTTGTCTTTAGCTGCATATGTATCAAAAGATGGCCTCTTCGTCCATCACTGCAAAGAGAGGCCCATTGGACTTGCAAACTTTATATGCCCCAGTACAGGGGAACGCCAGGGCCAAAAAGGGGGAGTGGGTGGGTAGGGGATTGGGGGGGTGGGTATGAGGGACCTTTGGGATAGCATTGAAAATGTAAACGAGGAAAATACCTAATAAAAAAAAAAAGAAAGTATCTACACTGACAGAAGAACTATGAGTTCCCTATACTAACCTGCCTCTGCCCTCACCATCACCACAGCCAGCCACTCTGTTCCTGGCACACTTGCCTAGGAAACTGTTCAAACCTACAGTGGAATAAACTGATTCATTCACCTACATCTACAGTGAGCAGCCTACTGACGTGAGCCACAGGAAGGCTGGCCCCTCTCAGGTGTTCTAGTAGAAGACAGTTGAAGGTGGTGAGCACACATTGACCACCATACTTCAATGAGCCCTGCCTTGTTTCTCCTGCAGTTGACTCCTGGTACAAGAGACCACTCCCAGGACTGTACTTAGTCATTAGGCTTGGGCTGTTCTCCATACCTCATCTTAAGTCTTAATTTAGCGTCGCAGATTTATTTTCTTATTATTTGATTTCCTTTTAATCTTATGTCCAGATGACCAATATGTGTGAATACTGCAGAAACTATGATTGCTGCTATCTCCCATGCCTGTTCCACTACACTCCTTGTCTGCTGTCCTCTGCTGTGACCTGTGACCTTATTTACCTTATTTACCCCTATCTCCTAAAACTTAGCGGTCCTGTGTTGCTGGGTGGCAGCTTGTGACCTTTGCCCTCCTGCAGTTGCCTTCTCTGCCTTCAGCTGCCTTTTTAAACTTGCATCATAATCTCACTGTCACCAACACTGCTTTTTTATCAAGTATAAATTTAACAGTCTGTTTGAGTCTTTACCTTACCCTTTAAACTGAGTTTCCAAATACCTGAATCCCCAGTGATTGTGAAGTTTAGTATTTTGGCTTTGTTTTTAACATTGTGGATTTAATATAAAGGAAAATGTGTCCCAAGGGATTCATTTGTTTTGGGTTTAGAGCAGGTGTGTATGAATATATATTTATCTTGAGGAAATAAAAATAAGCCTTTGATCATATGGTTATTTTAAAATAAATTTCATCTTAATGGTGCTTCCTTTTTTCCTCTGCACTGTATTTTCAAATCAAAGCCCTTTTCATTTGACAATGGAGAAGACCTCATATCATGAATACATAAATATTTTGTGCACTAATGTTCCTATAGAATGAAGTCAATTTCCTGGGTAAGAGTGGAATACTGTTTAAATAAGGTAATGAATAATTCGGTCCTTTTACTCTTTCCCACTAAAAATATACAAGGGAAAAAAAAGAGGGGGTCAGAAATGAAGGAATGAATGAATCAGCAGAGACTTCCTTCTGAGTTCTCCCCCAGTTTCTGGGCTACAGTGCTTGTTCTGTATCAGGGATCCATACACATCCTTCCCTAAGCACCATGTAATGTGCTCTTATTTTAACAAGTGCCATGCTCTTAATGCCCTTCCGGGATTGTGAGTCACTTTGAAAAGCACTCACTTGTCTTGGCAGCCTTATTTTTAAACTTGGAGTTGCAATATTAAAGTCACAGACGAAGTGTAGATAAAAATGTAAAGAATTAAAAATGACTAGTATTTTTAAGATGGAACTTTGGAAGGCACTTTGAAAGTGTTCAAATTTCTCAGTAGAGAGGAATCACAAAGGGATTAGTGCCTTTTGGGGTGTAGAGCATTCTTTTTCTTTCTCCTGTGTCGGGATAGGAGCTGTGGGATACACTAGAAACAACTCAAAATTACAGTATCTATGTGAAAGTTTTAGAATTCTTTCTTCTGTGGATATACTGAGTATCTGGAACCTTTGCAAGTTACACTGTTAAAAGCTCACTTCTTTTTTTTTCTTTTTAAAATTTATTATTTTATTTATTTACTTTCCAAGTGTTGTCACCCTCCCTGTCCCCCTTCCCCTTTGCCTCTGAGAGGATTCCCCTCCTCCCTGGGGCATCAAGTCTCTACAGGAAAAGAAAAGCCCATTTTTCAAAAAGAGAGAGTCAGTCTTCTAAGGTCTCTACTCAGTGGTAATTGGAAAATGGCACATGTCAAGTTCTCTTCTTGGATATTAAGATTTTGCATAAGAATAGTGAACATTCATGATGTATTTGTAAATAATTGTCTCTGTGAAAATCTGCTTAATCTCTAGGCAGCCAACTCCACGCACACAATGAGAAGTCTTTCTTCCACTGAATATGTGGCATATTTTTATTTCTCTCTTGACCCCTGTTTAAAAAGCATTTGCTCAAAGCCTGATGAATTAACTTCCCAACATGCCAAAGTTCATTGTTGGGTATTAAGATTATATTAAAATTTGTTATGTGGGTTCAGATGGGAAGGAAGGAGGGAAGGAAACTAGCAATTGTCACATGAACTCGTGAAATATAATTCATGGGATAAATGTAAATGAGGTCTGAAGTAGATACGAAACTGTACAGAGTCATTGCTTTGCGAAAGAGAGAGTACTTTATGCTGCTGTTAGGGAACTGCATGTGGTTGGATGGCGGCCACACAGAGCACACACTTGTTCCACATGTATGGAAGAGCCCAGGTTTGCTCTTCTCTTAAAAACACTATCTACTCACCTGCAATATAATGTGTATGAAGTATACATACAACCCACTAGCCTATAACAAATTCTAGAATCATCCTTCAGTAATCTAATTTTAATATTCTGTAATAAATAATAAACTTTTAAAATAGAAAGTAGAAATGTGTATTAGGCTCTTTAATGTTAAAACCAAAGCATTTGCACTCAAATTATGCAAAAATATGTAGAATTGCTTTAAATTTTAGAGATGAAAGTGTCCCTGTAGGTTGAAGAAAAATTACAGACAACATTTAAGAAGCCAATTTTCTTATTCAGCTTCCCCATGTAATGATTTACGTTGACTGTACCATTCATATTATTTTTGACTTTAAAGTTACTAATTATTGACAATTTTAATGCTACAAACAAGAGATTTCAGATGTATGGAGAGCACTGCATTTATAATTGCTGTGAAAAGGTGCCGAGTAGTGACTTGTGAACATACTCATCAATTCTTCCTTATAAAATTTTTTTATTGGCTATTTTATTTATTTACCTTTCAAGTGTTATTTCTGTTGCCAGTTCTTGGGAGGAGATGCCCTTGGTCCTGTGAAGGCTTGATGGCCCAAAGTAGGTGAATGCTAGGCCAGTGAGGCAGGAGTGGGGGAATGGGGGAGAGCACCCTCATAGAGGCAGGGCAGAAGGGGAGGGGATAGGGGGTTTGTGGAGGGGAAACCTGGAAGGGGGATTAAAAATGTAAATAAATAAAATAACCAACAATTCTTTCTTTAAAGCATTGACTTGGTTTAGACTATTTAATACAGTAGGTAGGTCATATTCATCTTGTGATCAAGCACAAATAACATGCAACACACACACAGGGTTTTGTTTTTTTGTTTTGTTTTTTGTTCTTTCAGAAATGAGACTGTGGCTGACTCATATTTGTAATTTCATACTAATAGTACCAATGTTCTCAGGGCATCTATGTTTCAAGGCTTAGATTTCATTTCAATTTCCTTGTAATTTTCAGGAATTAAGTTTTAGCATGAGATGTACTGCAACCACAAACATTATTTTCAAGACCATACTAAGACAAATTATTTTAAAATTTATCTGATTAATGTTATTAATCAAAGTTTTTCAGGATGTTGTGAGAGTCTTATGGGAAACAAATATCTAAAATTCATGAATTTCATAATACTAATAACTCCAACTGTTAAGAGAGGCAATAAAGTTTTGAAGTTTGCATTGTTTGCCTGATAGATAATAGATAATCATATAGCTTAGTTAAAATATCTTTTAGGTATATATATATATATATATATATACATACACACATATATACACATATTTGTGTGTGTGTATGTGTATACACATGTTTGGGTAACTGTGTCTTGGACAATGCCACTATTGACTAAATTTATCATCATTAAAAATGGTTTACTTCAAGCCAAGACAACTTGAAGACAGTTCATATTCCTTTTACATTTTTTGAGATTGTAATTAAAACATTTCTTTCTTCCTTTTTCTTTTTCTAAATGTTCACATATATCCCTTCAAATTCAAAGCTTCTTTTCCCCAATTCTTATTTTATATCGCATGTATGTATATACATACACATACATATATACATGTATATATATAAAATCTTTAATAAAAATTTGCATGACTAAACTTTCTAGAAGAAGCACTTCACAATATATTTTATTGCATTATATCTATTTATATATTTTATGTGGGGGTACTATGTGTGTATGACATATACATCAGAGGGTAAATTACTTGAATTGGTTCTCTCTCCTCACTATGTAGTCCCACTGAAGTTGAATTTAGGTTGTCTGCTTTGTCAGCAGACACCTTTACTTGCTGAATTCTCTTGCCATCTGGGTTGAATGTTTTAAAATAAAATATAAGATTTAAATTGTTGTCAAATTTGTTTGATATGTTAACAAAAATAAATTAAAGCTCTTTTTGACTCTTATTTATGAGTACCACCAATATTATTTTGTACAAATTTACCATTATTGTTTCCATTGCCTCTAAATTGCCTTTCAAAAACCTGTTTCCTCAATTTCAAATTACTTAGCAATGAGTGAGAAAGAAGTAAATACTGAGAATTTTTACACTAAAAGTAACATTTGTTCTACAGTTTTTATAGATTGCCAATCGAAAGCTGTCTTAGGTTTTCCATTGCTGTGAAGAGACACCATGACCAAGGCAATTCTTATAAAGTCCTTTTTTCTTTTATTTTCTTTCTCTTTCTCTCTCTCTTTCTCTCTTTCTTTCTTTCTTTCTTTCTTTCTTTCTTTCTTTCTTTCTTTCTCTCTCTCTCTTTCTTTCTTCCTTTCTTCTTTCTTTCCTTCCTTCCTTCCTTCCTTCTTTCTTTCTTTCTTTCTTTCTTTCTTTCTTTCTTTCTTTCTTTTGTTCCTTCCTTCCTTCCTTCCTTCCTTCCTTCCTTCCTTCCTTCCTTCTTTCTTTCTTTCTTTCTTTCTTTCTTTCTTTCTTTTTAATTGAGACTGGCTTATAGTTTTAAGATTCAGTCCATTATCATCAAGGCAGGAACATGGCAGTGTCTAGGCAGGCATGGAGCTGAGAGTTCTACATCTTGATCTGAAGGCTTCTAAGAGAAGACTGTCTTCAAGCAGCTTAAGGAGTATCAAAGCCCTGCCACCCACTCACAGTGACAAGACTCACTCTAACAAGGCCACACCTCCTAATATTGCCACACCCTGGACAAAGCATATTCAAACCATCACAAGCATCATTACTTACTTTGAGTGCTCATAGTAGACCTCTTACCTTTACCTTTGGACTTTCGATATTAATTTGTAAATTATAACAATTATTTTATTTCTTGGGAATTTATAAATTTTGTTACCATAGAAGCTAAAAGAGCTAAATAGATTACTACTAGGTTAGAATAAATTTCTGGAAATAATTTTACTGTACTATCTTAGAAAAACTGCTATGCAAGCAGACTTGTCAACATTTCATACTAAAATTTCTTTCCTTTTTAAAAAATTTTTTATTAGATATTTTCTTTATATACATTTCAAATGCTATCCTGAAAGTTCCCTGTACCCTCCCCCTGCCCTGTTCCCCTACCCACCCACTCCCACTTCTTGGACCTGGTATTCCCCTGTGCTGGGGCATATAAAGTTTGCATTACCAAGGGGCCTCTCTTCCCACTGATGGCCGACTAGGTCATCTTCTGCTACATATGCAGCTAGAGACATGAGCTCTGGGGGTACTGGTTAGTTCATATTGTTGTTCCACCTATAGGGTTGCAGACCCCTTCAGCTCCTTGGGTTCTTTCTCTAGCTTCTCCATTGGTTGCCCTGTGTTCCATCTTATAGATGACTGTGAGCGTCCACTTCTGTATTTGCCAGGCACTGGCATAGCCTCATACAAGACAGCTATACCAGGGTCCCTTCATCAAAATCTTGGAGGCATATGCAATAGTGTCTGGGTTTGGTGGCTGATTATGGGATGGATCCTCAGGTGGGGTAGTCTCTGGATAGTCCATCCTTTCATCTTAGCTCCAAACTTTGTCTCTGTAACTCCTTTCATGGGTATTTTGTTCCCTATTCTAAGGAGGAATGAAGTATCCACCTGTTGTGTTGTAAAACTAAAGGTAAATTCTTCTGAGGTAATGGAATTTTGAAATAGGTTATTTCTTTTGCTCATACTTATTCGTTGACAGCATATAATTCTGTAACTTACTTCGCTGGCCACTTGACATACTTTGGTGAATGATAAGCTATTTGTGATTGCATTAACACTTCCTCATAATTCCTGTTCATTGTTTGGTGGTATCTGTATGTAATTTTAAGTTGGAAAGATCTGCCAAAATTAGCTTAAAAAATACCACAGACACTAAACAAGAATCTTCCCAAAGTATCTTTGTAATATTGCTAGAATATAATGTTAATAATAGAAATTTAAAAACCTTATTTATAAAATTTTCTCCTGAATACCTTTTTGATAGACCAATGTCTGATTTTTTAAGGTCATGTAATAGATTCTATATTTGCTATTATATTGTGTGCTTAGATAAGTAGTTTGTATAGGTGTATAGCTACCTGTCTGCATAACAGCAGAAGAGCCAACAGCTCATCAGTGTGGACCCGCACTAATATCCATAAAACGGAAGATAAAATTCAGACTTCTGCTTAAAATAAATGAGCCAGCGAGGTAATTTGATGGCACTCTGGCATACATTTATTCTGCCCTTACTCTAGATCCTTCTTCCTATTTTGACAAGGTAGCTTTTGCATAGTTGATTTATTTACATTATGAAATTATATTACTTTATAATTGATAATTTATGCTATGTTTCATATAAATCATATTCTGTAGCTCTCCACTATTATGTAAAGTGTTTTCTTTGGTGTCCTGATCATGTACTTAAGAAATACAATGCTCAAGAAAATGTATTTTTAAATTATTGGGTGAAGAACCATCATAATTCCTGCCACAAGTGACTTTAATTCTAATTATAGCTGAACAATCTATTTCTAAGATAACATCTAATCTTTAACTTAGTTTTGTATATTTTATATATATGTGTGTGCCACAGTGTATACATGGAAGTCAGAGAAAAATTTGCAGGAGTTGGTCCTGTTCTTCAACCCAATAATCAGACTCGGGCTTGGAAGCACATGCCTTTAGCCATAGAACCATCTTAATGGATACCTTCTACTTATTAAATTTTAATGACCAGGTTTCAAATATCTTTTAAGAAGTTGTACATCTGTGTCTATATTTCCATCTCTCTCTGTCTATCTCTATCTACCTACCTATGTGTCTATCTATGCTTCAAATTCTAAAAGCAATAGCCAAAGTTGTTCAGACTGGATTATAAAAGTTAACTTTTATTCACCAGATGTTATTGATAACTCAGAGTCTCAACCCTTTCTAGCTCTTTTTGAACTTTTCCTGGTGTTCAACTCAGTTGTTATGTTTCAAACTTTTCTCCAAGCCCACTGATTAAATATGGTTCACTCAGGCTTCTGCCTTCTCTGCTTGGCCTCATATTAACCTTGGCAATATGTTCTATTCTAGTCTTCTGGCCTCTTCTTTTCTGCTTTGTTCTGTTTTTACTGTGTCTAGCTTGTTCTTTCTGCCATGTGTCTTTGTAATATGGTCTCACTAAAATCTCAATCTGTTTCTCTCTTTCTCTGGTACCCTCCCAAGTCAGCCCTCATCCTTGTGGTCATCATCAACACTTTCTGAGCTTATATGTAAGCTAAAACGTCAAGGTATTCTGAGATTGGAGGCATTATGCTAGGAAGAGAACACAATATGGATCAATGACTGAAGCAAAGGTGATGCACAGTAGGACTATTTTGTAGCTATAACTCTAGGTCAGTGCTTCTCAAACTTCCTAATGCTCTGACCATGTAATACAGCTCCTCATGTTGTGGTGACCAAATACCATAATATTATTTCATTTATATTTTATAACTACTGTAATTTTGTTATGCATAATAACAAATGAATAATAATTTAAATATATGGTATTCAGGATGTCTGATATTTGACCCACAGTAAAGGGTTGTTTGACCCCAGAGGGTTCATGATCTATGGTTTGAGAACTGATGCTCTAAGGATTAGAACTTATTAAAATATATGTTCACAAAACATGAAAAAGATGAGCATGGTTTGAAAACAATGAATAAGGAAATTGAAGGGTCTACTTAAGAGAGAGCAGATGCACAGGGGTTACCATGGTCCTTGAGACCTACTGATTGCGTGCTGTGGTGGATTTGTGGAGTAGTAGTAGAACAAGGATAATTCTAGTTTTTGGTTTAAAACTTTACTTTCTTTCACCTTTCACATTCACCCAAACCAAGAAACTTGCATCTGTGTGGGTGGAGAAGGGTGATAAGGGGTCTAGGTAGAAAAGAAGTGTCAGTCCAGAGATGGCTGTGAGGTGTTTCAACTCAAGTCTGGAGAGAGTTAGAGTTCAGCTATGAATCAAAGTCTAAAGTCCACATCTGGGCAGCTACTTTCCATACTTTAAATAATAGAATAATGGGATGGGTTAAGGAATGACCCTTGACACTGTCCCGAATTCCAAGTCTTCCAGAAGGTTGCGAAGTACACCAAATGTGAGAAAGCATCAGGGAGTAAGACAGAAGGGAATCTAGAAGATTTCTCACCATGAGTGTCAAGTGTGCTTTAAGGAAGGAGCACATCCTCTCTGTGGATGGGTATATGATCTTAGGAATCCTGCCTATATAGTCACCATCTATCATGTATAGAAGCATATCCTCTGTGTGGGTGGGTATATGATCTTAGGAATCCTGCCTGTATAGTCACCATCTATCATGTATAGAAGCACATCCTCTGTGTGGATGGGTATATGATCTTAGGAATCCTGACTGTATAGTCACCATCTATCGTGTATAATCTGTATGCTTCTCAGTGTTAGTTCTTTCTAATCATCACCTTAATGTGTTTTTAATTTCTGTTTTAAAAGCTCTAGCAAGGGACAGGCAAGCTAGATTAGTGGTTAAAAATGGACCCTGCTGTTGCAGAGGACTCAAGTTCAGGTACCAGAGATAATTTTAAGTGTCTGACAGCTGTCTGTCACTCTAACTTCAGAAGAATCTGATGCCTCTAATTCTGCAAGTAGCTGATTCTTATGTAAACACACACATGGAGACAGACACACAGACATACAAACAGGTACATGCACATCACCACCACACAAACACAAATAAATCTTTAAAAAGTCAACAACAAACCAAAAATATCTAAAGTGTCCATCCAAACTCCAAATTTAGCAACTTTCTCAACCCTTCATTATCTCCCTGCTCTGCTTATTAATTTGTTTCTTGTTCTTGGGATGAAACACCATGACCAAAGTGATTTATAGAAGGAAGAGTTCATTGTAGCTTAGTGTCAGTCCTGGAGAGATGAGTTGGTCATGGTGGGAAGTCATGGCAGAAGCAGGAAGCAGAGAAATCACATTTTCAACCACAAACCTAAGACAGAGAGCAAAGTGGAAATTGTGCTGAAGTTGCAGTGAGGCTATGAATTCTGAAAAGCTGCCCCCCAGAGACATACTTCGTCCAGCAAGGTTCCACCAAATGTTCAAAATCTGAGCCAATAAAATACTTTTATTATTCAAACCACCACACTCTGATTGGAAGGTTTTTTTGTTGTTGTTGTGCATGTACTTATTAATGTATTGGTTCTATGTATTTATGAATACATTTACTTGAAGTATTTTGTTGTTGTTTTTGTTTGGTGCTTAAGTAACTAAGTACCCAGATAAAGTAAGTTGAAGCAAGGGTTGATTTTTTTTTTCTTGTAAGAAGGCTGCATAGGGATAGGGAGATAACTCAGCATATAAAACATTTGTAGTATCAGCCTCAAATCATGAGTTTGACCCACAGGACCATCTTATAAAAGCACAGCATGTTGGCCTATGTTTGTAAACCTAACTCTGGATAGGCAGTCAGGTTTGCTGGTCACCCAGGCTAGCCTACTTTGGAAGTTCCAAGCCATTGAAAGACTTTGTTCAAAAATTAATACTAATAAATAATGATAAATAGTGATAATAATAATAGTAGTACAAATTGCACACACATTCACATATAGACAAACAAACAAAAATTGCATACCAGAACTGTTGTGGGGGTTTAAATCAGGTACTTAACGGTGGTGGTGTTCTGTGAAACTGTTGACTTTTTTTTCATAGCTGACAAATAGCTTCAACAGTTCTAAGAATCAAATGGTCATGTATAATATGTCAATTTTTTTTTAAATGAAGAAATGCCTTTAAGGAAGGTATCCACAAATGTTACTTAAGTTGATTGTCCATATGTAAACAATGCCATTATTTCCATGCATGACAAACCGATTGCCTATCTGCAAGGGAGGCTAGCACAAGGTTCTATCATTATTAACTTCAATGGCTAGGTATCCACTCTGCCATCAAGAAGAGTGTAGTTTGTTCTAGAGGGTAGTTCATCCTCTAGAACGTGCTGTTCATGCTTTCTTTAGCAAATGCTTTGTTTACTCTTATACCTCTGCTGCTCAGCTCAGCTCCCAGCCCGATGGCTAACATTTACCAGTCGATGAGTTCATTTTTAGAGTATGGCTCTTGTATTTTGCTGTTCTTAGCCACATTGACGTTTCTTCTTAGCTAAGAATTAAATCTTAAAGTCCTCCCAGGCTCTGAAATAATCTCTCTCTCTCTCTCTCTCTCTCTCTCTCTCTCTTTCTCTCTCTCTCTCTCTCTCTCTCACACACACACACACACACAAACACACACACTGGAATATCTGTTAGATTAATCATCCCTGTTAATTTTCTAGTTTCTGAGTTTGTTTTGGTAAGCAGAGAGATTGGCAAATGGTTGAATTCTAGTCAATGAGACATTTTAATTTCTTGTTGAAATTGGAAATTAAGGAAGATGGTCATGTTCACATTGCTTTATCATATCTGATACAACCTTCAGGAAATGAACATCTGGTTGCACTTATGGAAGCAAAGTACAACAATTTGTGTCATTGGTAAATGTAAATGATAAATTTTTATTATGATGATAGGTTATATAAGAATCATTTAAAGAAAGCACTTTGAATAGATTTTGTGAGAGAGTAATCCTATACTATTCAATACTGTAATAATACTTTTTAATGTGCTGGATACATATATTTATTTTGAAACAGAAATTAGAATCAGAGACTGGTTTTTAAAGTTATCCAGGGTTACTAGGATATTTTGAGCTCTTATTTAAAATAAAAATATTATGAGAAACATTTACTTTTACATCTTATGTAGATGAAGTTGGCAATGTAGAATTGTTTTGCTGTTAGAATTCTTAAATACAAGTCTTAACAATGACATTTTAAATCAGTTTATTAATTAACATATGTTCAGAGATCTATTAATGTAGGCTAAGCCCTGTGATAATGAGAGTTGATTATATTGTGATATACATTTTTATAAACCACTTAAGAATTTCCATGAGATACAACTACCTGTTGAAACCATAACAGTGTATTGTGGGTACCATTGGTTGCTGGTAATAATACTCCTCAAATAGAGGAAGGTATGTGAAGAAAAAGAAATGTTATATTAAGTAAATAAATATTGTTAAAGAAGTTTATAACTAGTACAGTCAGCAAGGCATCCAGAAAACTGTGGGCCTTAAGAGAACTCACATCATTCCAAGAAGATCAGACATAAAATTACTTCTTTAAAAGCTCTGGAATGGTCAGGCTGATGAGATGACTCAAGAATAAAAGGTCCTTATTATCAAGATGACCTAAGTTGGATCCCCAAAAGCCAATATGATGGAAGGTTGTGAACCAAGTCCCTCAAGTTGTCATCTGACTTCCACATGGCAGACACACAGACTCATACAGACTGATGTACACAGACATATACACAGACATATAGACACATAGATACAGGCACACAGACACACAGACACACACACAGATACACACACACACACACACACACACACACACACACACACACACACACACACACAAAAAAAAACTGATTTAAAAGATCCCTTAAAAGAAACTCTGGAATATTGAAAATTATTTTTTTTTTCTTTTTCAATGCCAGCATCCTTTCCTCCCATTATTACTGACCCTCTTGCAATGGAACTATAACAATGTTTTATTTTCTGATACAAATACTACTGAGATATCTAGAATTGAGTGTATGTTTTATTTTTTCCATGCCCCTTCATCTTTCTCCCCTTTTTCTCCTTTTCCCTTATTCTCCTCCCCATCTCTCCTCCCTCCTTCCTTCCCACTCTCCCTCCCTCCCCCTTCTTGTGTCTATCCGTCACCCCTCTCCCTCTTCCCTTCCCACCTTCCCACCTCCTCATTCTCTCTCCTGTGGTAAAAGAGTAGAATCTATCAGTAGGCCGAGTCTTTGGTCACTTGGAATCCTTGCAATTGTTTTCATTTAGAAGTTAGCTATGCTCTCTACATTCCCAAATTTCTATTTCTTCTGCACAAATAAAAGTGGGGCCTCAAAAAGGATGAAGTTTTAACTTTCTTATAATCTATTTGCCACACATGATATTTAGGTGAATACAAGAAGTTTTCAGAGAGAGTATGTTGAACATATGCATGAATCCCAGTGCAATACTGTGACATACTCGTGAGAACTCTCTAGGTAATTCACTTTAACCCTGGCCCAAGCCACAGTGATGTCTATGCTTCAACAGTAATTCAAGTATTAGTTTGATGGGGACTTAGGCTACTTTGCAGACATCACACAATGCTTCACACAAGCCTTAGTGAGAAACAAATACCAGTTGCCATAGACATTCCCGAGCACTAGGAAGTGCAGTATATGTCAGTGGGATATGACTGTCTTCTGATTCAGCAACACCAGTCCAACAGACCAACCTTTGTATGCATGGCTGGAACCCTTAACTCTGAGTTATAGTGATAGTGTCACATTCTGTGAATGCTTTGGGTGAGCACTAGGGGACATTTCTACCCTAGCTAGCCTTTGGTTATCAGTTCTTGGGGAAAGAAAGTCACTTGACGCACTAGCTCTCAGTTCCTCTTCTTTGTATTTTCATTTCTGGAGTATGTTTGTCAATCAGTCATCATTATGAATTTTGTATGGCCTACACACATTGTAGAAATGTAGCTTAAGTTACTAACTTAATTAATTCCATCAAATTTAAACATCATCTGACTCAGTACTCTCTTTTCTCTAATACATGTTGTATGTCTTCAACATACTAAAAGGACTTGAATAATAACTCAGCCAGTGGGTACTATCATCTAACCTTTTTGATGGTGCAAATATCCAAGCATACACCAAGCATACTTGGAAGGCTCTGTGCCTGGTTCCTTGCCTTTTTTCCTCCATCACTGAAAATGTGAAGAATCACAATCTGTTGCCCTGTTCTTGCTCCCTCGTCATGTGTTTTCCAAGTTGTCCTAATTCATGTCTTTTAGATTTCTTATCATTTCTTCACTGTGTCTTCTCCAAGTAGATCAATTCTTCATCTGTAAATAGTGGGCACAAGAATAGAACTTATTTCATGATACACCTTTGAGAAATAAACTAAATTAAGGTGATGAAGTTTTGCCTTCTATACTGTGAATGAAGGAGTATTTTTCTATATTTAAAAATAGATTTTTAAAAATTTATTAAAGTAAAATATTTTTAAATTCAAATTTCATAATTTAAATATATTTTAACTGGCTTGCAAAATTGCAAACCAATATTTTGGTAGATTGACAGAAAGTGATTTATAAGAGAAATTAAACAGAATATCAAAATAATTTTTATAATTTGATCCAGTAGTTGAATTACTTAACTTTCTTTCATTTCTACTTATCTCATTCCAAACCATTAGCAAATTGTTGGCTCAATAATAGGTGTACATTATCTCCAGGTGGATTACTTTGGAGTCCTGAACAGAGGGCCATACACATATTAGATGTTCAATAAACATTTGTGTTACCATTAGAAACAAGCAAGGTGCCAATAATTCTTTTATCTTTTTACCTTTCTTAATGACTTAACTGTGTTCACTCTCAAAACTGCTCTTCACAAAAAATTTTCCTTATTAGCTTTGACCATTTCCTCTCGTCTTTGATGTCTTTATTAGTGTTGCTAATATGTTTTGAATATTTATTAAAATTTAACTTTTAGGACTGAAGGTCTTCTTTTTCACTTTCTTAAGTTCTTCACTTCATCAAAGATATCCTCTTCTCTGCCTCTGTCACCTCATTGGCTATGTGTCTCCAATTCACATAATTTGCCACCAACATGACACTCACCCTGAACATCGCTAACTCACTCTCTTAGTGGTTCAAATGATTGCTGCCAATTTGTGTTCCTTAGATTTATGGTACTAGAAATTGGTAACAACATTACCAACACAATTCAAGGAAGTAGATTTATTTTCTTCTGAGATTTTACCTTATTCATCTTGTTCCAAACTATTCCACTCAAAGTCTTTTTCTTCTAACTTTCTCCCAGCCATCTGTTTTTTATCCCTTCAAATCTTCAGTGAGGATTCTTTTTAGCCTGGTCATGTTGGATTATGCCATATGTCACATATGACAGGAAGGCTGTCTGTCTTGTCTTCATCTTTAAAGAATACGTCTTTATTTTTCTGTAGAGAAATGAGTTATTCAAAACTATGTGTTAATGATTGCTGTTAAAAAAAAAGATATAGAAAAAAAAAAAAGAGAGTAGTAGGATAGTGACTGGTGACCTCATGTTAAAAACGCCTAAAGACACAAAGCACACCATGGCAATTTCTGTTTTTTTTTTTTTTTTTATGTCAGAGAACAAAGAGTTGGTTTCTGATACTATATATTCTGGATATTAATCCTCTATCAAGTATACATCTGGAAAAGATTGCTTCTTTCCATGTGGGCTTCCTGTTCATTGGACTTATTGTATCTTTTGCTATAAAGAAGCGTCTAGCTAGGCCACTTCTTGACATATGGCCAAAGCACTATATCTCCTACTATAGAAATATTTGCTCACCCGTGGTTATTGCTGCTCTATGCACAGTAGCCAGGAATGTCCTTCAAATGACAAATAGATAATGAAAACTTGGTATATGTACACAATGGAATCTGCTCAGCTATAAAGAAAAATGCAATACATATAAAATATAATGAATATACATGTACAATATGTATATTGTATTAGTATATGTACATACATGCAATATCTATGTATTATGTGGAAACCCACACATATATGTAAAAGGACTAATAAAAGACAAGATCATGAAATTGGGAAAGGATATAGAATTTGGAAGGGAAGACTGACACTAGATAAATACATTACTTACTTGTATATAAAAATCTGTTTAAAATCTAAATTTAAAAGGACAAGGCTATGGCATTTCCCAAAACAGAAGTGATTCAGAAGGTTGGGCCAGCTCCAAAGTTCAAACGCCTTGTGCCATGGGAGTTGTGATTTTTATAGATTATTTGTGTAGTATCCACTACCATCCACTACCCATCTTCACTTCCACCCCCACCTGAAATCACTAGGCTTTTCTTGTGCATCCTGTTTTTTACATGGCTCTCAGGTGGGGAAGGTTTCCAGTTATTCTCTGCCAACTGGCTTCTTCCATATGTTAGATCCTCTCTCTGCAACTAACCCTGCTGACAAACTCGGGCACCTGTAGCTCTAACTATCTGCAATAAATCTCTACGTTCACTAAAAAGGATCAGCTTTTTACAACTATCAGTAGAACATTATTCATTCTAACCATGTCAAATACAAATTAATAAAGAACACAAATTGAAACATACTTATCCAGAATTTTTTTCAGAATATTTTGCAACCCATGTCTATCCCCCACTTGGACATCTATGGTTCACTCTGATTTCAACTCTCCTTTGTACAGACAAATCTGTTATTTTTTTTTTTTGTCATGTTCTCATATTTTGCATTTGGTATGTAAAATTTGACATTTTAACCTAAACTACAGATTAAGTTACTAGTACTTAGAAGATTTGGTTGAAGCTTATCTGATAAGTAATATTTGTTATATCATCACTATCTTTATTAATCTACATACAACTGACTTATTCCAAGAAGGTTTCTTTGCTAATTTAAAGCAAGAGGTTTCAAAGTGTGATTTGAAGATCACTTAGGGCTCCTAATAATGTTCTCTCAGCGGTATATCTCAGTGTGGATATATTTTCTTCTAATACTTTGAGCTGAAGAATATATGTTAATGGATTGAAGAGAGAAGCAGAATATGACAATTGAACTGTCTCATATTGATTTTGGCATAAGGATACTTGTAAAAGTATAAAATAACACATCTCAAATCATTTGTTCTTTAAAATATAATTGTTCTACATAAACATTTAAATTATTATGCCCAGGCTTTTCATTATTATAGAAAGATGAATTAATATAGAATAGCATTAATTCAAAAGTTCATTTTTATTATGGTTAAGTGTGCATAGCTTTATTCAAATGTAGGAAAAATCTAGAGTCCTCAATAATTTCTGAAATATAAGCAGAGAAAAACATTTAAGATCTAATGAAGTAAGCAATGCCATCTACAGGCATGTTGTTCCTTTCTATCTCTCGCCTCATTGTTTAATTTAATAAATAATCACAATATATTCCATTTGCTAAAGGCATACAGTAGATAAGCATGCTATATACATTATCTCTATTTTGTTTGGTAAACCACAAATTAGCTTTCTCACTCTCAAATTTACAGAGAAGGGATCTGATACTAATGAAGATATATAGGAATCTCTTAAGCCTTCCCAGCAGTGGCGTGATTGAGGCATCTACTACTTAATGCCAAATCTGTGGTATTTCCTAACATTTACAATCAGCTTCCATAAATTCAAATTTTTCATTGAACCACCTCATAACATTTATAGCAATAATCCAAGCAAAGAGTTAATTAATAAGGTGGTCTTTGAACAGACACAGTGAACTGTAGTTCTAGAAGCTTTCAAGGTGATGATTAGTTTTAAGACGGCCTATTTAGGACAATGTATCTATATTTCTTTTTGTCCCCAAATCATTTTCCTTTCTGGATCACCTACTGTAGACAGAGGAATAATATTGGATTGAAAAATCAATAGATTTCAAGGAATAAACACAATTAATTCAACTGCACTTAAAATAAGCCTTCTAAACCTAATTCTTTGCTAATCCACCTGGAGATGCTTATCTTGGTGTGGAAATGGTTCATTATTCCATTCCCGATAATGTGCTTAGTCATTTCTTAACAGAGAGTGAGGATTTTCAAAGTTATCAGTGCATAATTAAGCTTTGTTCACTTGACTAGCCTGCTGTCATGCTTGCAGGGTGCTGGGTTTTGCAACTAGTGACCCATGAGGAGTTACAGAGGTTGCTGGCTTTTGTAGACAGAGCCAAAGCTGAAGACAAAAGCTGAGGGGGAAAAACCTGAAATGAATAATTCATTTCACTTGGTCCTTAGAACACAGAGCAAGGAGCTTTGCAGGACAACTGACTCATCCAGTAGCACCCTGTAAATCTTGAGCTAGGACAGATGCAGTAGATGATCAGCCAGGCAGCTGGCTTGGAGAATCTCCCATCCAGTATACAAGAGCACAGGAGCTCGCAGAGGAAGGGAATTTGTAACCGAGATCATAAATATTAGCTAAATTTGATCTAAAGGCTTCATTTTTTAAAAAAATGTAAATGTCAAGTAGGCAGTTAGGAATCTCTGAGCATAGGGGAAGAACAAGCCTGGATTAATAGAAGTGAATATTTTAGGTTAGATATGAATGATGAAGCTATACATTTTCAGAAGAAAACCACAAAGAAATAAGCCCCAAGATGTGACTGCTAAAGTTCATGTGAATCCTGTGATTAGAATGAGAGACGAGGACAAGAATGACTTGAGAATTCCGGGTCTGATAGCACATGCAGTGAGGGAATGGATATTTTGAGGAAGAAAGGTTAAACCATGCAGAGAAGACAGAAAAGGGAAGGTTTGATAATGCCCAGGAAGCTTGAGAACAGTTTTGTCTCTAGACTATTTATTAAAGCATGTCTACAAATTTGTGGAGAAGCAATGTATACAGGCACTGCTTTAAGAGCTTGTAATATGCTGATTAATCATTCAACTATAGATCACTACCCTGTATAATCTGCTATTTAAAAAAAAACGTTATTTGATCGATTTCTGATCATGGACTGGTGCAGTACTATCAGAAAAAAAAAATATATATATATATACAGCTATTTGTGAAGTGTTGTAGCTTGACTAGTTTTAGAATCTGTTGGGATGTTCCCAGAGAATAAAACTGAAGAGGTAAGACCCATCCAGAATGTCAGTGGTACCATGCCCTGGACTGGAGTCTGATACTGCATAAAAACAGAAAAAGAACAATGGGAGCCATTCATCTCTCTCTGCTTTCTGATTGGGAGGCAGGTAAACAGTTGCTCCACTCTCTGAGGATATATCTTTACCACTGAGAAGGTGGTGGACTCTGCCTTCAAGACTGGGAGCTGCACTAAACCCTTGCTTAAACTGTCCTTGTCAGACATTTTGCCATAGCAACAAGAAAACTAATGAATAGAAAAGGACCTGGCTGATCTCAGGTTTGAGACATTCTTTTGAAAGGGATGTAATATAGATAACTTCTGATGCAAAGCTGGGATAGATGTGGAGAAGCAGGCCCTTCAGGGTAGGGTAAACCAAACCACAGACCAGTGGTGCCTTCATAGCTCCATTTTAGTAACATACCTCTGCCTTCTCTTTTCTTAACCTAGAAAATGGGAGAATATTTTTCATTTTTCATGACTAAAGTATTTATTGTTTTAATGGCTTTGGTTAGGCATAACCTATCAAATTAATCACTGTACTTCATACTTAGATTATGGCAAATGAAAAATAATATCAAATTTAGATTTGAGAAACTATAAACAATTAAAAAATAAACCCACAGATTGTAGACAACTCTTGGAAAGTCAGTAACAACACCCCACTTATCTAAGTAATGCCACAGGATAAGCCATTTCATGCAACTATTTTTTCTAATAAACAAAGCTTACAGATTTAAGCACTGGCATTTACAAAAACTCAACAAGTTTTTATATGATAAACTTTCAAAACTGAATTAGAATATTTATTGCCTTCTTTATTCTTATAGCATATATATTGACTTTTAAAAGCATGTGTTACTATCATTAAACATTTTGAAAATGGACACATATAAAGAAAAGTTAAAATATCCATTCTAACCTCAGTCATCTAGAGATACAGAGTTATTATTACACTGGCTGCTTTTCTCTTTCTTCCTTCCTCTCTCCTCCCTTCTCTCCCTCCCTCTTTCCCTCCTCCCTCCTCTTCTCCCTTCTCTTTTATTTTCTCCTCATTTCTGGTTCCTCCCTTCTGTCTCTCTTCTTTGTCCATTTTCTGTCTGTTTATTTCAAAACTTGAAATATTTTTATCATGTTCCATGTGACTAACCTTAGCATTCCCCCATACCCTTAAATATACTAACATAACCTAATTTTAATGGCTGCATACTAGTTGAGCAAATGTATATAATAGAGTTGTTGAAAAAATCTGGACATGATTAATGAATTAGGTTCAGTTTTCTCTTTATAACTGTTGTGTGCTGCAGAGAACAGCTTCATGTGTTTCTGTGTACTTCAAGGCAGTTCTCACTGGGAAAGCCTGGAACTCGAATGAAGCACCACATCAGCTAGCTTTGCAAACAATTAACACCATGAATGAAAGGTTCATGCATGTTGTTCAAACCTAGATTTCAGATATATTTTGAGAGTGCATATGTCTACTGGCAAGTTATAGAATGCCTGTCCTGTTTGGGCATCACCCGACACTGCTGCCTTCCCTGTGGTTTTCAAACAGTGCTCTTCACGTCATAATGATTCAGCCATTACCATACATCAGTGAGATAAAGGAGATGAGGGCCCCAAATCATTTAGAATACTCTTGAGTCCTGGAGTAAGGACTTGGCAAATATCTCTATGCAGGTCACAATCATGGCTTGATATATGAAAGTTTACTTCTTACACATTTCCATGTAAACAAGGATTCTGCTTAGTGTGTGCTTCAAGAGACCGAACCTGCTGCTATTGTTGCTCTTCTTCCTGTTTTGGTGTGTGTGCATGTACCTGTGTGTGTGTGTGTGTGTGTGTGTGTGTGTGTATGCATATATCTGTCCCATGCGAAGTCCTGCAGCTGACATTGGTTGTCTTAAACCAACTACCACTTACTGAGATAGGGTGTCTTGCTAAACACAGAGACTACAGATTGGGGCTACCTTCACTAGACAGCTTGTTTGGGGAATCCCAGAGCTCTGCCTCTTGAATGCTGGGATTGCAGGCAACCACCCAACAAGCCTGAAAATGTAGATAAATGCTGCGGGTCTCAACTCTGAACTTCATGCTTGACTGACACATGCTTAATCCACTGATTTTTCTCCTCGGACCCAGATATTCAATCTTTCTGCCCCTTGGTCCCATGATTTCTCATTACACTATTATTTATTCAGAGCTCACTTCTGTTTAGTAGAGACCATGGACAATCTCTGCCATCGCTGGCAAACCATGAATAATATTTTAAAATCATTTTATTTTTCTGATATTATAATTACTTCCTTTCTCCCTTTTCTTTCCTCCATCTAAACCTTCCCATATTTCATATTTATGGCCTCTTTTTACATTAGTTATTACTTACATGTATATATTTTCAGGGATGATCATTTGATATTGGACAAAGATTGATATGGTTTTCCCAGGGGCAGAATATTTCTTCCACTCTTAATATTTCTTACTTGCTTGTAAATCTTTGTGTAAGGTGGGGCCTCATGGGCTTTCCTCAATATGTGCTTAGGAATTCATTATGGGCATAGCTTCTATTATTATTATCATTATCATCATCATCATTATTATTATTACTATTAATTTTGAGACAAGGTCTTATATATCACCAGTTGACCTGCAACTTGCTATGGAACTGACAGTGACCTTCACCTTTCTTGCTTGCTGCCTGTGTTTCTGATGTTCTGGAGAAGAGATGTGTGCCACCTTAGTAACTTCTTCGGTTGATGCTGGAGCTTGAGCCCCTGGCTTTGGTATTTGACTGAGGTCAGCATGAGCAGACCGAGGACAATCTGGGTTCATTTTGATACAAAGGTTGCAAGTTCACTGTTCAGATTGCAATGGTCTTTTTCGTATTGATTGTGTCATCTTCTATTGCTTGGGAAACTACCACACTGCTTCCTGATTTTATAATTAACTAGGTGCTAGTTTAAAAGTGCCTTGAGATGAGAGGCTGGGTTTTATTCATCCTTGCCTTTGAGTAACTGAGGTAGCATCTGGCCTTTAGTAGTCCAACAAATGTCAGCTATGTCATTGGGAAAATAGCACAAACAAATGACTTTTTGGTATAATTTTGGCTTTTGAATTTTTTCTGTAGCTTACTAATGTGGTTATATGTTCTTACAACATGTCATCTTTCTATAACTTAGCATAATTATTGAATCTCTTGGAATCTTCTGAAATAGTTGACCTAAAATAGAACATTAACTGTTTGTGGTCTAAAAAAAAGACCCAAAACACAAAACATCTTTTAGATGTTTAAGCTTAGGAATGCCAAAAGCATTAGTTATATATACAATTACACACTTTCTGAGCCTCTGCTTTTTTCTGTGTGGCTGAAGCCATTAAATCAATCTCAATGAATGATGTATATTTATAAATTAATGTGGCTGATTCTCTGAGGCCCAAAATACCAAGCATGCATTGTCCTCCTGTGTGGAATAATCCTTCCCTCAGCAGCGCTGTAATACATATTCATAGTCAATATTGTCTCATATTTTATGTTCTTTTGTCAGCATCTTTGAAATAAATATAGACAAAAATTCCTTATTTAGGATATCAAGATTTTGCCAATTTCATTTTAAAAAAGTAGAGTACAGTTCTAATGAATTGAGTTTACTTAATTCAATTCATAGGATGACTGAACAAGCTGGAAATGAAATGCTCTGAGTGTGATCCACTCCAATGTAATAGAAATCCAGTGAACAGTTGGAAAACACAGTTTCTTTTGTGGAGTTGAGAGACTGGCCTGTGACTAGGATTCAAAACCAAGTGTTCATTCCTTCTGGGTCTACCTTGTCTAGACAGAGTGCCCTCCTATGAATTGTTAACTTTATCATCTCGTTTGACCTCATTTTAACGACCTCTGATTAGGTTAGAACAACTGTTCAGAACAAATAAAAAGGCCAACAAAGCTTACAGAAGTTAACACTTAAAATGCCATCTCTTCTTGCTCCCAGCTTTCCTCAGTTCCCTGTAGTTCTTTGTGTAGTGTTTAAGCTTTCTGGGCTTTTCCCAATCTACTTTAGCCTGTCCATTAGTGCTGTACTTGTTCAGCTCATGTTTAGAGAGTCATATGGGTGAGACTTATGGCCATAGCTTCTGTTGTACCTGGAAACACCATCACAAGTCAAACTCTTTAATCTTCTTGCTTTGACAATCTTTCTTCCTACTTCTTCTGCAATGGCCCTTAAGCCTTAAGTCCAGGAGGATTTTGCAGATGTGTCCATTGAGACTAGCCTTCACAACAGTGCATTTGGATTGGTTGTGATTTTGTGCAGTTGTCTATGCTTATTGCAAAGAGAAGCTTTCTTGATGATGATAGAGGGAGGACTACACTTATCTGGGTATATAAGGACAAATGTTTATAGTTGGCTGTTAGGAATTCTGCTAGATTAGTAAGGTAGTAGCTGTAGATTCTTGTCCAATAACCATGACTTCATGAATACTAGAGAATTAGCTACATGTCAAGTACATATCATGTTCTTCCTTTTCTCAAGTAAGCCTCAGCTCCTTTATTTTTTTTTTATTTTTTTTTATTTTTAATTTATTTTTTTACACTCAACATTCCATTCCCTGACCCCCATCCACCCTCCAACTGTTCCACATCCTATACCTCCTTTCCACCCCACCCTGTCTCCACGTGGATGCCCCCACCCCCACCCCCACCCCACCTGACCTCTAAATTCCCTGGGGCCTCCAGTCTCTTGAGGGTTAGTTGCATCATCTCGGAAAGAACACAGACCTGGAAGTCCTCTACTGTATGTGTGTTGGGGGCCTCCTATCAGCTGGTGTATGCTGTCTGTTTGGTAGTCCAGTGTTTGAGAGATCTCAGGGGTCCAGATTAATTGAGACTGCTGGTCCTCCTACAGGATCGTCCTTCTCCTCAGCTTCTTTCAGCCTTCCCTAATTCAACAACAGGTGTCAGCTGCTTCTGTCCATTGGTTGGGAGCAAATATCTGCATCTGATTCTTTCAGCTGCTTGTTGGGTCTTTCAGAGGGCATTCATGATCCATTTTTGTGAGTGTTCCATAGCCTCAGTAATAGTGTCAGGCCTTGGGAACCTGACACTTTGGGTCTGTTGCTGGACCTTTCTTTTCCTCAGGCTCCTCTCCATTTCTAACCCTGTAATTCTTTCAGACAGGAACAATTATGGGCCAGAGATGTGACTGTGGCATGGCCACCCCATCCCTCACTTGATGCCCTGTCTTCCTGCTGGAGGTGAGCTCTATAAGTTCCCTTTCCCTACTGTTGGGAATTACATCTAAGATTCCTCCCTTTGAGTCCTGAGCGTCTCTTACCTCCCAGGTCTCTGGTACATTCTGGAGGATCCCCCCAACCTTCTATTTCCTGATGTTGCCTGTTTCCATTCTTTCTGCTGGCTCTCAGGGCTTCAGTCCTTTTCCCTCACCCAATACCAGATCAGGTTCCCCTTTCCCCCAAGTTGTCCCCCTTTTTAAGGGGAAGCTGGCTCTAATGCCTATTCTTAGTTTTCAACTTGACTACATCTGGAATTAAATAAAACCCAAATGACTGTGCACACCCGTGAATGATTTCTTTTCCTGGTTAAATCATTTAATACAGGAAGACCCAGTTTTAATCTGGATCTTTTGACTTAGGAAGATATAAATTTAATACATAACTTTTGAAGTGGGAAAATGTTACGGTAAATCTCTCCAACCCAGATATGCCCCAGCAATGAAAACACAACACAGTTAATATGATTACCTGCTGTTTGTCTAGACTGCGCAGATCTACTGCTACTCTACCATCTTCTCCATCCATGAGACCCCTTAGAACTTGCGGTTTCTCCAGGCCATGTGCTTCTGCTCCGCTTTTCTTTTTCTTCTTCCTCCTCCTCTGCATCCTCTCCTTCCATTTTCCCCTTCTCTCTCCCACCTTCTGCTCTACCTTCCCTTTTATCTGCCCAATCATCAGCTCTCCTTTATTTTACAAATTAAGGTGGGAAGCAGGTTTACGGGAAATCACTGAGTGCTGACTCGCTCCTCCTTCACAGCCACTCACAGGAGAAGGGAATTAACATCAAATATAATTAGCCCCAGGGCTATCCGCAACAGGAAGATCCACCAACAATCTGGGCCACAGCTTCTTCTGGCAGGCTATATAGAAGACAAAGTAGAAGGAGGCTTGTTCTCTTTGCTTGCTAGATCTTTCACTTGCATTAAAGCCTACTCCTTCAAATTCTTGTGTATACTGAAGACCAACTGAGACAGACTGAACAACTACTGAATTCTTGGTCCTTCCATTGGTAGATAGCAATTGTTGGGCTATCTGGACCACAGCCTGTAATCCATTGCAATGTAGTCTAAGAAATCTCTCTCTCTCTCTCTCTCTCTCTCTCTCTCTCTCTCTCTCTCTCTCTCTCCCCCTCTCCCCCCCTCTCTCTCTCTCACACACACACACACACGTACACATTACACACAAACACACACACACACAAACACACACCACACACACACAAACACACATAAACATATAAATCATTTAAATATATTTTATACCTGTCTGTCTGTCTGTCTGTCTGTCTATTTATAAAGTTCTGCTCCTGTAGAGAACCCTGACTAATACAACAGTCACTATATGGATCTATTAATAACTATGTTATTTCAAAGTGCTTGTGTGCCTCATTTTTACTAGCATGATCTCCTTCATAACGATTTGAGCCTTGCAGAAAGGGGTGTGGTATAGATGTACTACATAAAACCTCTTATTCTCTCTCTGTACATTGGTCAGTAGTGCATCTGAACAATGGTCACTGACAGTACAAAGAAACTTCTCTGATCAGGGCAGAGGCACTTACCACTCTCTGTAGTAAAATCCATAAGGGCACAGTATATTACCATGTCCATTTAGCAGAATTATAGGTCCTTCCCTCTGACCTATGACTTGGCCAATCAGAGGTTCTTGGTGTACTTATTCATACCAAGAATGAGTTATGCATTATAGAGTATATTTTATATCCAAGCAGAAGTGGTTGGTTATTCTCATTAATATTCATTCTACTATTGCACTAGTGGGCAAATCTTATTTTTTATCAGATATTTTCTTTATTTACATTTCAAATGTTATGCCCTTTCCTGATTCCCCCCCCCACCCCCCGAAAGCCCCCTATCACATCTTCCCTCCCCCTGCTAACCAACCCACCCACTCCAGCTTCCCTGTCCTGGAATTTCCCTATACTGGGGCATTGAGCCTTCTCAGGATGCTCACAGCGAACCATTGGACTGAGCACAGGTCCCCAATGGGGGAGCTAGAGAAAGGACCGAACGAGCTGAAGGAGCTTGCATCCCCATAGGAGGAACAACAATATGAACCAACCAATACCCCCACCCCCCCGAACTCCCAGGGACTAAACCACCAACCAAAGTGTACACATGGATGAACCCATGGCTCCATCTGCATATTTAGTAGAGGATGGCCTTGTGGGACATCAGTGAGCATATCTTATAAGGTTTCATTATTGTAGCATGCAGGGGTCACAACTGGGTAAGACATTTGAAAAATTTTGTTCCCTCTTTTAGCATGCAAAATAAATTCCAATATTGATAAAGCTCCCAGGTAGTTACCAACTTGATTTCTTCATGTCCTATGAGCATGTTTTGTGATGTCTTCAGGAATAGTGTCTTACCATTATGCTCTGGAAGGTAACCAAGAACAATGCTAATAGCCTACAGTGTTTGAAAGTGGGATGTGGGATTTCACTGATCAACAACTCAAAAAAAGGTAATCCATACCTCTGGCACTGAGCTGTTTATTTGGCAGCCTCTGCTGTCTGAGGGAGGCATGGCCCCCTTCCTTATAGAGTAACTACATTTAACTCCCTTTTATATGTGCATATATTTAAAGAATCTTTTAGAGAAACAGGCTTTCATATGGTACTTTCACAGTCCTTAGTTGGGTCTCCCCTCCCATCATGTTGATCCTTGTGATTCAACTCATCAAGCTTGTTATCAAAGTCTTTATCCCTTGATCCACTGTGGTGCCTCTTAAATGCACACTTTTAACCCTTCTTTCTTGGTCTCATCACAGGCGGCAGACACAGTACAGTGACCTTGTGAGAACACCATTTTGGTCTAATCCTGCACCCGTTCCTGGTCAGCCAGGTGATTTTGAGCAGTATATTTTCAGTTGTGTTTGCTCAATAAAACTTGTTAATAGTAACTGCTTGCTAGTAACTGCCATAGAATTAAATGTGTTAGCCAAAGTGCCTAAGATCTGTGGGAGATAGCAAGCACAAGATAAAATGTTAACTATGGTTTTTGCTATAGTCAGTTCTATATCATTATAATTATTGTCAAGTGTATATGGGGCTTTATACATATCTCTGCAGTCCCTGCGGCAACCATACTGTATCTGCCTCTCTGTACTGGGATGCAGGCTCAGATGAAGGCACACCTGGGCACTTATATGAGTGCCTGGATCTTTGAACTTAGATCCTCATGCCTGAGAAGCAATTGCTTTCATAAGTTGTCCACCTTTGCAGCCTAAGTTATAGGTCCTTAATGATGAAAACCCTTGCTCATTAATCTTCACCTCTCCAGTCAATCATCAGGAGAGATGCTGGTAATTGCATAGGAAACACCCTTTTTTCCCCCAGAGTGGTTTACAGAACACATCTCCAACTGATAAAATTGAAGATGAAATTGGCACTGAGAAATTCTTTGCTCACAATTTCTTATACACTCTGTAACAACCAAATAAATCTTCCCTTTTCCCTAGTAGAAAGATGAATTGAAAGAATAAGTTGACCTCTTAAAATATACAATACAAAAAAATAAAAGCCTGTGGTTTTTTGTTTTTTTTTGTTTTTTTCCAGAAATCGATTGAACTAAGACAGAACACTTCAACATAGCACTACTGGATTAGATAAACTCAAATGAAGGAACTTTCTAGGAATTGTCTGTTGTATTTTGAACCAGGCAGACTTTTAAAGAGACATAAACACTAATTAGTTTAAATTTTCACATTCATCACAATAATAGCTCAGAATCAGATAATTATGGTCTTTAGAATTTAATCTTAGGTGTATGAGTTTCATGGTGCTGTTATAATAAGATTTCCATGGATGGGGAGTTTAAAACAGAGGAATTGATGGTGGAGCTAAAAGTCTGAGATAATGGTGCCACCTTGGCAACTTCTTCAGAGAATTGGGAGGAGGAATCTGCTACTTGTTTCACCAGCTCACGGTGCCTGTAATCTTAAATATGTTAACCTCATCTCTGCCTTCATGTTCATTCTTGCTTCTAAAGAGACCTTGGGTTGGATTAGAGGCCTGTTCTGTGCTCATATAATCTCATGCTATCAAATTATACCACTAAATAGCTTTATCATAGTTTGAGTTTTACCCTTGTGAAGAAACGACATGACCGTTAGCAACTGTTATAAAGGAAAACATTTAATTTGGCCCTGGCTTACAGTTTCAGATGTTTAGTCAATTATTGTCGTGGTGGGAAGCCTGGCAGCATTAAGGAAGACATGGTGTTGGGGGAGCCGAGAGCTCTATATCTTGTATATCCACATGCAGCAAAAGGAGACTATATGTTACACTGGGAGTATCTTGAACATAGGGGACCTCAAAGCCCACTCCCACAGTGACACAGTTCCACCAACAGAGGCACACCTACTTCAACAAGGGTAGGCCTCCTTGTAGTGTCCCTCCCTATGGGTCAAGCATTCAAATGCATGTGTCTATGGGGACCATACCTATTCAAACCACCTAAGCTTATATCCAAATATGATTACCACCTGAGATACTGAGTGTCCAATTTCAACATACAAGACAGCATAAGAGCTGACTGTTAGTGGGACACTGTGACTCACACCTGTAATTCCAGCATTTAGGAGGCTTAGACAGTAGGTTTTCTTGCGATTCTTTCCAGCTTTAGTACATGTGAGCTTCAGCACAGCCGGGGCTATAGAGGGAAAGTCTTCCTCAAAATCAAATCACAACTGAAACAAAGGCAGAATGCTTGTGTTCCGCTTCTGTGTGGGCCTTACAACTCCCGTGGAATTTTTTTGATCTTTTTTTCTCAGTACCATGAGGAAACATACATAGTGCTTCTAGCTTACACACGTGGTAATAGGTAGTCTTGTGAGCTGGAGAAATTTCTAGCCAAACAGTAAATGACTATTCACCAATCAGGAACCGAAACGTTGCTGTAGTAGGCAAGTTTGCAAAAATTTAGCAGTATTGACATTCCGAGAAAGAGGAATAAATTCCAAAAATTCA
This sequence comes from Mus musculus, assembly GCF_000001635.26. NCBI lineage: Eukaryota > Metazoa > Chordata > Mammalia > Rodentia > Muridae > Mus > Mus musculus. The sequence goes on along the minus strand of NC_000069.6, from coordinate 26,260,021 downwards.
AATGAGATTCTTAAGTAGAAGTGGTGGGATTAATACATAACTCAATGGGAAAAATCCACTTAGAGGGATCATAGGGACATTGTAGAATTAAAGAGTTTTGGGGACGTGCTGTCTTTTCTTGAAGAGAGAGTAATTATATGCCATATGAAGGACACAGCCATTTCAATCTTCAAACACAGAGGGAGAACGCTGGTTACACTCAGCTAAAAGAAGTTTGAAAATGCTCAGCTTCTTACTGTGCCCATGAGAGTATTTTCCCTTCTCCCCTTCATCTTCTTTCTTTCTTGATGTTTGCTTTACTTAGAAAGTTTCCCGTCTTCTCTAGTTCCCCTTATTGATATGATCTTCAGGAATGATTTGTTTGATTTCCTTACATCTTCCCTTACGTGAACACATTTGAGCCATATAAGAAGCCACATCCCTTCAGAAGAGCACATATTTCAACAGCAAAATATGCAGTTAGGACATACATTAAGAAGCTCACATTATGTAACTTTGAGGAATTCTGTCTCTATCCAGTATTATGGCTTGAGTAGCAGTCATTAATTGATAACACAATCCTCCTTGGAGTTATTTAGACTATACTTACTTTAATATATTTGACTGAAATTATACTTTGCTCTTTTACTTTTGCTAACAACAGAATATTTTCATCCTGGAGCTGTGACACATAAGATGTCATGAGGACATTAGCACTTGGAGATTTTAATTACTGTGGACCTAGCATCTCTTTTTCTTATCACCTCTACCTTACTTCAATCATAACCTTGAAAGCATTGTTGTGTCTACCATGTAAGTCATTTTTTTCCAATTATCAGTGTTTGATGCAAGTGAGATAAGAGTGTTGTTTTCATTTGCAGTTTTAGGAGTCTCTTGGTTTGATGGATTGTACATCATGAATAATTAAAGAGTGTTGCTTTCTAAATTTCACAAGAAATACAATATCTGAGAGACTAGCACTCAATTCTCAAAAGATAGACTAAATCTGTCTATCGTGTATAAAACCTATTTTCAAGTATAAGAAAAATTTCCATGTAATGAAAACATCAAACTTCTTTAAAACTTTTCCCTGATTCTTGAAGTTTTCTTGCTTATCTGTATACAGTGATGTATGATCACATCAGCACCTCATTTCCCTTTAACTTCCACTACATTCCTTCAACATGCCACCCTCCCATTTTCCTCTCTTTTATGTGTGTACCAGTGATAATGTCTGTAAAAATGCACAATTCCTTTATATTTTGTTTCTATCTACTGCCATTAGCACTTCAGTAAAGAGTGGGATCTGGAAGTCATGTGTGCTAGAATTTTGCTGGCTTGGTTTTATGTAGATTTTTTGCAGGCAATCATTGTTGCTGTGAGTTGCTGTTCATGATGGTGATAATCATGTCATGCCCAGAAAACAAGGTTTTATAATTTTCTTCCCAATCCTCTGGCCCCTATATCCTTTCCACCTCCTCTTTCCTTGAGCCTTGGTGGTGGTGTGATCAAGATAGATGGTTTCCTTTAGGACTGCATATCCATACCTTGTTCCCACCAGACTAACGAGTTATGAATCTCTCCAACTGATTGCTTCCCACTATAAAAATAAATTTAAAAATTTAAAAAAAGGCCTTTTTGATAAAGGTCGTAAGCAGCCCAGATCTGTGGTATAGATACAAATATTGAAAAGGGAAAGTGATGGAAGAGTTATTGGATGGGCTAGTGTTCATAAACTAACAGTGGAGCTGCTCGCTAAGCTTGTTTGGCTTTTAAAAAACCTTCATGTAAAGATAATCAACAAAATGCAAATGTCATGAAAGTTACTATGAATAATAGAGTCTTGAAAATCATCGTGAGTTTTATATCTGAAATACCACTGTCCTCCTCCAAAACATCAAGGCAGCACTTTACAGAATAGACAATTTTCTTTCTGGCTAGATCCTTGGGCATTGGGTTAAATGTGGGGATGGAGTTCCTGTAGTGTAAAATGAGTACTCAACAGCCAACTTGCAGATAAATGTCTGCGTTGAAAGCAAGAGTTCTACTTTAATCTCCAAGTATGAACTTTAAACAGCAGAGAAAAATGTCTGAATATTGCACTGTAGTGTGTGAGCCTTCAGTGCCGGGCCTTCCAGACAATAAGTCAGGCTCTCTTCCATATAGGTCGCAGTGTACCTTTGGTTGTCCTCAACTCCTGTTGTCAGTTTATGGATAGAAGTACTGAGTAATAAGAAGATGTTCGGGGGGCACTAGGAAACAATCCTTTCTCTATTCTTATTGTTTCCTTCTATTGAAAACCGTTTCTTTTTTCATATATCCTGATTGCGATTTTCCCTCCTTTTACTCCTCCCCATTTATCCCCACCTCCCTTCCCATGTGGATCCACCCCTGCAATCCCTCTAGTATTCATTTTCTAAGAAAATATTCTTAAAAGAAATATCCTAAAGTCAGCTTCCCAGCCTCTTTCTCTGGTCAGGAGGACCAGCTTGCTGTGTGCTCTCCAGCTGCTGAGATGCCAGAAGGCTAATACCACAGCACTCCCTTTAATGAGGCAGCAGATTTCCCACCTCAGAAAGTTAAGAATGTCTCTCTCTGCAGTAATTTGGCACAGGGTTGCCTTTCTCTTATGAAGTGTCTTCTAGTAGCAGTTGAAAGTGTCATTGTTAGCTTGGGACACAGGGCCAACTGGACATGAAATATGCTGATGGTCCAGCTCAGGTCTCAGGTGAGCTTTATAGTACTATGTGTAATTTTTCTTATCCTTTTCCATTAGTTGTTATTTTTAAAAATATGGCCTGTTCCTATTTAGCAGTCTTAACTTGTCTGAGGTATGGTTATAAAAATTACATATAGAAGCTAAGTTGTGTGTGTTTCTGTATGTCTGTATAAGAAACACACAACAACAACAACAAAAAAAAACACACACAACTTTGCTTCAATATATTTGAAAACAATAAAATTAAATCCACAAATAACACTGTAATTTGCACATTGGAAATTGCCAGTTATTTCATGCAGTTTGGCAACAGCCCAAACAAACAGCCAGTCAGTTCATATTCTTAAAGTTATATATATATATATATATATATATATATATATATATATATATATATATATACACACACACACACACACACACACACACACACACACAAGTATCCATCTCACTGAAAAATGTAGCATTTAAATAAATATTTAGAATTATTTGTGACAAAAAATTAAAAAACCCAAGGGCCACTTTCTTTTTGCAAGATTACTCTGATGTCCATTTCTATCTATATATGTACACTGTGTATACATATATTGTATGTGTATTGTTGTATAATTATTCAGCATCCAACTGATTAGCTCACTTATATTTTATGACAAAGTGTAGTGTTACTCATTATTACTTTTATTTCTAAATAAGCAACTAAATGTAGGAGTTAAAATTAGCTTGCTAAAAGTAACATATCTTATATAATATGCTAATTTTTGCTTACATGTCTGACTACTTATTAAAATAAACCTTCATAGTAGCAAGTACTTCATCTTGTCCCTCTTTGAGTCCCCAGATCTTAATGATAACTGATACATGATAGGAGCTCAATAATTATTTGTGACATTAGTTATTGAATGATAGATTTTCATAGCACATAGCAATTACTACTCTCAACTCCCAACTGCGTGCTTTATCATTTCATTAAGCATTGTATTCTTAACAAGATTTATAGGATGTTTTTCAATAGATGTAAATGCTTTAATGCTTTCATCAGAATCAGTTTCTACATGCTGCTGGAACTCCGTTAATTGGGTATAGTTATTAGTGAGACAGGCACTACACTTGGAGAGATGTGTTTAGTCATGCTAATGGTGTAAAAGGAAGGATGGGAACCGTTTTCTTCGCTAAGGAATTTGTAGAGTTGACATGATATTATGGTATTTTATGACTGTAGTTCTCTGCCTCCAGTGTCTTATAAATATTGATTACTTGAGAGTATACTGAGATAAGCTACAGAGTTAGCAAGGGAGAATGCCAAGAAGACAACTAACACCCGGGTGGCCAGAAGACATAATTCAGCTCAGAAGCAAGGTGTCAGGTCTATGTGACTGGCAAAGCACAGACTGATCAGGAATTCTGTGTTCTGGAGATGGCTCTACTGCTAGAGATAGAGAAAGCTTCTAGGAAGGTAGCAGCAACAGTCAAGAAAATTGTAACCTGTTATATAAAAACCATTCTCTTGTTACTAACATTTACCCAAAAGGTAGATTTGAGTAGGTTTCATGTCAATAGCTTTTAGAAAATAAACAATTAGGCCAGATAACTATGTGCCTACTTAGAAGTCTACTCAAAATTCATTTGAAAACAGTACTTGAAAATTATGTTTATGGTATGTGAGTCTGCTGAACATTAAGAGTCTGGTTTCTAGAAAGAACAAACGGGAAGGCCAGAAGCATGGAGGCATAAAAGAATCTGGAGCAATTTGAGGACTGGGTATGAGTGGTTTGCTTGGCAATACAGAGGAGACTACAGGGCAAAGAAGGTCTAGAAGTGTAAAATCTCTAGGTGCCCAGAGAATGGGATATAAACTCTACCTACTGCTACAGTGAAGTGACAAGATACCACTCTGAAGTCTCATTCTGCCATTGCCATGGAGTGTGGGTGAATGAGTCTTTACCTAAGATGGAGATGTATACATTTTGATATATCAGAAAACCCCAAACACTTATTTGAGTGTAGGTGGTACACCCTCAGTCATAACTAGGACCTGGAGATGGACTGAAAAGTCTATGAGTTATGGGAACCTTTCAAAAGACAGTGATGACATTGTATGAGGTAAGGAAGGAAAAAAGGAAGAGCAGAATGTGGGAGAGAATGACCAGTTCCTGCTATCTTTTGTTCACTATGAATACTCTACAATATCTTAGTGGTGTTAGACTTACCAACCAGCTGATATTATACATATATCTAAGGAAAGAAATCTAGATTAAGTTGTAGACATCATTTTTACAAGCAATAAGAGTCAGCATGATTAATGTAAACACAGCAATGTAGCATGTTTTATTTTCTTCTAGGTGGTAGCTAAAGACATAAAAAGTGAGATAGGTTAGTAACGAAGCCCCAAGTATTGATAACATTAAAGAGACAGGCATATGAGCAAGCTTTTGCCAGGCTCTGAAGGAACTAGGGCAAGAGGCAAACTCAAAGAAAGTAGAAGGTGGAGGCCAATGAATGAGTAGGTTTTGAGGAACTCCAAATTGCCCAAGTAAAGCAAAGATGGAAAGCCAATGTTACATTTGAAAAGGCTGAATTATCAGTTTGACTACTGCAGGAGACATTTCAATGGAAAAATTATAACTGAAGCCAGCTGAGGAACTGGAGAAATGAGTTCAAACTCTCCTTTTAACACTCTTGTAAAAGGAGCAGATAGAGAAAAAGATTAGAACAGGATGGGGACAAGCTAGATGTTTCTGTTTCTGACAAATCAAAATGTCTGTGCTTGCATGCAGCAGTAAACTACTTCACAGAAAAACTTTATTTGGAGACAGATAAGAAGGTCCAAATGAATGGGATGATTTGACTGCTATGGAGGTGGAATAAGTAAGATCCAGAATTCAGGGGCTGTCTGTCTAGCCTTGAGCAATAGTGAAGGAGGAAGGGGGGGGGGAGGAGGAGGAAGAGGAGGAGGAGGAGGAGGAAGGTAGGAAGAATGTAAAACAGTTCGGGCTGTGTAGGGTGGAGGGAATAATGAGGCTCACATATAGTGTAGATTCTAGAACCCAAATCCAAGAAGCAGGAAAAAGAAAAATGTTTCCCTTTTTAACTTTGATAATTGAATGGCTCAAGCATGGAGCCAAGATCTTTAGAACTAGACTCAAAAGATGGTAGAAACTTCAGTTGCAAAGTAGAGGGCCCATATGACTCTGCACAACTCTACAGATGTGAGATCGAATTACAGTAAGAGGGCCAGATTCCCTTCTTCTCTTCCAGTACCAGTCCAAAGAAGTCCTCTTCACAGCGTTCTCCAGCTGTGTGTGTGTGTGTGTGTGTGTGTCTGTCTGTCTGTCTGTCTGTCTGTGGCAGCATCACAGGCAGGAGGAGAATGGAGACCCATAACAACAATCTGTAAGATCCACAGGCCATGGGGCTGGGGAACTGGACAGAAGATCTGGGATAGTGAAAGAAGCATTAGTGGTATAATCTATGTCTAAAAGAACAAAGCATGAGCGTCTTCATATTTACCTTTGTTATTTTTATGTTTTGGTATGTGATGAATACCAGTTCCATGAATGAAATAGAACTCTAAATTGTTGACATGAAAGAGATCGGTACTTAAGTAGGGACTTCAGACTGAAGATCCTCAGCTATCACTGAAGAATGCTGGAGAAGAAGTAAACCCAGGAACACAAATAACTGTGTAAAACTTAGAACATTTATTATAGTTGAATGGTGCAGAATTGGTTTAGACGGCCTGGGATAAGCCTGAAGGTTGCAGCAGGTTATGCATGTGAGTATGATGCCATGACATGATTTTGAGACTCAGAATCAGAAAAATGACTTCAAAATGCAGTAGGAGGTAAAGACATGATTTGCTTTACAGAAAGCATATGAGGAATTTTTTTTTCCACTTTAAATTGATGCCTTTTGCTGAATAGAGAATCCCAATAAACCAAATTTCCTTTCCTAGGACCAAGCACGTTAGCAAAGAGCATGACGTGTTAGTGGTATTCAGCATACTTACGTATTTAGATTAAGCCAATAACAAACAGAAAGAGAGACATGAGGCCAAGCTGTCAATCATGGGGTCTGTATTGATACTTTATATGTTTACAGCTGCAGCTGCTTTCTCTGTCTTATTATATCATTGCCCACACTGAAGGAGAGCAACAGGATTTAGTCTGATTTAATGGGCAGTAAAAGTTGTAAAATTTGTAATTTATCAGTGGGGAATGGCTAGATAATTAGGTTAGGTGAAATTTCTTGCTTTTTAATTATTCCTCTCAACTAGTTAATCAGTTATCTTTGTATCTATGTTCCTGGAATAAATATGACTTGAGTTTAGCAACTCCAATCCTTTCACATTCCCTAAAACAAATCCACAATGACTGCTTATTTGATTTGTTTATCCTAAGAGAAGTAAAATAGGATCATTTACCATTAAATCATTAGTGTTTGCTGAGCAAAATACGCAAGTTTTTTAAAAATCTCTTTTGTCTTTTTCTTTTTTCATTCGTTTATTTATTCATTTTGAATACTGTTCCCTGCTCCCTCCTAGTCCTCCCTTCACAGAGTTCTTCCTCCCATTTCCCTCCCCTTGTCCTGTCCTTAAATTGTAACAAATTTGTAATCTGAATATTTCACATATATTAATTCCCTAAATACTTTAAAAATGGATGGGCACTCTTATGATTGTGCTTGCAGTATTTTTGCATTTTGGATGACAATATTAATGCAGGGACTGGGGAGATGTCAGCGAAAGAGAAAGCTTGCTGCACAAGCCTGGTGAACCCCATTCAGATTCTGAGCACCCATTTAAAAGTTCAAGCATGACCTTGTGTGTCTATAACTATAGGACTGTGGAAAAATTGCTGGCTACTATCCTAGATAGAGTTCTCTAAGAGACCCAGTCTCCAGAGAATCAGGAAGAAGGTAATACAGTAGGACATGTAGCTTCTTTGAATTTTCCATGTTAAGGATGTGTTTGTACGAACACATTCAGACATTACACCTGTGTGCACATTCACACACACACATACACACACACACACACACACTCATACACACACATCCACACACCTACACAGATTCACATACACACTCACACACATGTTCACACACATTCACACACACACATTCACACACACACATCCACACACTTACACAGATTCACATACACCCTCACACACATGCACATGTTCACACACATTCACACACACACACACACACACACTCACACAATTAACACACACAGACACATGTAAATAAATTAAAGCATGGAAACCTGTCATTTAAACCAACTTGTCATGATTCCAGAATTTATGCACACAATGATGGTATGCTTCTATGACTAATTACTCTATAGCACGTGTGCTGGTTTACTATGACTAATTACTCTATAGCACGTGTGCTGTGTGGCTATTACACAGGACTTTAAGTTTCCACAGTTCGTAGGATTTAGTAATACCATATAATAACTTAAGAAAGGTTCATAGAAGTGGACCTACGACTTCACAACAGCATGCCTTTCTTTTCTGAATATTCATGTCTTGGAAAAGATTGTAAAGATACTAAATATTGCACGTAAAATACACTTTAGAATTGATAAAAAATGATCATATTTTGGCTCTACTTTCTTCCATCTTTATTATGACACTATATTAAGTTTTTATTTTATAAAATTTAAATTAAAATTTCCATACTTTTTAATATTTTTCTTCTCCCATCTAACACTAAATTAAGACTATGTTGCTCTACATAGTCTCAAATAAATTTGATTTTTGGTATAATATATTCAAATTAATTTATCTGAATAAAGTAAGTTGTCCTAGGGTACTCTGTGACTCCCAGTAATTTTTAATGTAAATAGTAATATGTTGATCATTGTTACAAACCTTGAAAAAATTAACTGCACACTTAGATGTTGAATTGTTCACTTAAAACATGTGAAGGGTTTTTATGATTCTCTAAAGGATACTTCCAAATTGCTTTCCAGGAATATTATCGTACCAGTCTATGTTCGCTACAGAGTGTAAAAATACCCATCTCATCACACATTAATTAGCATGAACATTTTAATTTGAGCAGTCTTGACACTTAGATAAGTGAAAAGTTACATTTCATGGCTGTGTGGTTTTAATACTTGATCTTATCAAGAAGAAACACTTTGTCAGTTTTTTTCCTTTGTGAACTGCTGGAGTTCTTTATTATTTATCTCCTTTTTATTAATTTCCTGGTAAGACATTTGCTCCTCAAATACCTTCCACTTTTCTCTCTATTGCCATCGATCTCCCAGTTTGGGGTATTTGATTACATTTCACTGGTATAATCAGATAAAATGGTCATTTGTGTGCTATTCTTTAAATTATAAGTATGGAAACATGTTTCTTAGTGTTTAGTTGCAGCTGTCACTGTAGATTCCAGAGCCTTCCTGGTTTATCAATGATTCAACCCAATACCTCTGAATTTCTCCTTCTTTCATATTTGAGGAAGACTCTCACACTTCTCTTTAAAATATGCTTGGAATTATGAGGCTTAAAAACAACAAGAAACATTCTATTTCCACACTGTTCTATGTCTTCTAACTTGTGTTCCCATGCCAGCTCTCCACATTTCTATGCCCCTAATACACTCACAAATAGTACCAGTTGAAGTGAATTATAAGAACGTTTCTCAAGTATCTCAAATATCACATGGCAATTTCTTTTAAGTTTGGCTGAATCCTTCCTCTGGTATTTTGAATGTGATATATTGCTTCCTGACTATATCTCTTGTAGGCTATTTTAGATGCATCGGTGAAGGAATATAATTTCAGCTGCGTGGATATGCTGGGTGAACTGAGGTGCAGAATCTGAACTCCACACAGGCAATCTAGTCAGAGTTAGGTTAAGAAGAACATGAAGCCCAATAAGATCATTAATTTGATTAGTTTATAAAACCACAGGCAATGTCCAATAATTTCTAATCACTGGTGTGTGGATGTAATCTGAGGCTACTAGGAATTATGAGTGAGGAAGCTTTTGAAAAGTTTGATTTGGTATCCTTTTTGTGAATGAAGGCTTAAGCTTCGGAATTGACACCTGAATACATCAGCTGTGTCCTGGCTTTTAGTGAAGCAAGTTATTTCTTGCTTTAGTCTGTGCATCTTTGAAAGTCCCGCCTTGCAGCATTTGTGTCAAGATCATGGGTTAGGGACTCTTCACTATGACATAGGCATTCCTGAAAATCAAGGTGGTAATGAGCATACATCCTTCTGATATTATTTCCCTGATGTCTTGGAAAAGTCATTGTCTATACTTCCAAAATGTAATTTTAAGAAGTTTGGGTAGGAGAGGTGACTATGGTTAAAATATACTGTATATATGTAAGAAATTATTAAAGAATTAGTAAGAATGTTATAGCAAAAAGCTTTAAAGAGATTCTTTCTTCCATATCAGTGCATAAAGGTAAATGCATCTTTCCCATCAGAAATGGGAAATTAGCTTGCCACCCTTTTCTGACCTTAAAAGAACTTTCAAGAAAGTCAAAACTGTTCAACACTATTGTCACAAACTGTGTAGAATATTATGATTAACACAAAAATTTACAAGTAATATTAAAAGTCCCATAATTTTACATGAAGTGATAGTAACTTACTTTTAAAACAAAATACACTTATATTTAAATGACTACATTTCATTTCTTTAAAAGCTTAAAATGTTTACTCTTATCTCTCTACACTACCCATGCAGACTGAATTCCTGGGCTTTAGTGATATTCCTCTTTCATCTACCCAAGCAAAAGGAACTAGAAACATACAAATTCACCCAACTTGTAAATGAGAAATCATTACTACATGAGAAAATATGAAACATTTGAAGACAAAAGATTATGATAACTAAAAGTTTTCATTTACTTTTACTTTTAAAATGTGAGAATGTATATTTAATATATTTAAAAAGCAATTACTTAATCTTTTGAGACAGAGCCTTCTGAAGCCCAGCCTGGCTTTGTACTTACCATGTAGCCAAGGATAACCTCGAACTTCCTGTTCTCTTCCCTCCTGAGGCCTGTGTTTGAAGGCTTGCATCACCATGCTAGGCTTATGCCATGCTAGTGATGGAACTTAGGGTGCTCAGTCCCTGATAAAGAAGCACTCTGCAAACCTAGCTGCAACCCCGGCCCCCATATTTATTTCTGAAACCTCTAAAAACCTATTAACTCCATTTAAGCGATACAAATGGACTGGAGTAAGAGATGATGTCTGTCTTCAGTTTTCCTTGCTAGTGTTTGTCAGGGACTAGTTAACATTAGAATAAATAATTCACTTCAATTCTTTCTCTCCACTTCCCCCAATTTCAACTTTCTATCACTGAATCTTTTTTAAAATTACAATTTTAATTGTAATGTGTTGGTGAGTAAGTTATGTGTGTGAGTCATAGCATATATGTGGAAGTCAAAAGACAACTTGTAAGAGTTGGTTTTCTTCTTCCACTGCGGGTCTCAGGAACTGAACTCAGCTTGCTGGGCATGGCAGAAGGCTCCTCTACCCCCAGAACTGTCTTGCAAGCCCAGTTTGTACCATTTATGATCCTACTGGAGTTGAGCATCTCAATTTAATTGTGTCTTTTGTTTTCTTTCCATGCTCCATTTAGGATACCTTTCTTATTGATTTGTAGAAGGGCCTATCTATAAATATTTTGATTAACTTTTAAGGGTAATATGCCTTAAACATGTTCATTCACTCTGGGAGGATTTTGTAGTTTTGCTTGTGGATTATATAAAAAGTGTCACGAAGGAAACAATCGACAGAACAAAGAGCTACCATGCTTCATTGGGAGCCACGTGCCAGCTATTTATCTGATGAAGTGTTAGAATCAGGAATATGTGAAGAACTAAAACCGTAGATGTGTGATAAAAAAGAAACAACAAAACCACATTTAATCCAAATATAAATGGGCAAATGATCTGAATGGAGACTTCTCAAAGCAATTGGGGAAGTTGACATTAGAACCACAGTGGAATTCCCTGGAACCCCAGTTAGAGCGATCGAGGAAAAGTGAAGAGTGAGGGTAAGCATCAAGACCAGAGCCAGAACGGATTCACTTTCAGACATTGGCAGGGAGTACATTTTTCCATATGGAAAAATGGGCTAAGCTTCTTCACAAAATCGAACATAGACCTGTTTATTATAGAGTCTTCTCTTACTCCTGCGTGTGTAACCACAGAAGGTGGTACAGCATCCAGGAGATACGCGCGCATGCCCATGTTTCCTCACTGGGGCTGTTAGGGAGAATCAGCCTGGGTGTGACAGGTCTGAGCAGATAGCTAACAATTGTCACTCTAACACATGCAGCAGTAAGAGTTGAGCATTATGCAGTCAAAAAGAAGGAATTCTATCATTTTCAGAAAGATGGTTGGAGCTGAAGGAAATCATGCTATCAAGATATGCGTTGCATGTTCTCTCTATGTGTAATCTCAAACAAAAATGAGCAGAAGAAGAACTACCACGCAAATGGAAGGGAACTGCCAGCAGGGAGATGTACGAATGAATGTGGGCAGTTGGATTTGATTTATGCATAATACATGCATGAAAGGAAATGAATACTGGCTATATTTATAGTAATGTATTAAAACATATGTAATGTGTTAAGCATTTTAAGATTCTTAATTTTCACTATTTCCTTTATGGATTGACTGTCTTAATGTTTTGTACAACAACAACAACAACAACAACAGGAACAATAAAGAGTAAATATCCCAAATATCTCCCCAAGACCAAACAAGTAGTTTTGGTAAAACCTACTAAGGTTTGAATTTTACACACAACTCTTCAATTCAGTGGCTGTGGTTTTTTTGCCCATTAGAAATCAAAGATGTACTTGCTTTTTGTGATGCAATGATGTAAGTGCATCCTTGTTCACAGGCAGGTCCATTCCATTGCTTCCCACATATGCAGAACACACAGGTAGACTGTGAAAGTTCTTGTTTTATTGTGTATTGTCTAGTCTTTCGGTGACACTAGTAATTTCTCCAAGATCTTTATACTCTGTTACCTGTTGGGTATATTTTTCACTTCTTGCACTTTAAAGTGTGTGTATACTTTCTGTTTTGTTTGTATTTGAATTCCAAGAGAAAATGTTCATGATTGCAAGAACAACTAAAGAAAAAGGAGGCCATGGATTTAGAGCAAGGAGAGGTGGGAGAGCAAGAAGAGAGGGAAAGGAAGGAGAGAATGCCGCGATCATATTATGACCTAAAAAATAAAAGAAATAAAAACAAATGTAATTTCAAGAAGAAATAAAGCCACCTAGTACATTACAAAACGTTAGAATTGTTCAGAAGTGAAGTACACTCAGGTTAAACTTAGAAAGCAGTAGAGTTCACAGCACACAGAGACACTCTGTCCATTAGCTTGTAATTATCAGTTTAAGGGTTTGGAGGAAAAAGAGAACTGGAGAAAAGAATTTCTAAAGCTTGTTTTCTTCTCTGTTCTCTTGTGTCTCTACATGGATAGGGCTCTGTCCGACACTGATTTATTTCTGCAGACAGCTGAAGTGGAGCTACGAGCCGATGCAGCTCCAGAGAAGAGCATCATTCAGCTGCAGGCAGAGGTGGGAGCGAAGCAAGAGCGTATTTCTAATTGTTCTTCACAATTTTCCCACCCACACTTATGGCCTGCAGCCTCCTATTCCTGAATAAAGCACGTCTCTTCAGTTGCCGAGTTTTAGTGTTTCTCACTTTCTTTTCAAGTGGTCAAATGTTGACTTACTTATTCTGTATATTGAAATGAAATATTTATTTCATTTATGTATATTCAAAGAAATGTTCCTTCCTATGAGCAATTTAAAGTTAGTATTGCTTTAGAAAAATTTCATGTTAGAAATAGAACTCATCATTTTAACCAGTTTTATTTTTCCCTTGACTTTAACATGTTCATACAAGAGCATGTTGGGCATATCTCCCATGCCTTTCTACCTGCTCTGTTCCCATTCCACTCGGCTTCTATTCTATTGGCTTCTCTCGTTCTCCTAAAACCTTCCACTTGACTTTTATGTCATGTGCCCATACATAATTTTATGTATTTGTATAAAGTCTAGAAACCACAAATATGAGGACATATGGCACTTGCCTTGCTGAGACTGGCTAAATACGCTTGATATCATTATCTCTAATTGCATCTATTTTTCTGCAAATGGAATAACTTCATTTTTCTTTATTGCTAAAACACAATCCCATTGTGCATATATATCACATTTTTTCTATCTACTCTTATGTTCTTGAATATGTAGGTTGGTTCTATATCTTAACTATTAGAAATAGTCACCAAATTTGCAACTATGCTGAGACATGTTGAATTGGCTACCTTTGTAGTCCCAGGAGTGATTGAATATAGCCATATGCTAAAACTATTCTCTCTCTCTCTCTTTCTCTCTCTCTCTCTCTCTCTCTCTCTCTCTCTCTCTGTGTGTGTGTGTGTGTGTGTGTGTGTGTGTGTGTGTGTGTGTGTGTTTCTTTCCTTGATATTGTAATGATTATCTCTATACTGTAATCTGTCTTATTTTCTGGTAAACACATTTAAATTTATGAACACTCCTCTCAGTGTTGCTCTAGATGTAGCCCACAAGACACGCCTTTTTTTCCTCACTACCGTTTCATAATTTTATTAAATTCTTTTACAGTTTATCTAACTTAAGAATAATTTGAGGCTATACATATAAATTTTCACCTTTGTGAATAACCTTATTATTTAGATTTATTTTTGAAAGGTGAAATTAATGCAAAATCTTTAGTAGTTCCCAACGTGTTCTTTGTTTATTTAGATCATGGATCTACATGTATTTGAAATAAAATTAATCCACCAATTGCCCTATATGGAATTTTGTATCTAACAATTATCTATTGTTTACCTTCTCCAAGTCGTTCAGATCCTGATCTTTCTGTTACATGCTTAATGTTTCGAATGCTGAGAATCCTGGGTTAAATTTTTCAAACTCCATCTTCCTTCTTGTGTGGTTTTTTTTTTTTTTTTCCTTATGAACTAAGTTCTTTTACACCAAGAGTCTTAGGAAAATACAAGCAAATTATAAAATCTACCTAGTAAAGTATAGGTTTTATTACCCAATGAAATTTCTTAATTTAATTCCAAGATTTCTATGGTTTTTACTTGGTGCTGGGAGTGAGGCACAGTATATCGCTGATGCCAGACAAATGCTGATGCCTTTGACTCTCGCTCACCTCTTCCGGTACTTGCCTGTGCCATGAAATGCTGCATCGGAAGCTTCCAGAGCTGGAGCCACAGTTCCAGTTCTCTTTTTTGTTCCTATTTTCCTAGAGGATTGCCATTAAATTCTAGTTCTGTCTCAAACATCATACATCTGCCCTTTTAAATATTTTCTTTCTGTCTTTGAATTTGTGATTTTAGCATTTATTTCTTGTGGCTTCTGATCCCATTTGAACCTTTTTGTAAACTTAAAATGTGTTTTACAGATATTGCTTTTTGGTTTACTTCTTCATGTTGATATTTAATTTTCTACTTGACTGATGGCATTTTTTTGTTTTGCTTTGTACATTATAGATCTTGTGTATGTTTTAATATTGGAATAAGTAATACAATTTTATTCTTGCTAAAAAAATACCAACACTAAACAATAGTCACATCTTCTGGTCTGACAACGTGAGTCAAAGGACCTGGTTTGAGTTAGATTTTTATGCTTGTCAGTATTTTATATACAACTGTTTTGTTTTAGGATTTTTGTTTCAACTCAGTTCTAACTAAACGTTAGTGGATTCTTTGTGTGTGTGTGTGTGTGTGTGTGTGTGTGTGTGTGTGTGTGTGTGTGTGTGTTTTACACATCAAAGACGTTTCACCTATGTACAACATAATTTTCTATTTCTTCACTGTTCATGATTTCTGATTTTCTCAAACTTCATCTTTAATTCTCTATTCATTGAATGCAATTGTCATTCTTTTTTTTTTCTGTGAAAGCACATGTGATACACTATTGCTTCTATATATCTGAAAATATTTCTGATGAGTTGAGTGTGACCTTTCAGCAGGACAACCATGTTGTCTCTCAGAACAATATATGTGATTTCTTTACCTTTCTTTTGAGCTCCTCCTCTGGAACATGCAAATAATTATCCTTGTTTTTCTCTCCATACTTTTGTATTCTTGCTAAATCTTTAGACATTTCATTTCAGTAATATGTCAACTTCATCATCAGAACTTTTTAAAGTATCTGGTTTGCTTTGTAACCCTCTTAATCCTTTCTCGGGCTTCCTTTTCTGCCTGCATCTTAAGTCTTTTTTTCCCCCTTTCTGGCCTTTGTTTCTGCTCATAGTGCTCACAAGGCATTGACATTTTCTTCAGTTTTGTCTGCTCCCATTATTGAGTTCTGACTTTCATATCAGTAACTCTAGAATATCTCACAGTTGAGTCCTCTCCGTAGAAACACTTGTAGAATCCAGATATAAAGTAAATGCGTGGTAAATTGTTGTATGCAGTACCAGTAACCAGACCCTGATTATTCTACTCAAGTGAATTTGCTTTAGTTATTTGCCACCGTAGCCCTGTTCAGTAATCAGTTAGTCTCTGATGTTTCTCTTCACTGAGAGGTATGACAAGGGTCAGCGTAGAAGCAAAGGCTTTAGCTCACATCTCTGTCTTTATGAAAATTTCCAAAGCCTCATAAAGTGGTAGAGATGATAATATTCACATCATGAATCTGATAGAAGTATTTAAGGACAAAATGCATGAGAAGTGTTTCATGCTCTGCCTGTCATATGGTGGCTGTCAAGCAATGTTAACTTCTATAACTGTTAGGAATGGGTCTCTGCATCTGCTAACAACACCTCTGTGTAAGGGGGAGCTGTCACACATAATCATTTAATGAGCCTAAGCATTTAATGTTAACCTGCTTAGATATGGTGCATAATTCACTTATGATTCGAGTGCTAGGCATGGTAATTGTTCCATGCACAGCATTGTGGATAGACATGTAGTTCTTATGGGTCAATCAAGCAAAATTGGAAAGCAGATAAAGATGAAAGTTTTAAATGGAAGCATTTGCTACCTTAGGATTTCCGACATATTTGGATATTTTTAAGGCACTGTAAAATAAGCATGCATATGCATTGTTCATGTCTGTACTAAAATTAAATAAATTAGAAAGAGATTTGGCTATAATAAGGCAACATGATTACATAAAAAGAAATATAGCTGGCAGGAAAACATTTGAAATAAAAGCACCAAATCAGGTAGCCTGCAAAGGCAAGTACACTGAATAAAGAGGGAAAGAGAGAAGTAGGCATTGGGTGACACAAAAGGAAGAACGTAAGCCACTCATTAAACAGTGCTTTCTGACTTATTAGTACATGTTATAAATCATATTATCTAGGATATGATATGGAAGAATGTAGGCAACCAGTTCTTTGGAAAAATAGAAGTAAGAAATATTTAACACAAATAGCTCAAATGATTCATCGAAAATACCTATATTATTTCTTTGGTGATTATATTTTACTTTTAATCTTTTCTTGATAATTCCAGAGTCTTTGATTAAGGCTTAAAATTGAAATATGAAACTAGGTGTGGGAATGCAGAACTGTCACCTCAGCACTCCAAAGAAGAAAGCAGGGATGTGGGATTTTCAAGGCCATCCTTGGCCATACAGTGAATTCACATCTTGCCTGGAATATATGAAGCCTTGTTTCAATTTTTTAAAATGTATTTGTTGTGTGTATCATGCCTGACATGGCATACAAGAATCTAACTAGATGTTCCCCTAGAACAAAGCTTTTTCTAGAACCTATCCTGAAGCTGATTCTGCAGTTTTTGAGACATCTTTTAGAACAGTAAATATTTCTTGAGCTGTAAAAAAAAAATAGGACTTTACTTATAGAGTTTATATTACATGCTGTACTTAGTACTGAAGTTTTAAACATAGTAAATTTCTTTTATTCCTAAATACACACCCATGGGTTGCTATAACCTCATTTTCCAAATGAAGAAACTGAAGTTCAGCAACATTGAATATCAGCCTCAGGTCACACAGCTGCTCAGTCACTTGCCTGAGAATTCAGTCCAGGCATGTTTATGAGATACGAACCAGTCTTTGCCTTCTGGATGTGTTCCATATTTGGCCTAAGTGGTGAAGAGATTCATTTGCACATGTTCTCTGGTACAAAGAATATAAAACAGCTTCATTTCAGTGTCTAATAGACAAAAACTGTATGACAAAGTGCACTTTGCATTCATCAGTTGCAAGAGCTAATGAAATTGAGATTAGCTATCCCCAAACTACTGTTCATGTTGGCCTGTTGAAAATATATTTAGACTGAGTGATATGTGTGAGCTAGTGTACATATGCAATAATATTGTAATAGTGGAGGTTTTTTTTTAATGTTGCTAAAGCTTTTTTTAAAAATGTTTACCATGAGCTAGGCAAATTTCCAAGCATTTAAATTGCATAAGCTCTTTTATGTTAACAACAAAACATGTAACTTTATTACTCACATAGTATAAAGATATATTAATCATATAATACAAAATACTAAGATGAAATTGAGGCACAGAGCGCCTAAATATTATCATAAAGTGGAAAATTCAGATCAAAATGACATCAGGGATGTGGAAGAATATATACAGTCAATCAGCTGGATCAATAGAAATAAGAAATATTCAACACATGAAGTATAAGTGATTCATTAAAAACACCCAGGCCATTTCTTTGGAGATTATATTTGTACTTTTAATCATTTTATGATAATTTCTACATATTAGGGAATGCTGGAAGAAATCTGTAATAAGCTCCTGTGTCTCTCTTCCCAGTTTCAACAACTGCAGTGTTTCTCACACTCTGAGCTCTGCAGCTCACTAACTTCCTATTCATTTCAGTGATGGTTTTCTTTAGTAAGTAAGAAATTTTACTTAAGGAGGTATGACAATTATTTTTCCCTTTGAGGTTGCTTTTTAAGATCAGCCTAGGAAGCTTTTTGTTTATCTTTCAGTTGTGCAGACGTTCAATGTTTTCCTTTATCCTCATCTCTATGTCTATCATCTGTATGTTTATCAATTATTCAATCTTGCAAACGTTATTATCTATCTGTTGATCTGTTTATATCTATGTAACCTATTAAATACCTATTGCATATATTTAGCTATTACCTTTTATCTGTTTTCTATCATTTATTATATGCCTATCTTTATTATTTCTTTGTCTATCCATATTCTGTTTCATCTTACTGCAATGCAGAGGCCTCCAGGAAACCTGAAATAGTTATGTACCAATAATTTTCTATTGATTTTAGGGAGGAGTCATTCACTTGCTATTTCACCACTGTTTTATATGAGCTGTAGGATTTGGGACATACTTATCCACACCAGGAAAGCCTTCTTCTGTTTTACAAGAATGTTTCGGACATTTTCCTAAATCATTGAATTTATTAGCTCATATATCGCAAACAACAAAATGAGAAATTTATAAACATCCGAGATCATCTACATATCAAATTAGTCTCCCAATTAGTCTTGTGACTAATACAGAGAAAATCACATCATGGCTAGGTTTTCTGCCTCAATTTCCTAGGATCTATGAACTTTCATGCCATTGGAATCATTGAGTTTGGTATCTTCTGTAGCATCTTCATTCATTGTATTTCTTTTAAATTTAAAAACTTCTTCCCTCTCTTTCTAAACTCTCAGTATATCCCTCCCTCCTTGATGTCATCTTCATGCTTCTTGGCCTATCTTTTGTAATTATTTGTGTATGTGTATGTGCATGCCACATGTTATATGTTACACATGCAACACACACACACACACACACACACACACACACACACACACACACACACATTCCTAAATATGTGTGTCTAGCCTGTGCACATTAAGGTATCACTCACTCTTCTAGTACACTTTACCTTGTTTCTGAGACAGTCCCTCCCTGGATTGGGGCTCACCAAGTAGGTCTCAGGGAACTGCCTATCTGCCTGTCTCCTGGATTATAGTTTTAACCAAATAACTAAGATTATAAAAACAAAGCAGAGTTCTGAGACTAGAACTCAGGTCTTCAAGCCTTCAAGGTAAGCACTTTGCTCTGAGATATCTTATTAACCCAAAAGTATATTTCAAAGAGCAGATTTTGAGAACCATATTTTTACTTATTTATTTGTTCATTATTGTTCTGGAGATTCAATCCAGAGTTTCATTTGATCATTGGTGCATGATAGATAGAATTTTGGTTTTCAGTAGGTAAAATTTATCAATATTTTTGGTAGTTTTGTCCTTTTGATGTTCAATGTTAGAAAGATTTACTTTATGCAAAGTCGAGGGTTTATCTTGTTTTATTTTGTAGGGTTCATGTTTTATCTTATGCATTGACCTTAGAGCCATGTATACTTTTTTCTGCATTTCCTGAGGTACAGCTCACAGACAGCATTTTCTCCTTGAATATACAGTTATTCTAATGTCATTTCTTGCAGTGGCCATCTGTTTCCCTATCAAATTATCTTGTCACTTTTGTTAAAAATCAATTCCCTGAAAAGGTGTCAATCTATCACTAAAGTCTCCTTTGCATTCCATTGATCTGTATGTTTGAATTTGTGCTGGTTGGATAACCTTTTGATGATTGTCTTTGCACTAAGACTTAAAATCAGCTCTACAAGCCATTCAGTGGTTTTTTTCAAACTGTTCCAACTGTTTAATGCCCTTTGTATATAGATAATAGATTTCACAGTCTCCTTCTCGATTTCTATAGGAAAAGATGCAGAGTCTTTATTGCAGTTGTACCTACATTAAGGATTGATTTGAGAAAGCCAATGTCTTCCAGTTCATAGACAAGGTGTCCTGCCGTATATACTTTGACCTTTTGAGTCTATTTCTGTGACTCTGTAGATTTCAATGTTGCTTTTACAGATTTTTTTTAAGTCTCCCATTAAGTTTACCTTTTTATACTCCTCAAAGTGAAGCTGTCATTATGGATTTTTTTTTTTTATTGTATTGCTGAGTTTGTCATGAGTTCATGAAGAGTTAATTTGTATTTACTACCAACAATGCACTTTTTTGGGGGGCGGGGTCTTGAGATATTGACATTGTCTTTTGCATAGATTCCTTTTCTGCTTCTTAATCTAGATGATTTGCATGATCATGAATAACTCAACCCTTTGTCATCCTTTTCTCTCCATGTGATTATATTTTTTTTTTTTACTTTATCACATTAACTGTGAATTCCTGCATAAAATAACATAGGATCAAAACAAATATGCTTGTTTCTTTCTAGGACCTGGGGAAAATATTCATTATTTATTTGTACAGTTAAGTAGATTATAAGCTACATATTTTCTTTGATTTTTCAGATTCAGTTCCACTGTATTCACTGGATGGTGTCAAGTTGGCTACCAGCCCCCCAAGTAGTTAGAATCACAAGCATATTATACCTTGCTCATTTTTTCAATATAAGAGACTTACTAACTTATGGGTTTATTGTCTTTTTACAAAGCAAGGTATTGACTAACACTTGTTTATCTTGTTGGCTTGACAGAGTTAAGAGCATAGTAGTATAAATTACTTTTTCTATTGTTTTATTTCATAGGCTTTCTTTTTATAACCATTTTATATTTTGTGAAAATAATATGTTGAATACTGGTTTCCCCTTCTAGTCATCATTGTTAATATGATAAATTATCCACTGATTAACTTCAACTATTAAGCCATTCTTGCATTCCCTGTGTGAGCTTTCCTTGCTTTGGATATTGGTGATTTCAATTAGGTAATATTTTCTAAGGATTTTTTACCAATATTAGTAAAGGATATTAACCTGAGATTTGTATTATAGTGAAGTTTTATTTTGGCTTTTTGTGGCACAGTAAATTTTATCCCACAAATGGTAAAGATTCTTTCTTTTCTACAATTAGAAGTTGTTTTTGTCGTTGGAATGCCTTCCTTTTTATTATCTGTAACAAAGGGAATTCTTGCATAAAATCATATAGTTTTGAACTCTTTTATTTAGAATATTTTCTATTAATTCTAATTTAAAGCACCTATTTTAAAGGGTCCTTTGCTTGAATGTGTCTTTACCGGGGATGGTGTTTTCTGTCTTGGCACCCGTACTGTCGTATGGTGTATTGGTCTCTTATTCTCCATTCTGTGCAGTTGGCACCTTAGTGATGACATGTGTTTCTTCCTGATACACCTTATTTGTAAATACACTACATATTCCCAAATGATTGAGTTCTTAGTAATTTTATTGATATACTTTTTAAAAGATATACTTTTTTCTCCCGATTAACTTTTTATATATGCTTCTATTTTCAATAATTTTTGCTCTTACTTTTGTGATTTATTATTATTTTTTCATACTTGTGATTCAACCCTTTCCATTCCATTTTCTTACGGTAGACACTTAGATTCGAGGGCTTTGGCTTTATTAACTTTTTGTTCCTTGTCAATTTTATAAGTGAATGTAATGAATTTGATCATTTCACCCCAACCCCCTCTCTCATTCCCCTCTCTTCTACTGAGACCTTTCTTGCCAACAAGCTCCATGCCCACCCTACTTCTACATTTCTTGTGTTTGCATGAAACCTATATATGCTTAATTATGGTTGCTGTATAGATTGGGGGTTATTTATTGAATCTTGAGAAACTATTAATTGGCCACACCAATGAAGAGAACGATACTTTTTCTCTCATGATCATTAATATCACGTAGTCCCTCATGATCTCTTCTTGATCAGATAAAGGGAAACTGTGATGAGCTCCAACTTGTGTATCATTATAAAAACATTATAGATATTTGAGTCTATTTAGATCCATTTTCCATCTTTATCAATACTTAACTTCAACCATAATAAACATCTCTGTGTTATATCTGCATATGCTACAAACCTTCCAATACAATTATGTATTTCTGTTTAAATCATTTGCATTTTAGAGAAGCCACAATGTATAAACAATGCCTTTCATTTAAGTCACCTACACATTTTTAGTTCCAACCCAATTTTAGTTCCAATCAATTGGTTTTCATATTTTTATTTGGTGAAAATCACTATAGTTTGAAAAACTTTTATTTAGTTTTTTAAAAAGTAAAACTGTAGATTAGCTAATGATATTGTTTCATTAATACCTTCTTAAAAGAAAATTCATTTAATATAGGATTCTGGGCTAACACTGTCTTACTTTTTCAGAACTATAGTTTGTTCCCATTGCTTTATGGCACTCACACATTTTAAAATATTTTTGTTTTATTTATTTGAGATTATAATATGATTATACCACTTTCTCTTTCCTCCCTTCAACTGTCTGCCCAGGTTGTCAAGGCAGGCCATATGGTATTGCATAGCTAATTGGTGTGTTCTTCTCTGGAGAAGAACTTCACTCTCAGTATTTCTGAGTTGCCTGTAGCTTTTTCTGTAGGGTGGAGACCACAGGCTTTATCCTATCTACTTTGACTTGTCTATTGTTATTGTCTTTCTTTAGCTCATTTATAGGCAGTCATGTTGGTGAAACTTCAAGGGTGAAACTTCTGGCATTACTAGGAGACACAATCGCTCAGCTCCCTAGTCCTCTACTTTTTTATTTTTCAATATCTGATGGAGCTGAGTTCCCTGACCCTGATTTTGATTGTGGTTTTAATGAAGACCACACATATCTGATCCCCACTTTCTGAAGCACCCAGTAGTCACTTGGACTGTTTTATTCCTCAATCAATGCATTCTTTTCCTCTATTTGAATTTACAACTGTAACTTTGTGCATGCCTAGCTATGGTTTTCTTTGTATACACGGAGTACAGGTTACTAAGTGTTTTGAATACATATATCTTTATCTTCCACAAAACTTGGAACTGTGTGACAATTAGTTCTGAAATGCTATCACCTTTGTTGCCCCAACTGTCCATGCAAGATATACATTTGATATTGTACTTAGGGTCTTTTCAGAGTTTGTTATTTAAACAATTCTCCGGGTTGTTGATATGGCTCAGCATGTAGAGACACTCACTGATAAACTTGTTGGTCTGTTATTTATTCTCAAAACTCACATGGTGGAAAGAAAGAGTTAACCCTCATAGCTGCTTTCTGACCTCCGCAAGTATATAGTAACAGCTATATGGTACCATAATAAATATACTGTTAAAACTTTCTTCAGATTACAAAACCTCATTATTATTGTTATAATATAGAGGTAAAAGTAGCATTTGTACTAGGGAATAAACTGGAGCCATGCTCACCCTGGTCATACTAGCTGTCTGCTCAGCTAAGCTGCATGTTGAAAATCCAATCTCACATTCTACTAATCTGTCTGCAAATACAGGTGTTCTTCTCTGCCTGTAGCATTCCATTAGGCAGTTCCCAGTTTTTAAACTTTCTTAGTTCCATATTTTCTGATCACCATAAGATTATTCCTGAAATTTCTTTTTTTTTTTTTTTTTGAGAGAGAGAGTTTAAACGTTTATTTAAAACAGAAATGCCACGCCACTTCATCCTCATCCTTCCCAGCTTCAGGCTAACAATAAGCTGGCTCTTTAGCCAAGAGTTGGCACAGAGGATAAACGCAGGCTATACTGTAACTCAAAGCAACACTACCAGCAAGCTTCAAACACAGAGCACTGCATAGAGGATAAACAGGACAATTTACGAAGATTTAGCTATAGAAAACCGTTTGAAGACATGTCTGCTGTCTTGACTGTTACTCAACCCAGTGCATGGTTGTGACTTTTGAACTGGTTTTTGTTTGCATAGCTGTTTGGTAGGGGAAAACATCTTATGATTGTCCTAGGCACAATTCTGGAAAGTGCAAATTGTCTCTAAGGCACAGAACTTAGATTCCCAGCTAGAGTAATAGCAAACCTAGACTTCCCGAAGGAATATACTAGAGAACCACCGCCATGCTCTACTTGAGCACAGCTCCCTAGGATTCCTGCCTGCCTCAGCATGCACTGTCACCCCACAGTCATCAACATGCCCACACCCCTCAGCTCCAGAGCAGAAGCAATGCTCGTACTGAACACCTTAAACCCTGCCTCTCAGGCCCGCTGAGATGGTAAGCGTAAGGATACAGGACCTTGAAAGGCCAGCCAGTCCTGACGAAAACCAAAACTGCATTGACCAAACTGAACCAAAACTCTCTGCAGGGTTCTTTCTGTATAATTGATGTATTCCCCAATATCCTGTTGTGCATATGAATGATAATCACATTAAACTGTGCGTGGACAACAACTTATAATTCAGCATTTTCCCCCATGACGCTATGCTGTTATTTCCTTGTCCATGTTTCTTGGGATTTATGTTTTGCATTGATAATTTGTAGTACTAGGTATCTTGAAATATTCTGTTTTCAATGTTTTAGTTTTTACCATTCTATAATTATTAAATAAAATTAATGTATAGTGATTTGCTTAATATTATAATTGTATATCATTGACTATTCTGTTAACAAAGGCATAACCATTTTAACATTTCCTGATTTATATTATTGATTTTACTTAGTTCTTTTTACTCATTATCTTTTAAATTTTTAAATTAAATTAAAAGCTAAAGCCTTATATCCATAACATAGTTCTAGATTCACCTTTATATCTTTTTGATTTTTTACCTACTTACAGCTTTTGCTTAATGCATCTTTCTGCAATAGTGTTCTTGATATGGTAAGTGGTATAGTCGTAAACAGTTTGCTATTGTTCTTCTATAGCAGTGGTTCTCAACCTTCCAAATGTTGTGACCCTTTAATACAATTCCTCATGTTGTGATGATCCACAACCACAAAATTATTTTGTTGCTACTCCATGACTGTAATGTTAATACTGTTCTGAATCATAATGTAAATATCTTATATGCATTCCCCCAAAGGGGTTGTGAATATTTCAAGGGTCTTTGCTAACTTTCCTGTGGATACTTGGAATGTTCGCCAAAAACCAGCCCGAGAGAGTGAATGATTCAGGCTTCTGCACCCATGCCTCCTTCTGCAGCAGTGCGGGTTTTGCATCTTCAACATCGACATTTTGGGTACCAAACTTCTAGAATAGTCTGGATGTGTGGCATAGGTGAAAACTTGCTCACTAAGTATTTCCCCATTAGAAACACATATATGTAGGAGATGTACAGCTTAGTCTTCATGTTGGTCCTGAACAATTGGAACAGAGGCTATCCCAAAAGCTGTTGCCTGTATGTGGGATATGATCTTCTAGCTGGCATGCCTTGTTTGGCCTCAGTGGGAGAGTCTAGCCTCTTAGACTTGAAGTGCCAGGCTACCCCTGGGGGCCAACCCACTCAGAGAAGAAGGGGAGAGGAAGATGGGAGAAGGATTGTGGGAGGAACCGACCAGGGAGGGACAGGCAATGAACAAGATATAAATTGAATAAGTAAAATAGAAAAATAGAAAAGAGACACATGTGGTTTTATGTGACTATCAATTCATTTCTCTACATAAGGGGTTTTGTTCTCATTTCTGCAGAAAGCCTACTTAGGTCTTCCTTTAAGCATGGGTACATACATACAGGTCAACTCTCCAGCTGCCATATACTTTTTCTGTGTTCTCAGGGCAAAATTTATAGATGCATATGAGTTTCCTAGCATGTATTCACAGAATGAACAAAAT
Organism: Mus musculus; assembly: GCF_000001635.26. Taxonomy (NCBI): domain Eukaryota; kingdom Metazoa; phylum Chordata; class Mammalia; order Rodentia; family Muridae; genus Mus; species Mus musculus. The sequence goes on along the minus strand of NC_000069.6, from coordinate 26,233,768 downwards.
AACAAATGTTTACATTATGGAACAGCCATTGCTGATTTGGAAGTCAAGAAAAGTATCGCTAAATCAGTCTTCTCATTTGAAAAATTCTTGGTTGCCAACTTATGACAACAGTTGGCAATTTAAAAGTTAATATTTTGGGGCTGGAGAAATGGCTCAGGGTTAAGAGCACCAACTACTCTTCCAGAGGTCCTGAGTTCAAGTCCTAGCAACCACATGGTGGCTCACAACCATCTGTAATGAGATCTGATGCCCTCTTCTGGTGTGTCTGGAGACAGCTACAGTGTACTCATATACATAAAATAAATTAATAAATATTAAAAAAGGAAAAGTTTTTTTAAAAATAGTTAATATTTTACTACATTTCACTCATAAATGGCAAGTGTTTACATTGAAAACTCATGTAAGTGGTGTACCTTACCTAACCTATTTTTAATGTTTGCTTTCAAGTGATTAAGACCTACATAATTTTAGCTTATGGCATCTAGAAAAACACCTGCATATGAAATAATACAGTAAATATATGTCCATATCTCTTGGATATATTTGGATATGAAATATAAACTTCATTGATGTTTAGAAGATAGGCACACTGTTAGGTGACCTAACAACTTGTTTCCTTTCAAGGTCAGGTTCATTTTCATTCCTGTTTACAGGGTGATGGCTGCAAGTTTCCCTAAACCCTTTGTCAAATAAAGTAGGTTCATCTGCTTGAATGATTTTATTTTCACAGAGGTGCAACCCTAATTACACCTTGTGGGTTTGTCTACTTGTGACTAAGCACTGCCCTGACCTGTATTCTTATTTTCCCCTCAGAACGTTTGGTTTATGAAATGGTATCAGTAAGTCAACTGCCTCTGCTTCTCACTTTCAGGGAGTATCCTGAATAAGTGGTATGAGCCAGGTTTTCTGGTTTATACTTCTCTACCATAGCCTTGTACATGGGAGACAGGAAGAAAATCTCTGTGAAGATTTATAGGAGTTTCATGATTGCGTTTGTTCCTATTTGCCTCCATTTGTTTGATTCTTTCTCACAAGATGTCTCAAACTTCGAAATGATTAGTAGCATAACTGCTGGAAGCTTGTCTCTCCGACTTCCACAGTGATCACCAAGAATTACTTAACAATGAACTAGCAAATATTATTAAAAAGACAAATAAACATCGTAAGAGCTTCTTCCTGCAGCATAAGAAAGCAAATACAGACACAGCCACAGAGAGCCAAACCTAGGAGCACCCAGCTCTAAACAGGAGATCTCTATCAAATCCCTCCACTCAGGGCTCAGGGACCCCAGAGGAAGAAAAGGCAGAGAGAGTAAGAGCCAGAGCAGGTGGAGGATGCCAGGAAAACAGGACACTCTGGGTCAACTGAGAGAAGGTCATATGAGCTCACAGAGATGGAAGTTTCAAGCACTGGGTGTGCACAGGTCTGCCCCACGTGTCTAGTATAGCTTCCAGTTAGCATTTTTAGGGTACTCCTGAATGTGTGAACAAGCAGGACTCCTGTGAATTCCCTCGGGTCTCTCTTTTCTGTTAGTTTGCCTTGTCCAACCCTTATGTGGTGGTTTTTGTTTTGTCTTGTTACATTCTATTTTGTTTTGTTTGTTTGTTTTCTCTTGGAAACCTTGTGTATTTGAATGAGAAACAGAAAAGGAATTGAACCTTATGGATGAGAGATAGAGAGGGACTGGGAGTCATAGAGGGACTTGAAGCTATACTCAGAATATATTGTATTAGAAAAAAAATCTTTTACTAAGAGGTGAATATGCGTATATTAAAGCATTATAAATATTTTAAAAATTGAACAGGAGTTTCAAAGACTATGAAAAAACCTATAATGTGAAGTATTATATCAATTGGAAAAAATAGGCAAATAGCTAAACAAAGAATATCTACTATAGAAAAAAATATTCTGCTTTCTTACCTAAAGATTCTACAATTTCAATAACTCTTTCTATTATTAATTTTACTATAATTTTTTATATTTTGTTTTATGTATTGACAGTAATATAGACATGATGGTTTTTTTCTAAATTTGGTATTACTGTTTTTTTGTAATTTTTATGTTTTCAAATTCTTTTTTTAGCAACTGTGTCTGTCATTATTAATTACCACCTATTTCACCATTCTTGTTAGTGGTTTGAATAGTTTGAACTGTTTCTGAGGAATGGGGAAATATATTACGGATCAGGTAATTCTGTGTTTATATTTTTTTCAATGAATAAAATCTGGGGAATAATAAATACAGATAGGATATTTATGTTTTAAAAGTTTATTTGTGCTGAACTCATTACATGTCAGGTGAACAATCAACTAACAAGGTATAGCTGAGAAACCTGTCTAGGAACGCATCTTATCTTGACCCCCAACGATCTGTAAATGTAAAGCAGGATGTACTAGTCTGAACAGCTCTTAAGTTCATGTGGAGCAGACCTCCACACGATGACCTCTTCATCATGATTGATTTAATAATGCAGGTGATGATCTCGATTTGAGTTTACTAGACATTTACAATTCCTTATAATAGGATACACTGTAATGAATTAACCCACAAATATTTTTGCATGTGTAGACTTTTCATGTGGGAAGTTGTTCCTTTTAATATCAATTAAGTTCTATTATGAAGAGTAGATATTTAATTTTTTAATATTCAGGTCTTATTATGATTTTTGTCTATAAATATTAAATTCTAGTTCCTGGCAATTTTTCTAGATATTTAAGGTGAGAGAAGCTTATTTTCCCAACTCTTTAAAGTATATAAATTCATGTTCCAGTTTAAAGGAATAATTTTAATGAAATGTGATACCTTCATTCATGTGTGAACGCTTAAATGACACAATTAAGTTGGCATTAGGTTTATGCAATGTGGACCTCTGTGGAGCTCTGGCCATAGTTATTTTGTCATAATTAGTGTACTTAGTTTTAGCTAACGGTTCCTTTATGCAGATACAATGTTTCAACTTTGCATGTGTGTGATTATAGATAGTGTTCAAACTTCCCAATTAAGTGCAATTCATCTTCATGTAAACTGTCTTTTCTTCGTCAAGTTTAGAATTGGTTTGTTTTGACATATAAGTACTTCATACAGAAAACTAGGAAAAAGAAATGGCAAATGGCGTTGTCTGATTAGAACGCATACCTTATCCTTTATCAATACTCATTTCCCATCTGGCCTTCTGTGAGGTCCATATCCCTATGCCAGGAAAGAAGGAGGGTAGTGGAAGTCTAGGGACTTAGAAACTATAAGGACCCACCAGCTGATAAAATATAAATTATTCACCAACACACAGATCAGTAGGCAGACAGTTGTAGGAAGTCACCCAAGTACAAGCTGGCACACAGGCCTGTAGACAAACAACATTAGTCAGGTTGACAAAACTCCAACTCAGACTCAGGCTAAAGTCCTTGACCTCAAGGCCATAAGTATGCAGAATCGCACAAAAGTGGTACTCTACCCAGAATAATTGTATAACAGATTACTTGACTATTTACTTTGGGGTTCCCTGGACATCTGGTATAAGCCATAATGTGCTGACTCATACGCCCCCATGTCTGGTGTCAGTCATGTTTTGCTGATTCACACTGGATGTATATAAAAGCATATGTTGGCAAGATATAATCTGGGCCTTGCAGCCTTCTGTTCTCAACACCTTCACAATGGGGGTGGAGGTTTCCATGTTTAAATATTTAGAAGTATGGTCAGGGTTGTCATAGAAGCTTAAATATACTTCCAAATCTTTGGTACCAAATGATGTTTGAGTTTTTGCTTATTATGACAAAAAACTTAAACTTAATTACATACGAATTATAATACAATTTATGATTACATATAAAAATACACAGGGACAAAATATTCTGGGTTTTAAGTGAAATGTTATCTTCTTATAAGATGCAGTAAGACATGACTCAGATTATATTAATTAAAAAATAATTTTCCTAATATGTTTTTGAATGAAGATGTAGTTGTTATGTAATAAAAGCTCTCATTTTCTCTGGAAAAAATATACAGCCAGGTGGTCATGGCACATGATTTAATCCCAGCACTCGGGAGGCAGAGGCAGACAGATCCTTGAGCTTGAGGTCAGCCTGGTCTACAGAGTGAGTTCCAAGACAGCATGGGCTACACAGAGAAACCCTATATTGAAAAAAAACCATACACACGCACACACACACACACACACACACACACACACACACACACATAAAACCATTACATATTATATATATATATGTATATATACACATACATATATAATCATTAAATATTATGAAATTAATGGAGGCACACCAATATCTCATTTATTCCTCATCCTTAACATGATGTGTATATGTACTGATGTATGTTTGAATTTATATATTATCATATATACTTATTTTATATTTATATATGTATATGGTATATATGTGTATATACATATATATGTGTGTGTATACATATGTATACACACACACACACACACACACACACACACACACACACACATAATCTTATTTTACAAATCAGAAACTGAAAAGGCATCAAAGGACTAATCTGTGGTGTCATACAAGTGTTGAACCTCACGTCCAGTGACTTGAATACTTAGGGTCATTGTTAAGGTCTATTGAGTAAATGCATAAAAATTAAGCAACACAGCAGCAAATAAATTCATTAGCAAATGTTTGCTGAGTGCCTACTGTGTACAGCACAGTGCAGGAACCTCATTTTCCGGGTGCTTAGCAGCACTTTCGAAAGCCTTGGATGTTTTATAGTTGCGTTTTCATCATTATAAAGGCATGACCCTCTTCTGGGCTTCCAGCCAAGCACCAAACAGCATGAGATAATGTGCAGAGGCTTATTCTTGTCATCTGATAATTTATAAAAATGAAGTTGTCCACGAGAACGATTTCTATAAATATGTGGGGTTTTTTGTAAAATATTTTACTTTGGGAATTAAACCATTTGTTTTCCTGTATTTTAAGATTGTTGATGGGTTCAGACCACTAAGGCATTGTGGTACCTAACATCCCTAGCGCCTCCAGGTTTCCCTGGGAGCTCTTGTCACTCTGCAGAAACCATATTATCTTTTTGAGACCACCTGGGGATAACTTATTAATTTGTTAGTTTACCAGTTTCTAATTATCCTGAATGACTTAATACTGTTCCCCAGGTGCTATGGGACTTAGCACTGTAAATCTGATACTTGTTGGTATTCGCATCTTTTATGAGGAACTCTGGGAGAGTGTCTAGATGGGAACCCTGGCCGAGGTGCTTTTCTTCTCATTATCCTCCATTCACAGCACTTCCTTTCTTTTGTGTTCAGAAGAGAAGAAGTAACACACAGGAATTATTGGCTGCAAAGCAGAACAATGGCAACATCAGAGTTGTGGTAATTAGGAGGTCTGTAAGGGCACATGTGTCACAAACTGCCAATTAATCTTGATGATAAGAAACCATCAATTCAGTTGCCACCACTTCCTTCCTTCAGTAGATCTAGGCAAGCATCAATGATCTCTGCAATTGGCTTGTTTTTATGTTTTCCCTGGCCACATCTTCTCCCATCTCTGGAATGTATTTCCTGGAGATGGTGAGGAATGCTGCGTCTAGTTACTGAGTGTGACTAACACACTGTCCATGATATACAACATGCATTAAGCATTTGCTTAATCCCTGAGGAAATATATGGAACACCTTCTAAAACCTTTAAGCTGATATAGTTCATAGGTGAGGTTGGGTATCCCCAGAAATGACTAACATTTTTATTTCTCTTGCATCATCTCTACTTGAGTTACTTTTTCATCAACTGCTAGTTTAAAAAAAAGCCACCTTAAAAGAGCAAAACTAGAGTGGCCATATGATTTTCTGTGATGTAGCTGCTCTGTGGTTTGAGTGTGCTTGAAACTCTCAGCATCTCACTGACCAGGTGTCATGCACTGTTTACAGAGACCTGTCTTTGTAGACACAATTTGCACGCACATCTTCCCTCTCTGTTCATTCTCCAGCCTATCCTGCAGGGCTACACAGGAGCTCTGCATCCAGGTCCTTTGCCCCAGGACTTGATGTCACACACAGTCCTCTTTGTTGTAACTCTTGGAACCATTTCATCGTTATTGCCTGCTTTTCTTTCTCTCACCTTTCTTTCACCAAGTCTCTTTAATATTAAAGAACGTCTTCCAGGTTAGAGTTCCTCAAGTCTAACTTCTGTAGTGTTGAGAGTCAAGGGTCACCATTCTGAACAACAGCTATAGAAATCCTAGGGCCTGCTTGATGTTTCCCCTTGATGAGGATCCAGCTTATTAAGCCTTTGACTCACCCACTGACACTACTGTGTCAGAACCTTCTCTTTTCTGTGTCTCAGTAAATGACAGATCTCTTCAACTACTGCTGTTATAAAACAGAAACAAATTCATTATCTAACTCTTGTCATCCTTTTTATTTATGAATCCTCCTGAAAGTTTCTTCTGCCTACTTTCTAGTCTCATAATCCGAGTTGAAGTTGCTTTGACATCTTTCTTTGGTTAGTGCATATCTAGATCCTAAGGGAGCTCCTTGAACCAACAATAGCCCTCCTATTGCAGACAGTGTGAACATTGTTTATTACAGTTCTATTCTGCAGTATAGTACTTAAAACCTTGCCTTGTGTTGGGGTGTCTCTTATGCTACTGATGAAGAGCTTGTTGTCACCATGGATACTGTATAGAATCTAATCTCTGTAACCTTTCCATCTCTAGTGTATACTCACCCAGATTCTTTCTGGAATTTCTTAGGATCTTGTATGTTCTCAACCCCTCTCTTGATGTTGTTTATATCTGTTTTGTCCTGTCTCCTCCCACTTCACTTAAGAAGAAACAGCATATTATTCAAAGCTCAATGGAGATTTTACTTCCTCACATTCCTTTCTTAATCATTCAAAATCCTCTTATAAAGTCTTGTTGGTCATCTCTTCTCTATTGTTGAAATTTAGACAAGCATGAAATAATTTCAATGAAAATTTGGAATCTTTCTTTTCTGTTATAGCATGCTTCTCAAGGAACTGTATTTCTGTTGCACATCACCATACTCATGTAAATAGTTTAAACAAGAAACAGTTTAAGTATGTGCATTAAGTGATTGATGCAGCAAGAGGTATTTTCAATTTTAACTTATTTATGGCATTTCTATAACAATCAGCATACAGTAGGTATCTTAACAACAACAAACTAGTGAATATACTAAATATCCTGTGCTTGTATAATACTCACATTTGACTTTGAATCCTGATCATCAGTTTGTTAGCAATACCTTTATTACAAAATAAGGTTTGCTATCTCGAGTTTTGAGATTTTTTTTCATTTTTAAAGATTTATTTTAATGTGTGTGTGTGTGTGTGTGTGTGTGTGTGTGTGTGTGTGTGTGTGTGTGTGCCTGTGGGTATTTAAACAGGACTGCATGTGCCCTAGAGGTTACCTTAGATAACCTTGACCAATAGCATCCCCACCCTCCCATGCATACCAAGAAGAACCCATTTGGTCCTCTGCAAGATGAGAACATTCTCTACACTGCTAAAACGTCTCTCCAGCCATTGCACATGGATATTTCTCTCGTTTGAAAATATGCTTACTGTAGATGAGAACTCTCGTATGTCAGCATATTAAGTCAACGGTTGCCATTGTAAACCTAGAGAAAAATTCATTGTCAGATTCTACATATTTAATATTTTAACAAAGTGAATTTGAATGAACTATTAAACTTTTAACTCGTGTTAATTTTTTTGTCCTTATATTGTTCAGCTTCTTTTTTTAAAATATTTTTTTATTACGTATTTTCCCCAATTACATTTCCAATGCTATCCCAAAAGTCCCCCATACCCTACCCCCCCCCCACTCCCCTACCCACCTATTCCCACTTTTTGGCCCTGGCGTTCCCCTGTACTGGGGCATATAAAGTTTGCGTGTCCAATGGGCCTCTCTTTCTATTGATGGCCGACTAGGCCATCTTTTGATACATATGCAGCTAGAGTCAAGAGCTCCGGGGTACTGGTTAGTTCATAATGTTGTTGTACCTACAGGGCTGCAGATTTCTTTAGCTCCTTGGATACTTTCTCTAGCTCCTCCATTGGGGGCCCTGTGATCTATCCAATAGCTGACTGTGAGCATCCACTTATGTGTTTGCCAGGCCCTGGCCTTTCAAAGACTTCATGGAAAATATTTTTCAGGTTTTGCTTGAACGTAGTATTTCTCTAAAATATGGATTTCGGGAACATGCTATTCTCTCCTTACTTTGGGTGTGTCTTTGTTTATAGAAATCATGAGCATCTCACATACATTTACAGTGCTGATATTGTACAATGTTGGTTTCAGGTCACCTCTACAATAGGTACAGGTCACCTGTCCAATAGGTATTTCACTCCATAAGATATTATCTTACTATTTTGCTAACAGGCACATGAAGAGCCTCATGACAGATTCAGTTGTCTTAAAATATTGACAAGTAGGTGGTTTGGTTTCTTTGGAATTTTAGATTATTTTGTTCATTTTGAGTGAATTAAAACTCTTCTTGACCAGGTTGATAATTAGTTTATATCACAAAATGATATAAAAGAAAAAAACAAAAATTTCCTTAGTTTTGTCAACTACTAAGGCACTGTGTTTGGTACTCTGGAAATTTTTTAAAAGAAGTATACTGTATATAGTTTTATGCTAATTTGGCACAAAGTAAAGTCATCTGAGAGTAGCAATCTTTAATTAAGAAAATGCCTCCATAAGTTCAGGCTCTTGGCAACCTGTAGGTCATTTTCTTAATTAGTGATTAATGGGAGAAGACCCAGCCTATGCACAGTAGTGCTAGACTAGGGATGGTGGCTCTGTGTTCTAGGAGAAAGCCATTAAGCAGCGTCCCTGTCCCTCCATGGCCTCTGCAATAGGTCCTGCTTCCAGGCTCCTGCCCTGTTTGAGTTCCTGTCCTTGCTCTCTTCAGTGATGGATTAAGAAGTGATATGAAAATTCAAGAAGAACGAAGACCAAAGTGTGGACACTTTACCTTTTCTTAGAAATGGGAACAAAACACCCATGGAAGAAGTTACAGAGACAAAATTTGGAGCTGTGACAAAAGGATGGACCATCTAGTGATTGCCATATGCAGGAATCCATCCCATAATCAGCTTCCAAATGCTGACACCATTGCATACAATAGCAAGATTTCGCTGAAAGGACCCAGATATAGCTCTCTTGTGAGACTATGCCAGGGCCTAGCAAACACAGAAGTGGATGATCACAGTCAGCTATTGGATGGGTCACACGGCCCCCAATGGAGGAGCTAGAGAAATTACCCAAGGAGCTAAAGGGAACTGCAACCCTATAGGTGGAACAACAATATGAACTAACCAGTACCCGGGAGCTCTTGTCTTTAGCTGCATATGCATCAAAAGATGGCCTAGTCGGCCATCACTGCAAAGAGAGGCCCATTGGACTTGCAAACTTTATATGCCCCAGTACAGGGGAACGCCGGGGCCAAAAAGGGGGAGTGGGTGGGTAGGGGATTGGGGGGGTGGGTATGGGGGACCTTTGGGATAGCATTGAAAATGTAAACGAGGAAAATACCTAATTTAAAAAAAAAAGAACACTTTAAAAAAAAAAGAAGTGATATGAATGTAGGAACAGAATTAAATCTTTCTTTCCCAAGTTGGTCTTGGTCATGGTGTTTCATCATAGCAATAGAAACTCTAACTAGAAAAGGAAGATTATAGTTTCAAAATAAGGGTCTTAACAAAAATGGTCTGATAACCAAACTCAAACTTTTGGTTCTCAGGAGTTCTTGTGCTCTCAGTGAAGTATTTCCTCTGACCTTGTGCTCTCCTGAATTAGATTCTTCTTTTATGAAGCTGAAACTGAAGTGCTGAAGTAACACTGGGCATCTTCATATTGTTTTGAAGAGAACTAATTCTTTTGCATTGTTTTAAAATATTTACTATAGAGAATAAACACGTACCTTCTAATGAGGAGAAAAAAGTTAACCTCAGGCATAGTCGATTCTGGACCACATGAATCTATGCTTCCCAATGGGAGGGGTTTTCAGATAAAGCATTCTTATCATTCTTAGCATACGGAGAGACAAGGAGTTGTGTGAGCATCTCTGTGTGGTTGGCAAGGGACAACTGAATTCATCCAGATAAGAAATAAATGCAAGCATGCATGTAATATTCTCTTAGCAGACCTTAGTTGTTGTTTATAGAAGGAGTTTTCACTTCTTATGGCTGCAAATAGTCCTCAGTAACTGACAATTGAAATCCTATAAATACTATATAGAAAAGCCTATGGCCTATATTCATATTTCCAACATAATATTTAGCTATAAACATGTAGGCAAGTATTCAATAGTTTAGTGATCTTTAGTTAATTATTAATATATTTATTTTTTACCTTTTCAATTAACAGTAATGTTTAAAAAACAATTGAAAACAATATGATGCTTTAGTACATTTATATACTATGTGCATATCACTTATAATAATTCCTCATGCTTTTTTTATATACTTATCCCCAATTCCCACCATCTCTCCTTCTCTTCCTTCTCTCTAGTCTTTGGTGATAAGTGTTCATATCTTCTCTGTTTTGTGAGCACATTCCTAGTTGCCATATATGAAGGAAAGCATTAGATTTTCCTTCATATTTCTACTTTATTTTGTTTAGGTAAAGTGAGTTCATCTTTCTAATCCCACTCTGTGTTAAATCTCAGGATATTAGTCTTTTCTACATGTATATAGTATTCCGTTTTGAGTACATAGCACCTTTTCTTTTTTTTTTCTTTCTTTTCCCGTTTTTATTGGGTATTTTATTTATTTACATTTCAACTGTTTTTCCCTTTCTAGGGCTTCCCTTCAGAAACCCCTTATCCCATCTCCCCTCCCCCTGTCTCTATGACAGTGCTCACCCACCCACCTACCCACTCCCATCTTCCCACCCTGGCATTCCCCTACTCTGGGACATCAAAAACCCTCAGATCCAAAGGCCTCTTCTCCCACTGATGTCCAACAAGGTCATTGTCTGTCACAAATGCGGCCGGATCCGTGGGTCCCTCCATGTGTACTCTTTGGTTGGTGGTACAGTCCCCGAGAACTTCAGGGGGTCTGGCCTGTTGACTCTGTTGCTCCCCACCTCTTCTTTAAGGCCTTCATCCATCACTGAATGAGTATGTCAATTCTCTAGCTTGGCTACAGTGACTCATGCTATGAGAAAGTAAAGTTGTTTTTTTATGTGATAATTTTATTTCCTTTGGAAATACAGAGCTATCAGTACCATGTGGCTTTTGATGAATCTTCTTACTGTTCTTTTTAATGACTTAATAATTTTCACTTTCACTAACAGTGCTCAAGAATTCCCATTTCTCTGGATCCTTGGCAGCATTTCTTATTTTGGGAATTTTCAAACCATAGCTGTTCTAACAGGGTAACGTGGTGTCTGCTGGTGGTTCTAACTGGCGACTCTTTGAAAGGTAGTCATCATTATTTGTCATATACTTTCATTTTGTCTTACTGTAATTATTTCTAAAAGCAGTGTATATTTCCTTGCCTTTCTAAAAATGTTCTGCTTATGTATTCCTGTCTATGGTCTACAATGAATTCATTCTGAATAAAGGATAGTAAATGGGTTGAAGAAGACAATGGTATCGAAGCAGAGTATCCAGACTTGATTTCTTGCTCTTTTGTTCAACACACCATTTGAAAATGCAGGTAATTTATTCCACCATAGGTCAGTTTACTCAGGTCTAAAAGAGGGCGTCAATGGTACTTCATGCTGCCTCATTGATTAAATGAAAAAGCAGATATACATTGAGAGGTACATATCAGTAACTAATAAACTGCAGTGATAGAATTAGTGTGTTGTAAAATTCTGTCTTCAGGACAACTGGAATGCTAGTGTTTTTTCCAATACGGAAGAACTACTTTAGTGCTCTTTTGTCTACTTTTAGTGGCTCACACATCACTACTGAAAGAGTATTTGTAACCTTAGTTCTATTTTGCTTTGGCCTTTTTCCCTCTTCTTGTACTTTTGGTGGAAGTATTTAGTTTTATGGTTGGCACTTCTTGTATGATCAATGAATTATATTCCTTTCATAATCATCTCATATCATGAATAATGATATGGTACTAATTATGATTTTTTTCTGTCTTGAGTGATTTTGTTTAGGGACTTTGTCTATCTTCTTATTATTTTAGATGTCAGAAACTACTATAAGTTGGTAATGCAATCCAGGGTTACTTTCCGATATAATTTTTCAGACTTACCAAAGCTTTCCAGGCTATACATAAGAGAAAACCTAACTGTGTAATGAGAAAAAGCAGATACAGTGGCTTTGAGTGGAGACACATGCTCACTTTTCCTGGAACTGTCTGTAGCTCTGTTTTCACTTTGGAGATCTGTGCTTGGGGTTTGCCTCTGTGTCCCTGTCCCCTGATAACTAAAGAAATTTGCTGTTGCTTGAATTCCATATTTTATATTCTTACCATTTTTATTAAGACAGAACTCACCAGGGCTTCCATTTGTTTCTATAGGCATATGTTCTCCAGTAGCATGTAATACTATTTTGCAAACTGACAGGGATAAGATGAATTTGAAGGAATCAGGATGGTATCCAGTGGTGAAGGATGAAGTGATGAGTGAAGCTTCTCATGGCTATGTCTGTCCTGGGAAGTTCTGCCCATCCTCATGCGTGGCTCTGCCTGTCACAGGACTGTGTGCTCACCCTCATGCATGGCTCTGTCCTGGCACTGTCTGCTCATCCTCATCTGTGGCTCTGTCTCATCATCTTCATCACTCCGCCTACTTCTGGTGCCCACCCAGCTGACTCCCATCAAGGGTCTTCTCTGTTCACAAACACATGGATGCTCTTTGGAAGTTGATGACCTTCCAGCTTTATCAGTCATCATAAATACACCAGAAAAATGACATTTCTAGAATATGTTCCAAAATTTCTTCGATAGTATTAATAACAAAGAGTATGGACAAGAAATTCAGCAACTATTTTCTCATAAAATTTACTCCTCTACTACTAAACAAGCTACTATCCAGACATCTTAGTATAACCGATTCACCTCTGACTGGTAGAACAATTCCCTTGCAAATTTTTCAATATGACATAAAGAAATATATGCTTGAATAAAATAAATTGTAGTATTTTTGACATTTAGATACTTTGAGGAGAGATATTAAGATACATTTTCATTCCATTTGATGCTGCTCCATACAGTCTATATTTTTGTTATGGATTTGATCTTTTCTACTTTGGTCAAGTTTTTATTTCAAATTTTGTATCTAACATAAGTTATATTGCTCTAGTTACATATTTGCACATTTTTTGTCTAACAATAAATCTAGATACACGTGTAAAAATCACAGATAGATAAGAACTATACTAAAACTCTCAGTAACATATGAGAGCATAAGAAATCACATCCAACAATATGAGTTTTTCTAATATATATTGTGAATTTTTAAATAGTATTGTAGAGTATACTTTTCTCTAGAATTCTCAATCATATCACAGTGATATGTTTCCCATCATGCTAATTTTAGGAGGATGAATTTGCTTATAATGATGGGAGATATTTAATTTCAGTGTCCCAATGTATGACTCATGATATCAAAGCAGATAAGTAAAGGGAATTTGCACCGTTTTCTATCTTAGGATAAATGTGTTAGTTCTTCTTACAGGGAGCAATTTATCAAGGTAAGCTCCTGACATCCAGGGTGGGAACATCAGTAGACTTCAATAGTTTCGAAGTTAGCTGTGTGGGGAGTAGACCTTTTCTTTATTGTCATAGTGTTCTTAGGACTTAGCTGTGAACCTCCTATAAAAGAGGTTATGGGGCTTTTTGTTTTTGTACTTTTATCTGAAAGATTTCTTTCTTTATGTTTAGTAATGTTGCTCACTCAAAAACACTTATTCTTTGACAAATATAAAAAAAAAAATTAAATTCTATGGCAAAGCAGCAATGAAGGACATGAGAAGCCTAGTAGAATCTTTCCTAAGAAGAAAGAGGCATGGACCCCAAAGCACATGCATCAGGCAAAACTGAGCTACAGCATCAGTGTAGAAGACAGTGATAAACATGTGACATAAATCCTGTTTCTACTTCTTGAGCAGATCTTTAGGACAGTGGTTAGATTGTCATTGCAAGACCTGGCATTCAGGTAACAACCTGTGAATAATATAGGCTGCTACTGTTGGCTGACATTTTGGGCTCAAGTATGATAGATATAAAACCCCAATGTAAAGGTAATGATAGATGAAAGGTATACATGGAACATTCAGATCACATTTGTCTACTTTGGAGACCATTACACAGTCATTTCTGCGAAGGAGTTGCTATAAGTAGAAGATCTCTTTTATAATTCTTTGACATTTATGAGTTAGAATTAATCTCTTAAAATAAATATAGCTTTCAGTCCAGAGAATGTGTATAATTCTGTTAACAACCTAGCTTGTTAACAGAAATTTTGTTTCAAATTTCTACACACTGATGAGACCTCTAGAGTTATAACTGACTGATAATTGCCTGTTCTTGATACAATGTCTGCCATTTTGGATAAAACTGACTTACTAAAATTCTGAAAGCTTTTGTTTGTTTTTGGAGACAAGTGCAGCAGACAATGAATGACTTAATGATTATATGTTTATAGCGAATACTTTTGGCAAATATCTAATATGGAGACTTGATCAAGGGCAAGTTTAGAAACCAACCTGAGAAAAGATTTTGATTTACTCACTTGTCACAATGTCAGTCTATAGCACTCGCTTGTCCATTAGCTTGGATACTAAAGCTGGTGTCGTTTTGTGAGTATACAACCTGAGTAAATTCTTCCTGATTTATACCTCAGAAAATAATGATCTAAGTAAAATATTAACTTTTAGTACATATATATATATATATATATATATATATATATATATATATATATCCGGGCAGTGGTGGTGCATGCCTTTAATCCTAGCACTTGGGATGTAGAGGCAGGCAGATATCTGAGTTCGAGGTCAGCCTGGTCTACAGAGTGAGTTCCAGGACAGACAGGGCTACACAGAGAAACCCTGTCTCAAAAAAAAAAAAAGTACATAATGTTAACACCTATGGTTCAATTTAGAAGAGAAAGCATCAGAGCAGTATAGGAATTAAATCATCTTCCAGCATTTTATCTTTTCTTCAATACCAGGGAGTTTAGAATCTTGTTAGAGCACACATCTTAGGAACATTTGTATACCTTAGGTCATAGTCTTATTTCTGTCTTTATTAGCAACTAGAATGATAATTGATCATAGAGCGTATTTGGTAAATATTAGACTAATCCAGAGGCTGGTGTTCTTGTAGGGAGAGGGATGACTAAATATTGTTAGTTTCAAATGATTTCATCTGAATATATTGAATGAAAATCAAATGAATAAATGATTATTCTTCCTGTGGTCTATGGATTTTTATCACATAACCAAGAGCTTTCATAGGATAGGGTACAGTTCATAGACTCATTTAAGTATATTTTATTGACAGTGTCATATAATCAAGAGACTATAACTAAATATATATAGCATCTTATTAATGAATGAAGGTTAAATGATTTACAAATTGTATATCAGGACGGAAAAGAAAGTTTCTCTTATTTTCTCACATAAAACTAATTTATCTCTCAGTGTGTTCATGAATCAGGCATCATAGTGGGAAATACCACTTGGTTGAATTATCTGATGTCTTCCCCAACCGCTGCTAAAGATACAAATTTGTCATAATGGGACTTTAAATTTGATAATTTCAGAAAGATTGTATACAAAAATATATTTGTGTTTATAAATACTTAATGGTGGATGCCAGGTAAAATAGGCGAAGAGACGTTGCTTTCCACCAGACACATTAATTAAACAGCAAAGAACAATGTCACACATGTGAGCACATTTTCTCTTGCTAATCTATTTTAATTCAATTAAATACAACCACTTTTTACTTCAAGATATGTTGTTTTCAATTTGCATCTATTGATTACTTCATAAATTGCAGTGTATGCTAAGCAGGATTTATGGTGTATGCTGGTTACACTGTCTCATAAAATATTCTTAATACCACAGGCTACATTTATTTCTTCTTAACAATTCCAGGAGTATGTATGGTCCAACTCACATAACCAGAGGCATATTCATAGACTATTATGTATTAGGAACTGCAACTTAAGCTTCAAATACATAAGTGCTGAATTTGATTCTAAAATTTGATACTTTAAGTCTTTCCATGTCCCATTTTATTTCATGCTGTTATTAAAATCTCTTATAACTTGTGGCTTACGAATGATGGAAGATTCACATAGAGGAAATGTTTCTCAAAGAAGAGGCTCTGATAGTGAAACTGTTAGTATATGTGGTGTTTAATAGGAACCCACTTTCTATTCCTCCTTAGATTCTATCTCACTGTTATCTCAGACAAGGTTAGTGACAAATACTTTTTCTGAGATTTCTTTTGCAAAAGCATTATCCCACTAGTGAGGACTCTACAGTCTTATAATCACTGTGCAAAGAGGAATAACCTCCAAATATTGTTACACTCAAATTATTTCTATGAGTTCATATGAGATACACAAGAATTCAAAATATAAACCTATAAATTTGGCATATATATATACATATATATGTATATATAGTATGTGTATACACACAAACACACATATGTGGAATATATATGTATTATATATGTATGATAATATCTTAGTGTGATAATATATGTTATCACTTATCTCAATCCTCAAACCACATCATTTGTACAAATTCTACTTTATTTTTCTTATGAAAATTTAAAATGGTAGACAATGGGAGAAACTGAGACTTCTGTTCTTTTTTTTAGAGTTATCTCCCTTATTCACTAGAATGATTGATGTCACACACCTGCCATTTAGATTAATATTCCATTCTTGGCAACAGTTAGTCTCCATTAGCTTTGGTGGGTAATGTCATCACTGTCCATATGATTAAATGACACTTAGCAATATGGATTTCCACAGTTGTGTGATATCTTCCTGGGATGTCATTGCTATCCCCATTTTTATAGCCAGAACATGGTGGAATTTGTCTATGCAATGAAGGACTCAGATAGATAAATATGAGAAGGGGAGGTTTTCATTTGCCACTGGCATTGTTTAACATTCATAAAATATTGTTTTATTGCCCAGATGTTGGAAATTTATTAATTATCATATTGGCTCTTGGGCCTGGATCTTGCAAGAGCGATAGTAGATGCCAGAAGCTAAATAACCTTTTGTCATTCTGCTGAATAAAGGATTGTTTGTGCTCTCCAGTTGATAAATTATCTCCATGCCCTGTCGTTATAAAAAGAAACTCATCTTGTTCACTGGGCTGGCAGGAGATGAGAAGGCCGTAGAGAGAGCACGGGGAGTTTTCCATTCACAAATCATGTGTAGCATTGTGTGCTGTGGGTCCTGTCTTGAAATTAATGTGGAAAGAGCCCAGGATTGGGTATAATATTTTCATTGTTTCCTCTTGGTATGTGATGGATTACCACGCATTTGCAGCACTGAACTTTCCTTTTACCCAGAGTAAATTATTTTACATCCAGAAGTCAATTCCAGCATGGAGAAATGTACTCTTTTACATTTTCTCAAAAAAAAAAAAAGAGAGAGAAGTTTAACATTCTTCAGGTAAGTTAGTATCAGCATTTTTATGTTTATTGTCTTAGTTTATAAGAGATTTGTGGAAATATTTGCCTTCAGAGCTTACCATAGTATCTTGAGAACTCTCAGGATATCTCTTAAAATGATTGTTTCTAATGAATAATGTGCCAAACGGCTAGTCATGTAGCCAGGGTGTACATTGTCTACCTAGCATGGAGAAACACCTGAAAAACACCCTGTAGAAACAGCTATAGCACTGGAGTAAAGAAAGTTAAAAATTAAGAAAGAAAGTGAAAGAAACTTGGGGCCATAACATGGCTCAGGGGGTAAAAGACTTATAAAATAAGTTCTGCAGCCTGATCTAAGTCCCCGCATCTCAAGGCAGAGGAAACAAGCTGGTTTCTGAAGTTGTCCTCTGACCACTTGCTGGGGAACACAAATGTACATGTATGCAGGAGTTTGTGTGCCCATGCATGTGTACTCCTCCCTCCCCACACTAAATAAAAGAAAAAAGGGAAAAGAAAAGTATAGAATCAACTTTGCCTGAGTTTTTTACTATTAAATTAAATTTACTTTGTAAAGTTATTCTAATTTCAGATTATCTTGTAAAGTGGTTCAAATGCAGGAGGTCCTTTCTTCCTATATATCCCAGCCCCACAATCACCCCACTTCTCTGTAGGCATTCTGAATTACAGAATTGCATTTGTTCCAAGTGATGATCTTGTGGCTGCACATCACCATTCGGAAAATCCATTATCATTGTCCATGATAGTATGCATTCTATGGGCATGAACTGCTATGTACTTCTCTATCTCCAGCCTTATAATGTCAGACAAAAGAGCCAGTGTCTCAAGCTTCTTTAGACCATCAGCCCATTGAACATTTCCCAACCAAGCATCAGCAACCACTGATCTCTCCACTATTTCCATAGCTTTGCTTTGCAAGCATGTTATATTCTTACTATTGAAGCATGTGGAACCAATTCATTATGAGAGTCTTTCACTTAGAAATATGTGTTCAAAACAATATGAACTAACCAGTACACCCAGAGCTCGTGCCTCTGGCTGCATATGTAGTAGAAGATGACCTATTAGGCCATCATTGGGAAGAGAGGCCCCTAGGTCTTGCAAACTTTATATGCCCCAGTACAGGTGAATGCCAGGGCCAAGAAGTGGGAGTGGGTGGGTAGGGGAGCAGGGCAGGGGAGGGTATAGGGAACTTTTGGAATAGCATTTGAAATGTAAATAAAGAAAATATCTAATAAAAAAGAGTAAAATATAAAAAACAAAACAAAAAAGGAATATGTGTTCTAGTTTCTTCATTATCTTTTTATCCCTTGATAGCTCAGATATTCTTATTTGCTAAATAAATACTCCATAGTTAGATATGCCTGTGTTGATTTGCTTATTTATCTACTTACAAATGCCTTAGCTGCTTCCAATATTTGGCTGTTATGAATAATGAATATAATTGATATATATATACATTTACCTTTATGCAAATACAAACTTTGTCCCTTTGTGTGTTTACCAAGATGGTTGATATTATATGGACATCCCAACATTAGAATGTGTTTTATTTTGTGACAAACTGTAATACTGTTTTCCCAGGAGTACCTTTTGCAGTTTGATTAGCAGTGAATATGAATTCTTTTGTCCCACATGCGCATCTTCATTTACATTGGGGGTTTTGAGCCTAAGCTATCCTCATAGGTGTAGAGTAGCAGCTTTTCTAACTGACATATGATGTGGCTGCTAGACAAGTTTCCTTGTATGTATCACTTATCCACAAATCTCTTGGGGTAAGTTCTCTTTGTACATGTAGCTCATTAATTTTTGAGTTTAAAATATAATCAAAACATTTTTTTTCTTCTCTTTCTTCCCTCCAACCATTCCCATATGCTCCTCCTTGCTCTCTTTCAAATTCCTGTCTTCTTTTGTTATTGACCACGGTTAGGTGAATGTATGTAATGCAAACACACAGAAGTATTCCTAAATAGAGCCAGCTGTGTTCATATAATGTTACTTTTTCATGGCTGACCATTACATAACCAGTTAGTGTGCTTGTCCCTGGGGGAGACAACTTCTCCCACTCTCATTATTTCTTATTATTGGCTTAAATTTTAATTGGCTTGACCCTTTTATAGTTATTAAATTGGAAGTCCTTTTTATATTTTTATTACAATACTTTCCAAACTGTCTTTTCCAAACTACATTCTCCATGCTGTGCCTCGTATCCTTTACTCTTGATATTGCCTTTCTTAGTGTAAGTTAATTTTAATAAAGGTACCATTAACTGTCCTCCCTTGCATGGGTCAGATCTTTGGCAATACATTCCTATACCAGAAATGTCTGAATTCTCTCCAGCGTTGTCTTTTATGAGTTTTATTGTTTTCCATTTTACACTTAAAACTATGGTTCAACGTGTATAGTTTTTGTGAAGAGTACATGCTCTTTGTCAAGATTTATCTTTTGTGTTTTGAATGTAGATGTCCAATGTTTCCAGAACCATTGGTTGCTAGGAATGTTTACACCTTACTGCCTTTACTGCTCATTCAAAGCATCAGCTAAGCATGTCTATGGGGAATGATTCCCAGACTCTCTGCTATGTCATAGGAATGCACATTTGTCTATATTGCACCAGCACCATACCCTCCTTTCCCCCGTAGCTTCATAGTAAATGTTATGTACAGTGATGTCAGTACTCAATTTTTGTTATTCTATTTAATATTAAGTTGGTTATGAAGGGTATTTTTTTCTGCACTGAAATTGTAATTTATAGTTCCAGTGTGGTCATAAATACAGACCTGGCTAAGCTAAATGTATTAAAACCATCCAAAAGGTGTGAATCTTGGACAGGGACTGGTAGGAATGAGGTGGTTTGATAGGTATGGGAGAGGAATAAGAGAAGGCTGAAGAAGAGAATAGTCAGAATATACTATATACACATATGGGAATTACCATCAAAATTAATTATTTGATAAATAGCAAAAAATGGAGTCAAATGAAAACAAGATTGACTCTCTTATACTAACTTTCTTTCATATATTAATTACTGCATGATACAGAATAGGCTTCTGTGAGTATTGTTGCTCTTTTCAGAGTTTCTACATTTAAAAATATCTGTAAACAATGAAATATATCTATTTTGCTTACTTGTGGATTTTTCTTGCATTGTTGTATTAGCAAGGTTGAGCAGCACAGTATTCAAAATGTGTGAAAGAAATTCCCTTAACTTGGTCATGATGTTAGCAGAAATTTTTGAATATTTTATCATGCGTTAGAGTGTTGGTGGCTCTTTCTCTCAGATGTCAACCTAAGCAGAAGAGATTCACTTCTGTTAGGAATTTACTATTTTGTTTTCTTTACTATAGTGCTTTCTTATTTTCTAAAATTATAATGAAATCATTTCATCCTTTTTTTTCTGTCTTCCAAACCATCCTGTGTAATCCTCATGGTGTCTCTCAAATACATGATCTCTTTTCTTTAATTGTTGTTTTATATATATATTCTTTATGTGTATCTCTCCACCTGTCTCTGTCTTTGACTCTTTCTTGTTTGTCTGTATGTCTTTCCACACACACACACACACACACACACACACACACACACACACACACACACAGACACACACACACACACAGAGAGAGAGAGAGAGAGAGAGAGAGAGAGAGAGAGAGAAGCCTAAATATATATTCAGTCTGTATAGTGATGCTTAGTCTTGGATAACTAATTTTAGGGGTCTTCCCCAGGGAAGATTTTTTTTAATCTCTCAGTATTTCTTAGTTGTCTGCAATTCTTTATGTAGGGTTGACATCCATGACATTTTCCCCTTCCAATGTTAGCAGGTTTATTGATTTCCTTGTTCTAGTCTTGTTTAGACAGCAGCACTGATGAGATCCACGGGCATAGCTTCTCTGATATTTGTAGATATAACCACACAGAAAACTTCTTACTTCTCAGGCCCCTACAATCTTTTTACCACAGCTCTAGCAATGATCCCTTACATTTATGTGCAGAAATTGTGCTGTCAATGTATCATGTGGCATTGGACCCTACGTGATCTCTTGTTCTATGTATTTTAGCCAGTTGTAGACTTCTACAGTGGTCTCTCTGTGTGTTACAAAGAAAAGTTTCTTTGACAAGAGTGAGAACTGCACTTATCTGTGAATATAAGTATACATGATTATAATGTAGCTTTGGGTTATGCTAATTAGTAATGTAGCAGTTCAGTAAATAAATAAGATGATTCCTTCAGCGTTTTCAGATATTCTCACCATTTTTTTTAACTTTCCTTCCCCCATTTCCTGTGTTTATCTCTCTCTGTAAGTGTAGGCCCCCATTTTCCCATTTCCTTCTTTAAATAACCTCTATCCTATTTCCTTTTTTTATTACCCCACCCTCATGTCCTCTTTTACTTTTTTTCTGTTCAGTTCTTAAACTAATTCTTGGATGGGTCATATCTATTCTCAACTCTAGTATTTGTACATTTCTGATATAATCCCGATGTTTATTCTCTGTTGTCTGTATACCTCACAAGGATTCTTCTGCATTCCCTGGGTTTCTTCCCTGAGCTGATTGTCTCTTTAGTTGTGCAGAAGCTTTTTAATTTTGTGGTTCCCCGTGTCAATTCCTTCCTCATTTCATTGGCAAAAGGAATCCTATCCAAAATGCTCTTCCCTATATCTAAGTCTTTAACGGTACTATATTTTCCTTACAGTTTCAGAGGTCACATTTAGGCCTTTGGTCCAGTTGGAATTATTATTATTATTATTATTATTATTATTATTATTATTATTATTATCTTTAATCACTTTTACAGTCCAGTTGTTATTTGTCTCCTCTTATGCCCTCCAACAGTTTCTCATCCCATCCCTCCTCCTCCATCTTTGTGTCCAAAGAGATGTGCCCTCCCTGGCACGCTTCCCCACCCCCAGACCCCAGCATGTCTCCCCACTCCCTGGAGCCTTAAGTCTCTCCAGACTTGGGTGTATCTTCTCTCACTGGGGCCAGATCAGACAATGCTCTGCTGTGTATGTGTCAGAAGCCTTGAATCAGTTACTGTATGCTGCCTGGTTATTGCTTTGTTTTGTTTTTTGTTTTCACAGGGTGAAAGACACAAGTCTAATTTCATTCTTCTATGAGTGAGCATCCAGTTTTCCTAGAAGTATTTGTTGAAGATGCTTTCTGTTTTTCAGTGTATGTTTTTGGTCTATTTATTAACTTTTAGGTGACTATAGTGATGTATTGTCATAATTGGCTTTGAATTTTGTTCAACAGTTTTAAATTTATAAAGAACTGATCTGAAAACTAAGTTATAATGGTTTTGCCATGATGGAGCATACAAAATCAGTGATCTCATAGGACTTTCCTACGTATTTAAGATGTTTCTAAGGACATACATACTATCTTTTTACTTAGTTTTTCTTCACTTCATTCAGATACCTTTCAGTAGCAATTCTGCCATTGGCAATCAGTAAATGTATTGAACTAATTATCCCTAACAGTGGCTTTCTTGTGCACTAGTAATATCTTTTAGCTATTTCTATTAATACTTTATAGAATGTAGTATGTTAATGTAAGAGGGGTCTATATGTACCGGTTTGTTGCTGGTTGTTTGAATGACTTAACTAATCCACTATGAGGTTATGTTGGTCCTTAGGTAATGCAATGAGAAGAGAAGGTAGAAATTAAAAAGAATTATAGCTCCTTTACTTGGGGTAAAAGAAGTTTATTCATGACTGTTGGCATCTATTTCTCCCTCATTCTGAAAAGATTTCTCTCATTCCTTCTTTTCTGATTGCCATTAATCTTACTTCCTAACCATATACATATCAATACTATTCATACGGATTTTTTGATAAAGTTGCTTGGTAATAATAAAGAGGACTAATTTTTAGTGTTTATCTTATATGACCTTCAAATACATCAAGATACCTACACATTTTTCTTTGTTTTTCTGTTTCTGACATTTTCTCCTCTCTCTCTTCATAAATCACAGATGCTTTCATGACATTTCATTCAATTTCTTCTTCTCTGTGTAACTTCCTAGAGCAATCATGCCATCTTCCATGGTTTGAATTTTAACTTTTAAAATTCTATACCTTCTGCATAGATCTTCTTTTATGAACTGTACAGCAGCTTCTCTGAGCACTTCTTGGACAGTTATACAGGGGTTGCTTTGAGACAACCAGGCTCAACACATAGAAAGATGAATCCAAAGATTAGTTCTTCTGTGCTTCTGTCTCAGTGTATGGCACAGTGGTAACAACTGCTATAACAAAACCTTAACATGCCTCATTGCTCCAACAGAGATAACGCCATGCCATGGTTCTCTATCAAGACTTTCCTATGCCATGTTACTCTGACAGAGACAGTTACACAGCACACTGATCTAACAGAGACATTGGTAGTGATTCTCAACCCTTCACTTTCCCCATATCCTGAATCCAATCAAGAAGAAAATACCATTTACTCAAACTATTTAAATTCTTAATTCTTTGAGTTTTATAATTTTTAAAAATCTCTGTCAGTGTAATTGTGGTATGGAACTGCTTCCATTACTTAGCAGTTTATCTTTCTCTTCCTAGTCTGTATTTTAAAAAAAATTCATCTGTTATCAACTTATGAGAAGTCTGTGTTGATATATGAATGTCATTGAACTTCTTTCAGATGGAATTAGCTGTGGTCAGTGTTAGATGAGAGTTGCACTTATTCTGAGAAGGGCAATGGATTTTTCCTTCCTTACGTATATGATCATACTGTTTTTCTTTAATGGAACTAATTCTTGTGACCCATCTTTTTCTACTTATATATTGTTTCATAAATACAAACTGGGAAAGATAGGTATTTTACAGGATCCCAGAACCAGATGGGTTTAGTAGAGAATTCTATCAGACCTTTAAAGAAGACCTAATACCAATACTCTTCAAATTGTTCCATAAAATAGAAACAGAAGGAACACTACCCAATTCATTCTATGAAGTCACAATTACACTTATACCAAAACTACACAAAGACCCAACAAAGAAAGATAACTTCAGACCAATCTCCCTTATGAACATTGATGCAAAAATACTCAGTAGAATTCTTGTCAACTAAATGCAGGGATACATCAAAATGATCAATCAACATGATCAAGTAGGCTTCATCCCAAGGATTCAAGGATGGTTCAATAAATGGAAATCCATCAACATAATCAACTATATAAACAAACTCAAAGAAAAAAAACACATGGTCATTTCATTAGATGATGAAAAAGCATTTGAGAAAATACAGCATCCCTTCATGTTAAAAGTCTTGGAAAAACCAGGAATTCAAGGCCCATACCTAAACATAGTAAAAAGCAGTATACAGAAAACCAGTAGTCAACATCGAACTGAATGGAGAGAAACTTGAAGCAATCCCACTAAAATCAGGGACTAGACAAGACTGCCCACTCTCTCCCTACCTTTTAAACATAGTATTTGAAGTTCTAGCTAGGGCAATTAGAAAACAAAAGGAAGTCAAAGGGATACAAATTGGAAAGGAAGAAGTCAAAATATCACTGTTTGCAGATGATATGATTATATACTTAAGTGACCCCAAAAATTCCACCAGAGAACTCCTAAAGCTGATAAACAACAGCAAAGTGACTAAATATAAAATTAACTCAAACAAATCAGTAGCCTTCCTCTACTCAAAGGATAAACAGGCTGAGAAAGAAATTAAGGAAATGACACCCTTCACAATATCCCCAAATAATATTATATACCTTGGTGTGACTCTAACCAAGCAAATGAAAGATCTATATGACAAAACTTCAAGTCTCTGAAGAAAGAAACCAAAAAAGATCTCAGATGATAGAAAGATCTCCCATGTCCATGGATTGGTAGGATAGATATAGTAAAAAAATGGCCATCTTGCCAAAAAACAATCTACAGATTCAATGCAGTTCCCATCAAAATTCCAATTCAATTCTTCAAAGAGTTAGAAAGAGTAATTTGCAAATTCATTTGGAATAACAAAACCCAACGATAGTGAAAACTATTCAGAACAATAAAAGAACTTCTAGGAGAATCACCATCCCTGACCTCAAGCTGTATTACAGAGCAATAGTGATAAAAACTGCATGGCATTGGTGTAGAGACAGGCAGGAAGATCAATGGAATAGAATTAAAGACCCTGAAATGAACCCACATACCCATGGTCACTTGATCTTTGACAGAGGAGCTAAAACCATACAGTGGAAAAAAGACAGCATTTTTAACAAATGGTGCTCGTTCAACTGGCAGTCAGCATGTAGAAGAATGCAAATAGACCCATTCTTATCTCTTTGTACAAAGCTCAAATCGAGGTGGATCAAGGACCTCCACGTAAAACCAGATACACTGAAACTTATAGAGGAGAAAGTGGGGAAGAGCCTCAAACATATGGGCACAGAGGAAATTTTCTTGAACAGAACACCAATGGCTTGTGCTGTAAGATAAAGAATGGACCAATGGGAACTCATAAAATCGCAAAGCTTCTATAAGGCAAAGGACACTGTCAATAAGACAAAACAGCAACTAACAGCTCTTTACTAATCATACATATGATAGAGGGCTAATATCCAGCATATACAAAGAACTCAAAAAGTTATATATATATATATATATATATATATATATATATATTTATTTATTTATTTTTTAACCAGCAGTGACTTGGTCTATTCTGGGTCTCTGAGGAATCAAGCCTCTGCTTTCTGACCCTTCAGGCTTTAACGCTAAAGTTTCCAGAACTTCCTAGATTGATTCAAACTTAGGTACTATTGGTAGAAGCAAAGGCAATCCCTTCACAGCACTTACTGCTTACCAGTCTTTTAACTGCTGTGTGCACTGTGCGACAGCACACCTTAGCTGTATGTTGATGAACCCACTGTGGCTTCAGTACTGAGTCACAAAGCTTCTCAATTAGAGCTGAATTTGGATCTAGATCTTAATGGAATTCACAGTGTCTGCGTCTGTGTCAAAATGTACTGTGTGCTTCATAGTCTTTTATCTGTGATTCTCACTGTGGCTCAGAGGCACTGGGAGTGTCATGATTATTTTGTAAATTAGCAAAGCATTATG
The DNA here is from genome assembly GCF_000001635.26 of Mus musculus. NCBI lineage: Eukaryota > Metazoa > Chordata > Mammalia > Rodentia > Muridae > Mus > Mus musculus. Next base: position 26,207,068 of record NC_000069.6, on the reverse strand, counting down.
GGTGTTAAACAGCCTGGAGTTAGACTAATGAAAGTCTAGGTGTCTTTGATTTCAAAGCCCTTTCTGCATCACCATGCCTGGGGGCTCTCCCTCATTCTGATCCATCCACATGGGATATTAGTTTATTCATTTATTTTGGAGAACTGGGTTTGATATGGAATCTTCTGAGAGCTAGGCCAGCATGCTGCCACTCAACTCTACCCCTCAGCTTACTTTTTACTTCCTGTTATGGCAAATGGTCACAGTTTGTTATTGAGGCTGTCGAACTTACACTGCTCTTGCTTTGGTCAGTGAATAGATGGGATTCCAGGAGAGTACCAGCACTCTCAGTTTTGTATTACACGTTCAGAGAGGGAAAAGATCGGACACACTGCTAATTTGAATGTGCTATCATCCTGCATATTAAAAGAAGTGAGTCAGAGAATGAATAGAAAAGAAGACAGTCATTTATGGAAAAAAAACCAGTAGGTCTTGAGCTCTCACACAGAAGTTATTTGTGAGGGTAATTTCATGGGGAAAACTAAGTTTAGTCACTTAGCTATTTATCCATGCATATTTACATCATCTTTATAAATTTACATCATCTTTATAAATTTACATCATCTTCATAAATTTATATAATCTTTATAAATTTACATCATCTGTATTAAAACCTTCTATTGAGAACCTCTAGCACTGTCCATCTGTCACCAGAAAAAAAACATTACTAAGTGGTTACTCAAGGCATTAGTCAACTGGTCCAATTACTGACCCAACTGTTCACCTCAAATAAATCTATGTTGATCCTACGCCAAACCTTGGATATTCTGTTGTCGTTTTTGTTTTTGTTTTTTGTTTTTCTTTGTTTTGTTTAAGTCAGAAAATATATCCAACATTACCGTTAGACTTATCTTTATATTTATTTCACTTTTACTCTATCATTTACTTAGATTATAAATATTTTCAAAGATCTGTGTTTCTTGTTGATAATATGTTTTCCTCTTTTATAAAGACAGTTTCTAATTTATACTCCAGACTTTATTTTGATGCATTTTCCTATAAAATGTATTCATTTTCCATTTCTATAAAAATAATCAGGCAACTTCTCTCTGTCTTTACTCCATCTAAATTCCAGCTACTCACGAACTCCATTCTTTCCCTCAATGAAAGTCAAAGTAACCAATTATTTAAGTGTCTAATTTTCAGCTGCTCAAAGATTTTTTACCTTTGATTGAGAGCCTCGCCACAGCTGGATATTCAGAGTTCCTCCCTTAAGCATGCAGACGTGGCATTGGATCCCTAAGTCCTCAGCCTCTGTCTGCCTTCCTACTCCTTGTGAAAGCTCCTTTTCTTCAATGGCTTTAATACAGATCCACAAATGCATGTTTCCTCTGTTGATTCTCCTAACCCCTCCACTGAACGGGAGTTCTGTCCTGCAGAAATCCTTTTTTCTTGTCTTTCCCCATGCCCTTCCACTTATCTCATTGGTCCAATTTTCTCTTCACTAGATTTGCTTTGAATTTCCTTTAATTTGGTCCCTTAATTCGTGAACTCACCAAAGCGCCATTTTCAAATGTCACTACTAATCATTCTCACTAAATCCCAAAGCTCTTTATTCTGATCTTATCTTCACTCTGGATGACTGCAGAAATATTAAAACCCTGTCTTCATTTCTGCTACATTTTAACTAGCTAGAAGATCCTAGTCTAGAAGAGTAGTCACACATTACTAGATTTTTAGATATCTTTTAAATTAAAATAAACAAAGAGAACTCTTTACAGTTTGGTTTCTTGAATCTAAGCTTTGGATATTTCACCATATAGCTCAGTCTTATGCATGCCTGTTTCTAGAGAGGGGAAAATTAAAATTAAGTATAACTACATTTGTATGTATAATGTTCCGTGCTATTTTTGTTTCATGTTTTCTCAGTGCTCAGAGGATATAATTGCTATCATAATCCATTTACATATGGAATCAAGCCAGAATTTACTAATGTTTTCTTCATTCTCAGACACTTTTCTTACTGAATATACATGCATTTCTAAGTAAAATGATTGAATGAATAATATGAATTGTCTATTCATCAAAATAAATTTCATATATAATCTGACAGAGAAATTATTAACCAGCTATCACTATTAAGTACTTGAAACATTTTATTTCTACGTGCTTGTTCTTGTATGTGTGTGTGGGGGGAAATAAACTCATGTATGATGTTTGCATGTGTATGTGGTATTGCATATGCACAGTGTGTGGGCCTGCATTTGTAGGTCCGAAGTTGACTTTCTGTGTCTTTTTTGATGGTTTCCACTTTATTAATTGAAGCAGGGTGTCTTACTCTCACCAAACCTAGATAAAGCTCACCAATTTGGCTACTCTTATGAGTCAGGTTGTCAGACCTTCAGAGCTCAGGAATTAAAGGTAACTAACATATTTGTCCAGCCTTTAAGTGGATCTATGGAACAAAATCCCTGTTCTTCATGCTTTCTTGACAAGTGTTTTATTCACTGAGATATTTCCATAGGCCTCCCTTTTCTGTTTGGAAATATGGTTGTTATACAATTTTAGATGACATGTGTACATATGACATATGACATACACTATTTTTTTATTTTATTTTTTATTAGGTATTTATTTCATTTACATTTCCAATGCTATCCCAAAAGTCCCCCACCTGCTCCCCTACCCACTCCCCCACCCACCCACTCCCACTTCTTGGCTCTGGCATTCCACTGTACTGAGGCAGATAAAAGTTTGCATGACCAATGGGCCTCTCTTTCCACTGATGGCCGACTAGGCCATCTTCTGATACATATGCAGCTAGAGACATGAGCTCCAGGGGTACTGGGTAGTTCATATTGTTGTTCCACCTATAGGGTTGCAGATCCCTTTAGCTCCTTAGTTACTTTCTCTAGCTCCTCCATTGGGGGCCCTGTGATCCTTCCAATAGCTGACTGTGGGCATCCACTTCTGTGTTTGCTAGGCCCCGGCATAGTCTTACAAGAGACAGCTATATCTGGGTCCTTTCAGCAAAATCTTGCTAGTGTATGCAATGGTGTCAGTGTTTGGAGGCTGATTATGGGATGGATCCCTGGATATGGCAGTCTCTAGATGGTCCATCCTTTTGTCTCAGCTCCAAACTTTGTCTCTGTAACTCCTTCCATGGGTGTTTTGTTCCCAATTCTAAGAAGGGGCAAAGTGTCTGCACTTTGGTCTTCGTTCTTCTTGAGTTTTATATGTTTAGCAAATTGTAACTTATATCTTGGGTATTCTAAGTTTCTGGGCTAATATCCACTTATCAGTGAGTACATATTGTGTGAGTTCTTTTGTGATTGGGTTACCTCATTCAGGATGATGCCCTCCAGGTCCATCCATTTGCCTAGGAATTTCATAAAATTTTAATGGACCATGATGGTTTGTCTAAATTATGCTATGGTCATAGCTGCAATCCTAGAGATTGATAGCCACGGAAGATTATGTTTTCCTTCTGTTTCATACTGATGAGTGTTGAATATTTTGCCCCTATCCCTTTACTCCAAAAAATTCAGTCGATGAAGCCGACACCATTTTAGAGTCTACCTGGAAATAGGCATTTGGGCAATTTTGCCTTAACTATAAGATACTGAAGTGTGGGGAAATCTCATTTCACATTTCCATTCCTGGATTACTGGCCAGAATAAATCACATGGTCAGCATAGCAACAGTATCAAGGAGTAGCAATCTAGAAACAAATGAGAGGAATACAGGAAAGCAGAAGGATACTGCAAATGCCACTGGTGACTCTTAGAAAATTTTCTAGGAAAAAAAAGTTCCCAATTGTTCCCTTTAATACAAATGACCTCTATTGCCTGTTTATATATAGTTCACTCCCTAGAAATGCTACTTGTATAGTATTTTCACAATACAATAATTTTATAATATAATACAAGAATTATTTTATAATATGATTTTATCTGAATAACTACTTTGGATTATTTTTCTATTTGTTTAAATTGTAGTTATGTTTAAGCAAGCCACACATAACTGTTACAGTTCATTTGGATGTGTATTCTACACCACAGGAAAGCAAACATTTGAGAGTTGTGAGTCATCCTCTCTACCTACAGATAATTTATTTCTCTTCTTTCTTGTATTATTCTGTTGACTACAGAGGTGCGGTTCTAATCTAGCAGAGACTAGCATAGCAATTAGCACTGTTAGGAGCTGTAATCACCAGAAGAACACAGTGCTTATGAGTGTCGTGGCAACTACCTTGTTCCTGAGATACCGCTGGTGTTAAGGTCACCTGCTTCTGCAAAGTGAAGCCTGTTATTATATTTGCTCAAATTCACCTATGACTATCTCAGAGGATGGTCATGAAATTAGAAATTCATGGTGACAGTGCTGAACCCGTGTTTTTGACCATATCATCATGCAAGATTCCTTAAGGGGCAATTATTAAGTCAAATGTGATTGCACCAATTGTAGTCAGGTACTGTAGGCTCTAGAGGATGGATTCTGTCAGGAAAAAAGCATTTCCATGCTAGTGGGTTTTTTTAATGACTTTAAAGAGATTATTAAACATACTAACCTTGTCTTATGCCCTGAGAAGTGGGGTAATTCTTATCATGTAAGATTGCCACATGTCTAACTGACATCTCATACATATTGTTTGCACATCAAACCTGGCTACCATGAAAGAGCTGTCATGTAGCTTTCTGTCCTGATAGCATTATTCTTTCCTTTGTTAAAGTGCTTTTTTATTAGTTATTTGCTGTTATCTCTTTGTTTGACTTTGAACATGTATATCCTCTTCACTCAATCTCCATGTGACTTTGAGTTCTTAATCTTCATAGTTAGAATTGATTCCATTGCCTATTCCTGTGCTCAATATTGAAATTGTTCATCTCTCCATCTGTTTCTCTCTTTTCCTAACATTTTCCAGTAACACTTTCATTATGATATATTTCTATGTTCCATTAAACTATGGTTATATGAACATGACTATGACTTTCAAAATTTTAGGGGTTTAGAACAACAAAAACCATTCATAGAATCAAATAAAATGGATGGAAAACAAGATCCATGCTAAAACTAGCTAATCTATTTTTATCAACTAAAATCTCTGAAAGACACAAAATGCAAGTCCAGTGTTTTCTTATTTATGGATGAAGATATGAAGTTAAGTCCTTAAGTGTCCACAGACTTATGAATAGAAGGCTGCAGACCCATGACTCAAAGTATAAACTGGCCTGTTTTTAAGAGTTGCGTTCTGAATCTCTGTCTATATCTACTGTCACACCCTGTTAATCTAATCCACAACTCTTTATTTGGGACACTCATCATGATGTCTAGAGTCAAGAATTTAATTAAAATGTGAATAAGTTCAAATGATATTAAGAAAAAATGTTTTTATTCATTAATAACTCTTGTTATTCACAAAAGAACTAAAGTACAGAGTGACTTATCTCTCCCCAGCTGTGGGGCAGGCTGTCATGGGCTGTTGGATGTGGTTTGAGGTAACCTCTAACTGATTATACCACAAACGAGCTTTTTTTTTTTAAAGATCTGACTTATCTATATTGTATAGATGATTTTCACATTATATTTTCTAGTTATTTATATTATTATACTTTACAGTTAAACTATGCTTTGAGGTGGCTTTGTAAAAATGTGCAAAATTGCCATAAGGGAAAAATCACAGTCAAAACAATTATACAAACAAACAAAACTGAGAACATAATAGCTGTCTCCTGTGAGGGTCTGCCAGTGCCTGGCAAATACAGAAGTAGATGCTCACAGTCATCCATTGGATGGAGCACAAGATCCCCAATGAAGGAGTCAGAGAAATACCCAGCTAGCTGAAGGGGACTGAAGCCCCATAGGAGGAACATCAATATGAACTAAGCAGTAACCCCAGAGCTCCTTGAAACTATACCAACAATCAAAGAAAACACATGGTAGAACTTGTGGCTCTAGCTATATATGTAGCAGAGGATGGCCTAGTCGGTTATCAATGGGAGGAGAGGCCCTTGGTCCTGTGAAGGTTCTATGCCCCAGTACAGGGGGATGCAGGGATCAGGAATGGGAGTGGATAGGTTGGGGAGCAGGTGGAGGGGGGGGAGGAAGGGATAGGGGATTTTCAGAGGAAAAAGTAGAAAAGGGGATAACATTTGAAATGTAAATAAAGAAAATATCTAATAAAAAAAGGAAAAAAAGAGTTTGGGAAGGTAAAAAAAAAAAAGAATATGGCTATTTACAACGACAAAGTTCAAATATTCTTAGGCAGTGAAGAGGACCTCAGATTTGATGGCAATATCTTCACACTATAGTACAGTAGACATACAAATTGTTCTGAAACATAGTATTCCTTTAGTAGAGAATACTACCTACATGAGGAAAATTTGTTAACACACCTGGATGCTTCTTACAGTAGTGAATAGCATCATCCATCAAATTACTACTATACTAAGAATACATAGTAAGTTTTTTTGGTTGTAAATCAGCAGCACAATAGAAATCACGTAGGCAGTGTGTATCCTGACTCTCAGTCAAACATCCATCTTCTTTCCCAGTACATTTCAACATTCGCTGGTTAGGCCTAATTTGAATGTCAGCAACCTGCAAGTTAAAGAAGAACTAAAACCCAACTAAGCCAACTTGTTGCTAGTTTTCTAACCTTACCAGACACCCAAATTTGGATGAGATGGTCAAAACAGTGAAAAGTTAGCCAGCGATTGACTCACTTATTTTTGGTGAGTATGAGAGAAATGACTCTCAATATAGTTGCATATGGTTTTGAGACATGCTTACATTTCAGTATTGCTTATCCAGTAACTGTGGTATACCTTTGGTTTTCTGTTGTCAAAATAAATAAAAACCAGATAGTCCGGTGGTTATGGAGTGCTATATTCTAGAATAGAACACATAATATAAACAATCACAAGCATGATTTGACAGAATTGAGAATGTATGTGCTATTATCAGATTATCTTATTTGGTCTGAAAATGACTGCGTGGGTTGGCAGAGTTAGATGCCAATTGAAAGCTTAGCCCTGGTCTCAGAACTTTAATGCAGCAAAGCCTTGTGGCCAAGCAGTATCAGGAGAAGTCCTTCCTTTGTTTGAAAACATAAGGTAAACTTCTGCATAAGGGAGACCTTAGGAAACTATTTAACATAGGGAAGTGGTTTCTCTCTGTTCCCCCCTGGCCTACTAGGATCTGGAAGGATATGCATCTGCCTATTCATCTCTCTGCTGATTTCTGAGAGGTGACCAGATGTGACTTTCAAAGAGGAGCTTAAGGAAAGATGAGTTCTTAGATGGTTGGTTAGCAATCTTCAATAATCAAGGTTTAATTCTGTTTTAATTGTGATTTTATTTTATCTCAACCCAGCTTCCATACTCCTTTCCTTTATTCTGTGAAAAATAACAGATTTGCATACATCTGAGAACCACCAACATCAGAGTATGATTGCTTTTAAAATATAAATTTGGATTTCTGAGAGGGTTGAATGGATAAAGAGGCTTTTTCTCAAGCCTGAGTGTTATCCCTTTAAAGCATACAGTGAAGGCATGACCTCTACATGTGTCAAGGCATGCCTACAACACACAATCAATAATGTAAAAAAATTAATGTAAAAATTCATGACCCCCTATTGCAGATTTGGGAACAAGTACAATGTATCAACTAGCGAAGTATAGTAATTCTTATTACAACTGTCAGATGCTTTACTCTGGTATAACAACACTGAAGAATGATGGACTGATTTCCGTGATTTGTTCTTTAAAAATAAGAGCCAATAGGGAGCTTGCTTTGCATCATATTTTGTGGGCCCAAGAAAAGGTTAATATTGATTTTTCAAAGAGATAGTGGTTTTCTTTGGAGAGTTGCAGGGCTTTGACCCCAAATCCCAAGGAGCTGCACTGTAACACAGAACAAGGTCAACTGAAATCTCACAACAGGACACTGTTCTACCACTGCTGCTTCAAATACCACTCCATCTACCAGACCACATTGCTCAATGGCAAAGAAGCTTGCTCAATAGCCTGAGTTGGCTATCCTTTTCCTATGATCTGCCCTTCTCAAAACTAGCACCTTTTGGGGACTTGTGGGAAGTAAGCCAGAGGAAAGATGGCGAGTATTCTGTCTCCTAATTATGAATTGCTCCATGAGATACTGTGCCTTGTGTGTGGCTGTAAAAAGAGAAAGCACAAATTTTTAAAAAGGCTCACATGGATATAACACAAGCCACTTCCCATCCTATGTTCTTGACAGTGACTAGTTACACAGATAAAAGCAAGTTCAAAGAGGGCTACAAAGGGCATTCTTGCCTCTATCCCAGGGGTCAGAGAGCTGGGAATATCTGATGAACAAGACTGAGGATTGATAGTTATACTAAACAATACCAACCTTGAGAATTTCCTAAGGAATTTTTTTTCTAGTTCTAGCCCTTTTGGTACATATTTTAAAATGTATTGATAATTCTGTTGTTTGAAACTACACATTGATTCCTGTCTTAGTCAGGGTTTCTATTCCTGGACTAAATATCATGACCAAGAAGCTGTTGTGGAGGAAAGGGTTTATTCAGCTTACATTTTCACATCGCTGTTCATCCAGTGAAGGAAGTCAGGACTGGAACTCAAGCAGGTCAGGAAGCAGGAGCTGATGCACAAGCCATGGAGGGATGTTCTTTACTGGCTTGCTTCCCCCGGCTTGCTCAGCCTGATCTCTTATAGAACCAAGACTACCAGCCCAGGGATGGTCACACCCAAAAGGGGCCCTTCCCCCTTGATCACTAATTGAGAAAATGCCTTACAGCTGGATCTCATGGAGGCATTTCCTCAACTGTAGCTCCTTTCTCTGTGATAACTCCAGCTTGTGTCAAATTGACACACAAAACCAGCCAGTACATATTCCCTTGTGTGATATTAAAAAAATTAGTGAATTCCTACCATCATCTTTTCCCTTCTTTCATGCACTGAATCCTCTTTCCCACTATCTTATTTTTAAAGGAAACTAATTGAAGATGAATTCATGTTTTTAAATGGTTTGTTCTGCCAGGCATGGTGGCGCATGCCTTTAATTCCAGCACTTGGGATGCAGAGGCAGGTGGTTTTCTGAATTTGAGGCTAGCCTGGTCTACAGAGTGTGTTCCAGGACAGCCAGAGCTATACAGAGAAACCCTGTCTTGAAAAAAACAAAAAAAACAAACAAACAACAAAAAAAGGCTAAGAATTATGAGTCTATGAGCACAGTGGTAAGCCATGGAGAGCAGGAAGTGAGGGACTCTGGAGGGAAGACTACATACAGTAAAGCACTGGGGACATAATATGCCCAAGACTGCTTTAGGAGGCAAACAAAATTGAGTCTGTGGGAAAGGTATTTGGTGGAGGGATAAAGCACACTGTTCTTTCTAAATTGACATTGAAGTGTTTTTTCCTTATAGAAGCACAGGAGATATTAGATTTATAAGGGATGAAATATTATCCTTATGTTTGATTGAAGGTTCTAACAACCTCTAGTTCCATCATCATTGTAATAATCATTGTTTACTTTGTTTGGAAAAGACGTTGCCTAGATAAATATAAATCTAAATGCATAAAAGTTTGAATATAGCAAGTGAGGGCAAGGGGATCTTGGGTTAATATGCATCTTATTTTTGCAGGATAATAGCTAATCTATACAGTCTGTGCTTAATGACATTTGAAGGGAAGACTTAGCCAACAATCTTTGATGGGGTCGGGATGCCTACTGAGGGCCTGAGATTGGTGGTTTAATTACATTTAAGTGGGCAGAAAAAACAGAAGAAGCATGCAGCTCTGTTTGGTTTCAAAGATTTATCTTCTAACCTTAACTTTTTTTCTGCCCCTACACTCGACTGGCTGCTTCATTTTATATAGAAAGGTTTTCTGCAATATAGTCCATTACTGGGAAGGGATTTGCACTATTTTCATGTGTGCTGTGTACTGGAAGTAAATGTGATTATAGTTGCTTCATTGTTAACCTGTTTATATTCCTTTAAAATTTTGTGATCTTATCCTTATATCTGAAGTTGTTAATTTTCTGAAGGGTGTAACTCACCATGGAGTATTTTTTTCATTATTTTGCTGAATGGTTTATCTGTTCTTTCAAAATAAGAAATACGGAAGCAAAGAAACAATATTCTCTTTCATGTAACTGTTCATTTGTATTGGCTCTTTCCTTTACACATATATGTGTATGCATATATACATATGCATACATATGTGCATATTTGTTTGTTTATGTGAGTGTGTGCCTGCTTGTCTATATGTGCACTGAATATGTGCCCATGGAGATAAGCAGAGGACTTCCCTTGCCCTGGTACTGGAGATACAGAAGGTTGTGGACAGCCATGTGTATGCTTGGAGACAAACCCCAGCTGCTATTTACTACTGATTTCCCTCTCCTGCACTCATACATGTTAATAATATCACTTGCCTAATTCCACTATATTTTCCCCACTTTTTCTCTCATTCTTTGTTTGTGGTTAATTGGGTATTGGATCTTCATGCTGAACCAGTGCATTAAATATTTTTCTCATTTAGTTTATCTTTTTAGTATATTTGTGCCTTTTGGGGGACATTTTCTTAAATTTTATTTTTATCTTAGTGACTATTTATTGTTCCTTAACATTAAATGCTCTTGTTTTATGCAGGCAGAAATTAATAATTATTAATAAATTATTAATTTTAATTTTCTCATAATATGCATTGGAATTTATTTTTAATTCTTCCACTTGCTTATGTTTTCCTCCATCTCCCATGCATAGTTCTCATAGAATGTTAATTATTAATTACTTTTATAATTAGAAATGAGGGAATTCACTGGCTCAAACTATATACCTCAGTGATCATCAGTAGACTTAGCACCATCATTCTGAAACTACAGAGTTCCACTTAGGTTTTACATTTTGACTGTCTGCACACACACATACACACACACACACACACACACACACACATACACACACACACACACACACACACACACAGAGAGAGAGAGAGGGGGGGATGTTTGAATGACTTTCTTAAACTGTCTATGTGATGTTTTTATTTGTGAATTAATTAGAAAAACAAAATCTTAAAAAGAGAAAATGACAAGAATAAAAAATCCCTGGAAGTTCTATCATTCTGGACAGAATTAACATTCATTTTCTTATTATGACAATAAATCTGTTATCAAGGACCACAAATGCCTTGGGTGAGCTGTCCTTTGGCGTTTGAGAAGGAAACCATTTTGCTTGGCTTGTTTATCATGGTACAAGTGTTGAGTGTTGCTGGATAAGGCTTTCTCTTGAGAGACTTGCATTTAGTCTCCTCTTTTCTACTCATTCCCTAACCTATACTATTCATAAACAATTATCTTCTATTTTTTTTAAATATAATGTTACTTTATGTGTTTATTATTGTTCTATTCAGATCTGTCCCCATTTCATCTAACCGTTACATTTTTAGTAACAATAAAATGTATACTTTCATCCAAGTAGGTAACTTATGTATTCTGAATATTTCCCCTAAATTTTCTACCATTCATATTCAGATGACATGACATGACTTCATCTGGTGGTTCACACAAAGTTGCATAGCAGGCTTCACTGAGTAATGCTCACTGCTCACTGCTAGGATTTTATCTCCTTTGCTTCTTTGCCTGGATGAACACATTGCCTATCTGAATCTGCCCCATGACAACATCACGTACTAGACTCTTCTTGCTTATTAAAATGTCAAAAAATATATCTTTGAACCCAAACTCTTATCCTAGAAAAAAAAACTCACATTTATATCTCCCAGCTAATTTTGTGACATATGTTCTGATTTTCTACTTTTGTCTAATAGCACAGCACTCAATAATTTTCCACAAAGATAGCACAACGGATGTGCTGCTAATGAAATCTGTCATTTGGAAGCTGGGCTTCCCTGGCACAACCTACTAAGAACTTCTAGCATTTTCAAGATAATGACTCATCCCAGCACTGTTCTGCCTTTTTGGAGTTGCATACAAACTCCTGGTGTGTCTGATGAGCATGTCTATTGGGTGAAACAACCTTGGAGTAACTGTCCAAAAAATCTGCAATGACTGTGCTATGTCTCCCGAGTGGAAAGACTTAGCAAAATAAGCAAGGTTGCTAGCCTTATGTCACCTTCTCAGTCATGACCAGAAGAGCTTGGATACAGTCAGGTATTGGTTGTTAAGTTTTTGAACAGAATCGTCAATGATTTTTGAGCATAACACTTGATTAGTCTCATTTATATATGAAATTGAAATATTGATAGAACTCTAAATTTATGATAATCTCATTAGAGAGTATAAACAATTTCATGGAAGATTAGACACAATTAAGTGTAAGCTGAGGTAGGCAGAATTAAGTGTAGTTTCCATGTGAACATATATGGGTGGTGGTAAATCAACAGCTAATAAGTGGGTGAAGGTCAAAATGTATTCTCTTAACTGAGATATGAAGGAGACAGAGGCTATGCTGGGCTGGGTGTTTCACTCCGGGATGTAGCACACAGCTAGAGTAAAAGGAGCAAAACAGAAGAGGAGGAGGTGGGAGAGGAGGAGGAGGGAGAAGAAGAGCAGAGGAGGATGGAGAGAAGAGCAGAGGAGGGAACTATATAATCCAGGCATTTAAGTGAACAAAATATGTTTATCTAGAAAAGCCATAAAACACTCTGAAATATAGACAGAAACATGGCATAATTGAGTAAGAATGACAGTCTGAATTGTAAATTTTAAAATGTGAGATAATAGAATAATTTAATGTAGAATAAGTTAGTAAGAGATAATAATATACCAACTTATAATTAACCGATTTCCTTCATTTTTATTTCATTTTTATTAGATATTTTCTTCATTTACATTTCAAATGCTGTCCCGAAAGTCCCCTATAACCTCCCCCAGCCCTGCTTCCCAAGCCACCAACTCTCTCTTCTTGGCCCTGGCATTCCCCTGTACTGGGGCATATGATCTTCCTCATGCAATTGGGAGATCACCATGATTATATTTCACTGTGTGTTATGAGTGTGTGTGTGTGTGTGTGTGTGTGTGTGTGTGTGTGTGTGTGTGCGCGAGAGAGAGAAGAGGGGGTGGGATGGGGAAATAACTCTGGTTGCTGTGTGGAAACTGCTTTATAGTAAGTCTACTGAGGCAAGATTATTAAGAAGAATGCGTTGATCTCTGTGAGATATTAGAAATTGGCAATGGAGACAAAAAATGTGGTGTGATCTGGTAACTGATTTGAAATAATGGGTAATGAAAGTTACACAGGAAGCAATTCTAAATGAAGTTGTATGTCTCTGTGTCACTGGATAAAAGGGGGATTACAAGGAGGAAAATGTTCCATTTGGAAAAAAAAAAAACTTACCTAAGGATCATTTAAATAGAACTATTCAGCAGGCTGTAAGAGAAATGTATTTAAAAATATTTGTCCTTGATATATAGATTTGAAACTTGTCTGCATGTAAGCAGGGAAAGAAGCGCAAAGCTTATGACATCATTCAGTAAGGAACTGTAGGATCAAAGGGAGATGGTCAAGGAACAAAAAGAAGAAGATGGGGACGAGGGGGAAGGCACCCAGACCTGAAAAGAGGGGTGCTGGAGGTGGAAGGCTCAGAATGTAATGTCATCCATGAAGCTCTGAAGAGAGATGATGGTTTAGGAAGAAACCGTGAGGGCACTGACTTTATCTCCAGCCTTTTCTGAGGTAGCTATAAACCAAGATAGATCGAGTAATAGATTAATTTTGAATAAAAGTTGAGATTTTATGGCCTGAATTACAGTAAAAGAAAAATCAGATAAACTGTGTCCCATGAAATCTCTAAGATCCATAATTTCTTCAAGGAGTGGTTATAGGATCGGCTGTATCTCTTCTCTCTGCTGAATGTATGATAAGCTATAGCAGTTGAATTGTGTCATTAAATCTGTACATCATTTTTCATGTTACAACTAAGTGTTAAAAGAATGGCCAATCTCATTTCTTTATACAAACTTTTACTTCTGCACTTAAAGTTGATGAGTGTCTACAGATATTCTATAGCTTGAATGAAGAATAAAACAACAAAGATCTTACGTCTGTAATTAATGAGCAGTGCCTTTTCCTTGTAAATGCTATTTGAAACGAGAAAATAGAATACATGCAAAGAGAGCAAACAGTACCAAATTAAAAAGTATAAAGTAGAGGAAGTGAGTTGGCACAATGGGTAAAGGGGCTTCGCCTGCGAGCCTAATGATCTGAGCTCTATCTCTGGGATCCACAGAGTTAACGGGAACTGACTTCCACAGGTTTCCTCATTCCACACACGCCCACCCCTGCCCTACTCAGTATAGTAAGTGTAGAACTTAAAGTATAAAATAAAGACAAATATTACTGTAAACTCTTTATATACTAGAGGAAACTATCTCTTTAGAAAATTTCCCTGAATTTTTAAGACACATTTAGAGAAACTTCACTACTGTGAGACACTTATTTACTAGACATCAGCCCAGAATGGCTTCCATTATATAAATACTTTTGGGTCTAATTCTTATTTCCTCTTAATCTCACCCTGGAGAATCTTAGCCTGAATCAACCATAGATGCTATGCTTTTATAGCACAGCCCACCTTTACATGCCATTTGGGTCCCCCCTCTTTCTGATACACATTATTGTGCAGTTTTTATTTACTCAACAGAATTATGGCTTGAACTGTGAAAGAGGTACTTCACCCTAATTAGTTGCACAGGTACCAGTCTTTTAAAATAGAAATAGTTTTTGGATTGTCTCTGGAAGAATGTTTGCGGGTCAGTCCACCTTTGATAGATGAACTCACTTCTGAGTCAGGGTTTCCCCAAAAGGTCTCCCTGGTTGGAAAATCTGTTACAACTTCTGATCCACAATTGCCTAAGAATTATCCATTTGTCCCATCTTAGATTAAGATCCATACTCCCTGATCTCCTGATCTCCAGAGAAGCACACGGATGCTTCCTTGTTGGGTTTGCACACTATTTTTTCCTCAGCTTCCCAATAAAGATAAGTACTCTGCCTGGCAGGCAGTGCGAATGTGTCAGCTTTTAGAGAATTGTATTCTTTATGACTTTGGGATGAGGATAAAGTACTTACAGACAGTAGATTTGTGTTTGACAATTTCTGAGACGATAAGCAATTGCAAGTTGCTAGTGCTCTCTCGGGGTCTATATGAAGTGACGGTGGTCTCACTACAGCTCCAGACTAACAGGAAGGAGCTTGAGTCCTATCACACAGGCCAAAATGAAAGTCTGGCTCCATCTGATTTCTCTCTTAAACAAACCCTGAACATTTCCCTCTGAACATTATTCCCCAGGAATGTCTATCTGCCCCCTTCCCTCTTTCCAATCATTTTCTTCCACAGTAAGATTTTCACTTTCTTTGTTAATATTCCGTTTTTTCCAACATTGAAGGACTCATAAAACTCACTGACCTCCTATCTTCTTTCTTTCCTCAAATCTAAGTGCATCAAAATCAAACTCTTTTCGTCTCCATACTTAATATACAGCTACTGCTTACTAGCCTGGACAAGTGTGCTTACTGATTTTCAGGTATATTGTTATTATTATTATTATTATTTCTAAAATTGCATGTGTTTGTGCATTTGAGTGCAGCTGTGTATAAAAGCTAGAGGCATAAGCTGGTGTTTATAGGCAGTTATGAAATGAACAACATAAAGCTGGGTCCAAAATCAGTTTCTCTGCAAATAAGATATTTACTTTCTTTCTTTTTGAAATTAATAGTTTTATGTGTTTAAATTTCAAGCGATAGCTTCCTTCCTAGTTACTCCTCCACAAACCCCCAATCCCATCCCCCGTCTCCTTCCTCCTCTATGAAGGTGCCCCTTCACCCACTCACCCACTCCTGCCTCACCGCTCTAGCATCTGCCTATGCTGGGGCATCAAACCTCCATAGGACTAAGAACCAATCCCATCCCATTGATGTCAGATAAGGCCATCCTCTGCTACATATATATCTGGAGTCGTGGGTCCCTTCATGTGTACTTTTTTGTTGGTAGTTTAGTCTCTAGGAGCTCTGGGTGGTCAGGTGGTGTTGATATTGTTCTTCCTATGGGGTTGCAATCTCCTTCAGTTCCTTCAGTCCTTCTCCTAGCTCTTCCATTGGGGTCCCTGGGCTCAGTCTGAAATGTAGAGTTATCTCTCTGGTCCCTTAATTTACTGACTTTTAAGTAGATATTGTAAATCTCCCCTGCTTTGTAAAACTGACCTGTTGAAAACATCTGACTATATAAACTAGAAAGAAACAGGAGTAATAAAACTCTGCAATTCCTTTTACCAATTAGCTAACCTTTTGAAGAGTTGCATGGTGTAATATAATAAAAGTAAAGGAAAAGAGAGTGCCTCCACTGCTGAAGAGCATGCTTGAGGGCACGAGGACCTGAGGTTGGATTCCCAGCACCCATGCACATCTATGACTTCACAGTGGGGGATGGGACATGATTGTGTGAGCCTTGGAACTTATCAGTGAGGCCCATCTTCAGCTCTAGCTCCTGTCTCAAAGGATGAGTTCAAGAGTTCTTGAAGACTGGATGCCAAGCCATAGTCATCCAGAGACATGTGCTTACACTTCTGCAACTATATATGTGTGCCTACAATTTGTACAAACCCACACACACATGTACACATACTAAGTGAAAGAGAAAATATGAGAAAGCTAGAGTTAACTGGAAGCTGCTTGGGAACTAACTAGGCATGCTACACAAAGCTAGCTCCTAAACTTTTCTTTCTAGGCATAGCTGTTTAATGAGACATTCTCTGGTGTTCATAGGAATGATACAATCCACCAATAAGAAGAAAGGGAATTGATGAGTTTTAAGACAAACTTCTTTTTTTTCCCATTTTTTATTAGGTATTTAGCTCATTTACATTTCCAATGCTATACCAAAAGTCCCCCATACCCACCCACCCCCACTCCCCTACCCACCCACTCCCCCTTTTTGGCCCTGGCGTTCCCCTGTACTGGGGCATATAAAGTTTGCATGTCCAATGGGCCTCTCTTTCCAGTGATGACCGACTAGGCCATCTTTTGATACATATGCAGCTAGAGTCAAGAGCTCCGGGGTACTGGTTAGTTCATAATGTTGTTCCAAGAGAACACATGGTATCTTCTTTTAGTTTGAAGACAAAGACTAGAATTTGTTAGTGATATTAGTGAAACAGGTTTTGTACTTTTGAACCAAGGCTCATGGAAGAAACACATGAATTTTATATCATGATCTTAGATATACAGGCATGCAGAGGTGTATGTGTGTGTGTGTGTGTGTGTGTGTGTGTGTGCGTGCGTGTGCATTTAGGGGTTTGCACACGTGTGCATGTGTGTTTTAGCATATGATATGCAACAGAGATGTTATTCAAGGCTAGTTTGACCGTGTATAGTGCCCTTTAGTATATTGAATGCTCCTCTTTCATTATGCTATGTTAAAAAAATAACTGTTCACAACCCATCCACATGCAGAGAACTGGACATACAATTTGAAAGACACTGATTTTCGTGACTCACTGACAAGTATAACATACATACCTACCTCTTGTCCTTCCCGCTACCTTTCTGGTCTTACAAAGACTTAATCTAAAGCCATGCTTTTGCACTGGGCACATTTTTAAACCACTAACTCTGACTTTCTTGGACATGAAAGGCAGCACATTTTATGAGTGAAACTGCAAATATATTTGCTATCATTATGGACTGAAATCATCTGTAACTCTTCCCCTTTCGTGGAACTAGAGGGCAAATCCAGATAAGCTATGTTTTAAAAATGAGTTTTGAAATTTCCCCTTCACTCATTTTTATCTAATGTCCAAGTAAATGGAAGACTGTTTGCTGGGCATTATTACCACAACACACTTAAGACTTATAAATATTCTTCAGGAAAAAAAAAACAGAAGAAAACAGTTCAAATGTTGATTATCAAAATGACTGTATACATATTTCACCTTGTAAATAGAGTTTAGCATGCATCCACTGCTGGTGTACAGAAGTTTTTCCTGTTTATTGGCCAATACTGCTATGCCAATAAAATAAAGTAACCTCTCATTTTATGCTAAAATTCATCTCTTCTTTCAGTGAAAATAATACTTCCCCTCTTTTATTAGATTAACTTATTTATAAAAGGGAGGCTAAATCATGTAAAGTCTGTGGCCTAACGGTTTTAGCCAATTCTTTACACACATAAACTACTAGTGGAAGGAATCACCTGTATTTCTACACTGGAGTTAGTTGTCTGATGACACAAATGCTTAGGACTTGGAGGGCAATCCGCCCCCTGTGCAGGATTGTGGATTTCCCCTGCCTGCAAGTCATCAGACTTACTCAAGCTTTTATAGATGGGAGTCACTGAGTCTCTCCTAAAAGCTCGCCTTTCCCACTGGGACATGACTGGTGACATAACCTGTATCTTCCATTTCAATGATGATTCCAAAGTTCTCTGGTAGATGGTAGTTTTCAAAACGCAGAAAGTGATGGGAGATCGTGAAGGTCTACATCACCCGAGTTAGGCTGAGAAGGATGGAGAGGTGCCACTAATCCCGTTGCTCGTTCAGGACAGATAAGACTTTTATTGTCTCAACTGAACTTCTCTCAGTTGCCAGTACTGAGGTTTGTTGTAATTTTTCTTTAGTAATCTTGTTGAATTTTTCCACGTGAACTGGGGAAGCAAACTGTACGTTGATAGGTAAAATGGGGAAATTGTTTTAAATCAATGCAGCTATTTGGAACAAAAATCAGCTATAGACCATGAGAAGGTGTGCTTTAGTGTGTTCCAGCAGACATGCATGGCATCAAGGAAGAGTCCTCCAATCTTATTAAACTTTCCATTGCTTTTTGCAGAGAGAAATTAAAGATTTAATTTTTAAGACATGTTAGATGTTTATATCACACTCCCTCTAATATATCCAAGTACCACAAAACTTGCCAGGAGCCATCATGTGTCCTTTTGGTGTTAAGCATATGATTTAAAATTACTGGAACCTCATCACTTACTAAGGTTAGTATGGCTTATGAACCACATTTGTAACCTGCAGTGAATTTTAAAAATATTTTTCTTCATTCTCAGAAAATCTAACACATGAAAAAGTGCTTTATAGTCATATCCATGCCCTATGTATCCCTTCAACTCTCAACCTGGATCAGAAAAAAAATTATTTTATTTTATTTTATTTTTTTTTTATTTTATCATTTTGCAGTGCTTAAGTGCAGTGACCCATGTGGTAAAGTGCTTAGAATAAGTGACTCAGGCGCTTTGCCCCAAATGGGACTTCTACTCCACCCTCAAGAAGGTTCGAGAACATCTAGAAATAGAGGTCACAGGAACCTAAGAGCTGAAAAGGTGAGAAGGAATGCTGGGAAATGCCATGTCTGCTGGAGATCATTGACCATCTACTTAGTGGAGTCAGCACTACTGACATTACTATAGACGAGTGACTTCAAGAGTAAATAAGTTTGAATATTACCCCAGAGCATCTTGGACACTGACAGCTTCTGACACAGTGTTTACTCACTTGTTGGTGTGTCACAGAATGGATCATTTTCATTTAAATTGTCATTCCATACTTTCTTCTTATGTGAAAGGCATTTTGTGTTTCCTCGTCTTAAATATTTTATAACTCTAATCAGATTTCTCCCTGGTTCTTGTTACCATCTTGTCTGCAAAGTTTCTTCCTCCTTTCCTTACTCCTTGCTATCTGACCCTCAATTAAACATTCTCAGGTTTTAAGTCAGAGCTGATGCAGGAAAAAAAATGTAAAAATGAGAAGGGAGAGTTTTTCTGCTGAGATCAAAGGGGTGATGTTGATAAATTATGTAATTTTCAGAGTTTAAGGAAAAGCTTCCTCTTCCTCAAATAAAAACAAGGAGAGACAAAAAGTTGGGAAAATAATCACCCAAGTTGGGCCCCAATACCACTAGCTTACATTAGATTCAGAGACTTTCTGCGTTGCTGGGGTCTGGATTGTGGATTCGTGTTCCTAAGCTCTTTGCCATCTGGTTAATATGTGAGCCTTAAATATCTTGAAATCTGTTATGATTGCTTTGTGTTTTTAAAAATATTGCACTTGAGAGAAATTTCTTTCAATGGCCTCTCTGATCTGAAAAGGGTTGGGTATGCACCACATTACAAAAAAGGTCCTTCTGTGTCTTACATTTATTCTGGATATAGGGTGATAAAAGCCTTTAAAAAATATATTAAATACAATTTAAAGAAGAACCCTTTGTATCTTGACAGGAAATCTTCTTTCTTTAATTGACTTCAATTTTTTTGATTGTGCAATAGAAACACCCAAACTTTCCGTAATATACAGTCAATGTAAAATACAATATTCTTAAAAAGTACAAATTGTTTGCTGCAGCTATCATACTATATATTGGGGTTATAGACACATCCCATGTCTCTGTTCTTTAACCTATTACTACATTTTATTTTTCTAGAATCCAGTAATTGCAAATTTACTCTGTGAAACTATTCTTAAAGACAGGCATGTTTACAACTATGATCTTGATACTAAAGTCTACAGACCTCCACATAGCCTTAAACATAGCCCCTAACTGCAGAACATTCATGAACTTCCATTGACACCTATATCATGACAGTAACTATACTCCAATTTTTTATAATTCTATGTGAACAATAGCAGAATTTGCATATAACATTATTGTTTATTCTCATTTCATTGCTGTTCTTAAATAACTCTTCCAAGGTATCTATTAGTAAGCAGTAGAGAATTAAATACAATGCATGGTATATGTCCACAGATGGAGAATACTCTCGGGAGGTAGCAACGAGATGACAACTGTTAAATAATGGTAGGCCCTTTCCTCGGTGAAGAGAAAACTGCTTCTTGTGTGTTAAAATGGACTCACTGTAGATGTCAGAAACTGAACAGGAAACCCTTTCTGCAGTGTGTGCTCAATCCCCTGAGAAGGGATTCATTTTCACCAGCATAGAAATATGCAAAGGTCTTTTTGATGGGAATAGTGAAAGCTTGCCACTAGGGAGGAGAGAAAGTCAGCTTATGGAAATCCAATTTCTAATTAATAGGTAAGAGGTCAAAAGAAGTTATGGTAGCTTTAATTATAGCAGAGGTTTTGAAAAATGATCGGTTTCTAAATAAATCAAAATAACTGAGGAGAGTAATTTTTCTAGCATGAAGCACCTATGTGTTTGATAATGCCTATTAGTAATGAGCTTCTGCAAACATCTCTAAGATTTTCTACAAAGGACATTAATAGCGTCATTTTTCATACTTGCACATGAATGTTTTACCTTATTTATAGGTTTTTATATAAACAATGGTGTCTAGAAATATTACTGTGTTTGTAACTTAAGTGTTATGTGTTAGTAAATCCACTGGCAGTGTATTCGTGGAAATGTGACCCTGGGGCCAGTCACAAGGAGAGTCACAAATGCAGACTTTCAGTCACTGCTACAGAACTAATGAGCCAGGTGCTGCCTTTTACAAACTTTTCCAGGCAATCCAGTGCACATCAAGTTTAGAAAGCCTTAGATTAGATCAAAGATTTGTTTCTGCTTTAGGGAATCCATAGGTCTCCAGGTTTTCAATGCTTGGCTAATTTTCTTTGCACATAGAAATTCAAAAGGAACAGGACCACAACACTTAGCTTCTCCACTGAGATAACTCTAGAGAAGAAGAAAGAGTGAAGATATATGTGAAAAGAAATTTAGATTGTTTACATAGATTTCAAGCAATGACAAAGATAAGTTAAAATACTTAAAGGGTTGTCCACTTAATGAGAAAGTAAGTTGGCTTTGTGTAGGACCAGAATCAGTGTGACACATGAAATTTATAAGGAAAGAAAATTGTTATGGACAGCCACTTGAGCATATATAAGTGTTCAGCATTTCCTCATAAACTTTACCCAATTCTTTCTCTTCCACAAACCAGGCTACCCACTTATCTCTCGGGGCCATTTTGGAAGCTTTTTTAAAAAGATGATGTTTGAACTGTCATTGCTTAGAGAAAGGCCCTTGAATGGTAACCACTTTGAGTAACAAATTCCTGTGACTAGTTGGGTCTCTTTTCCAAGGGATACAGAATTGTCTGATGGGCATATGCAGAGCTTGTGGTTAACCACTAAGAGTAATGATCTCCATATCCTGTGTGGATTTAAGAGACAAATTATATGTTTAACCAAACCAGTGCAAGGAGGTGTTCTGAGTTCTTTCCTTTGGATTTAAGAATACAGTCGTTGAGCCCTCTGCTGGCACTGATTTTTTTTTTATCATTTATTTTTTTCCTCAGAAATGACAAAGAGACTGTATTGCCCTTGGAATGAGGTTCCTACAGCATAAGAAAGAAAGGTGCTGAGCACATTCAGGGTGAGTAGATTGAGATGATCCCAGAGCCAACCTTTGTTAGAATTTTTAAAACTCACTTTGTATTATCTTTGTAATAGTGATTGATTTAATGGCTGTCCTAAGAGCAATGGCAGATAACTTTATTTTGAAATAAAATATTATCAACTTGTTGTCAATAACTATGCTGAAGCCTCAGTCAGATAATGACTCTAAACAGTTTAATGAGCTACTCTTTGGTCCATATGATGAAAATGAAGAGCAATTCAAGGAGTAGATACAATCTTCTCATGAGTGTCTTTTCCTGTTTCTGGGGCATGTGTGTGTGTGTGCATGTGTGTGCGTTTGTGTGTATGTGTGCACATGAGAATGAGTGTGTATTGTTCTTTTGGAGACAGTTTCCTGTAGCTCAGGGTGATTCTTCTACTTAAGAGAGACATTGAATTTCCAGACCCTCCTATCTCTGCTTTGAGGCAATGGGGTTGTAGGTGCATACAATGTTGCTAGATTTCTTGGTATGCATAGGGATACTGTGTTTTCATATTAAATCACAATGACTATTGTAGGGTCCAGCACATGGGAACGCCATGTGGTGCACTATCCCCCACTTCCATCATTTCTAGGTTGGGGAATTTCCAGTATCCATCTGCACAGAGTTCTGGTTACACCGTCCAGAATCAGTGGATCTCTGTTACCTATGCAACCCAGGAATCCATTCTGATTTATTTTGCACTTAACTGAGTCTTGCTTTTTCTTGAACTTCCTACTATTGAATTGCACTTGGTTTTTTGTGTCTGAAAGGTTTACCCAGTTGTGTTTATTGACAGGTGATTCCTTTCCATTGATAAGCATTTCATAAGTATTTAATAAGTATTTCACAATGCATAAGTTTCCTTAGTGGTGGACAGTTAACTTTTTAGTTTTTTTTTTTTTTTTTGATTTCTAGGAATAAAGCTTAAGTGAAATTTTAATTTGTCTTTTTCAGTGCCAAGGATTGTAATTCTCCCCTTCTTGGGGTATCTGTAATTATATAAAAGCTTTTAAAACTGCTTTTGCTTTTAGGTAATCAAACAATATATCCCGAAGCAAAGCTTAAGAGGGGCCATTACTATATATTCTGGTCGATATTTGGTATTTTTTTGTTCTTTTGGTTTTAGGTCCCATATAGCGTAAAGAGTGGGATCCCAGTGTAAGTGTAATTAGTAATTGGAAACATTGAACATATATTTCGTGTACTAATTAAATATGTCTTCTTCAATTAATTATCTCTTCAAATAATTTTATATACATACATGTGTGTGTATATGCATATATGTATTTAAATATGATTTTAAACTAATTGAATCACTTGCTATCATTTCTTTGCTGAGATATATTTTTAAAATCCAAAATACATATGTCTCTGAAACTATTCTTCTCTATCAATTGAGCTACTTCTATAATTCCATTATCCAACTGTTTATAATAAAATTATTTCTAAAACTTAAGCTCCATATATTTAATCAGATAATCTTTATTAATTAGATATTTCCCGTGTGCAGATGGATATATTTGTTAGCTGCAATAAGCTGTGGTGTTTCCGTCTGCAGAATAATTATTACTTTACTTATTTGGCAAACAATTTTTTCTCTCTATCTGTTTACATTTATTTTTAACGATCGTGTCTTTCCTTTACTGCCTGGCAGTTTATCGTTCCTTTCTGCTCTACTCCCGGAATTGCTAACTCCTTCTTGCCTGTTGTCTTGCCTCCTCTTCCCTTGTGTTCCTTACAAAGAGCACAAGGGTTGTGTGCTTCTCTGGATTTTTTGCTCTCTTTCTTTGAATGTGGTGTGTTTCTCTCGATTTCCTCTTGTTTTGCTAAGTCATTGATCAACAGCTAGGAGTTTCTGTTGAAGTCCAGTTTTAAAAGAATCTAATACATTTTCATATTTTACTCTTTCATTACTACTTCATTAAAACTACTTCTGATATTATGCCATGATTTCTTATTTGAACAGCAAGCTTTTGGAGAATAGTTTAAATTTCTAATATGTGGAGTTTAAGTGATACTTTTGATTTTGACTTCTTAGTTCTTTTTAATCAAAAAAGTTTTTTTTTATGACTTTAGTATTTTGAAACTTGTTTTGCTTCTTGGTAATATTCCATCTGTACCTATGGTTTTAATTTTATTTAATTTTTTATTATTTTGAGGATTTCATTAATAAGTACTATATTGATGAGTACTAACTACATTTATATTATTTCCACCACTCCCTCTTCTCCTGCAACTTCCCTTGTGTCCCTCCACTTGGTTTTAAGTTTATGACTTACTATTATATATGGTATTATTTTACACACACACACACACACACACACACACACACACACACACACACACACATGGAGGGAGAGGGAGAGAGAGGGAGAGAGAGAGTGAGAGAGAGAGAGAGAGAGAACCAATTTGAGCATATTTCATCTTGCTCATATGGGCATGTGTTTAAGGTTGAGCACTTGGGATTGGATATCCTAACAGAGGGCTCATGCTTAGAGAACAGTGCCCCTTTCTCTCAGGAGCCATTGATTGTCCACCAGTACTTCATCTGGGGTGGAGCCTTGTAAAACTACAACCTCCATGTTGGCATGCCAACTGCTTTGGTCAATGAGCAGGTTTTGTTTAGGCAGCCATATTTTCAAGGTTTCCTAGATGTAAATTTCTTGTCATGGTTCAAGGACAGTCTCTCAGTTGGCACTCTTGTTCTTTAGCTATTAATGTCTTTCCCTCTCCATTATGATGTTCTCTGAGCCTTAGAAGAAGGGCTGTATTGTAGATGTACTAATTTGGGCTGGGAACTCCACAGCCACTTGGTCTCTGCATTTTGATGAGTTGTGAGTCTCTGTCATTGCCTTTTTCTGTATGAAGCTTCTTTGATGAGGGTTGAGAGCTATACTTATTTCTAGATGTAAGGACCAATGCTTAGAATGCAACTAGAAATTATTTTTATATTGGAAAATGGTAATAATTTCCTATACCTATAGTTTTACTAGAGTATTTTTAAATATCCATGCATTTAACAGGTCTGTTTAATTTTTGTTAGACATTGTGTTTGTTTGGTTTGTCCTTATTCTATCAATTATTGAGAATGCTGTAAATTCTGCATCCATGACTGAATGCCAGAGATGATGTTCATTTTATTAGGTAAACCATTTGCGCTTGTATCTTATTCTATTTTTATGAAGTGTTATTTTTAATTTTAACCTTTTGTCCTGAATTCTATCCTTCAGGTATTATCAGACCTACACCAACCCCCTTTGGTCACCGTTTCATTGCTTATGTGCTTCCATCTTTTTTTTTTACATGTATATATTTCTATTGAAGAGATCTGTGGCACACATCACATGCTTCACCTAATTTTTTAGATCATTTTGTAATCTAGTCTTTGAATTATTTAGTCCACTTACATTTAATAGGAATATTTATAAGATTGTGTTGGATATGTTTCCTGTTTACCCTGTGTGAATTTTACTCTTCTGCTTATCTTTCCTCTGCAGCCTTCAAAGGAGTGTCACATAGCTTAGGTTCCCACTTTTTATCCTTGGTCGGCCTCTCAGAGGTACTTATCTATGTGCTTAGGTCTTGCTGAAGAAACTACAATACGAGTTCCTAAACCATCTTATTCTATTGTCGATCAATACTTCTTCATGTCATATATAATTCCAGACCACCTTATTTTAATGTTGTACCATATCTCCCATTTATGCAACAAACCACTTGAGACGTTGCTGTGATATCTTTAGTCAATGGTGGTTTAGCTCATTCAGATACTGTCGCTCTCAATTTCTGTCACCAGAACTGTGTCAAGGATTTTGTCACTCAGTGGCTTATGCTTACCACTATCAAATTACTTTGACACTCATATCAACATGACTTAGTTTTTCAAAAGTTAAAATAGTTTGGCCGAGATTATGATGTTCCAGGCTAACAGGTGTTGCATTATCCCTTACTAACACCAAGAGCTACAGCTTGACTGTCATTTGGCTGCATTACTTCTGTTAGAGTGGTACCTGGGATTCCTTTGTTATTTTTCTAATGGAATCGCCACTTTTCCTTCACTTATCATTGCTTTTCACCACTTCAACTATTCTACACTTAATAATGATGTGCTTTGGGCATTGTCGGCCTTCTTCAAGTGAATACATTTCATTAAGTTAGAAAAGATTTGTTCATTTCCTCACTTGTTTCTAGACTCCCCTCTGTGTAGCCTCTCCTTTTGCCTCAAGGTGCTTCCATGCCATCATCCCGCAGGGCAGGCTTTTCCCGCTCTCCTCCCACTTATTTAGCTATCATGTATCAATAAAATATCTATATATCTGCATATCATTTATTTATACCTATATATCAGCTATATATTACCTATCTATATCTCTCCTATCATTTGTCTATCATATCCTAATTTATTGATCTAACATCTGTCTAGTCATCTCTGCTATCTATCACATAACACCTATCTACTATTCACTATCAAACATCCATTATCTATTTATATTTATATTACATATGATATGTATCTATCACCTAAGGATCATAAAGCTATCTGTGTCTCTATTATTATCTCTCTATATACAACTTATTTACCATTTTTCTGTCTGTCTGTCTGTCTGTCTGTCTGTCTGTCTGTCTCTAATCTGTCTGTTCACCCATCCATCCATTCATCCATCCCTCCATCCATCTACCTACCTAACTTCCTACTTATATATCATCTATCAGTCACAATCATATACATTGCTTCATTCCAGACAATATCTGTTAATCTCTCTCCAAATTACTGACTCCTTTGCAGGGTATTCCTTATAGTGCAACTAGTGAACAAAGTTTTAAATGTCTTTCGTTTTGTTGTTGTTTCTATTTCTATTTCAGCATGCTTCATCTCTACAATCTTTTATCCATTTCTCCTTATATTTTTATAGGGTTACAACAGCTGCTGTTGGTGAGAATAACTTGGATCACTTGTGGAAAATGCATTCAATTGGATGCATTTTCTTTGAATATGATCACATTTTTTGCATTCTCACATATCTGAAATGATTTTACTATACCATGCAAGCACCTTGTTATTAATCTCAAATCCTAGCTTATTTTCCTTTGCTGCCTTTTGAAAAGAAAAGAAAAAACAATAAAGTAAAGGAAGGAAAATAAAACCAGGAAGTGTTGACCATATCTTCTCTGTTAATATGTGGCTCTTTTTCAGACCCACCCAAGAACTACCTGTGCTTGATCAGTGTCTTTTTCTGTATCCACACCCAGAATAAACACTGAACTCATATTATACAAGACTATACGCCGGGATCAGCTAAGAGCTGGCATTTTCCTATAGTTTGTCTCATTGAGGCTGTTTACTCACTACTTTGCTTCATTAACTGCACTGAATACTATGACAGCCCATATGATTTCATGAACACAAGAGTTACTAATGAAAACAACATTGATTCCTATTTAATTTCAGTGATCACATCATTTTATCTAGGCTATTTATTTTTTAAGTTTTAGTTTTTAAAATTTGTAAGACAACATATTTTGATCATATTCTCTCCTACCTTCAATTTTTCCCAGACATTCCCCTCTCCTTACCCTCCAAATCTTTTCTTTTTCTCTCTCAAAACCAAATCGAACCAAAACTAAAACAACAACAACAAAAAACAAACAAACAAAGTAGGCAAAGAGCATGGAGTTTTTTTTGTTTGTTTGTTTTGTTTTGTTTTGTTTTTTCTTTTTGTATTGGACATTCACTCCAACAAGTAATCACTCCAACAAGTAATCAAGTATAAGTCCTGCCCTAGAGTGTGGATGCTATAGTCAGTGTCACAAGCCACTCATCTTCCCTCCTCCAGCAGATATACGTTTCAAGTTCTTGGTTCTGAGTGGAACTTTGTGCCTACTTTCCCTTCACAGTGCTGGGACCCTGCCTGTATTAAGCCCGTCTTTTGCATTGGGTCACAGTCTCTGTGAGTTCATCATCTCTGTTGCATACAGAAGATACTGTTTCCTTGGGGCCATCCAGGTAAATCTGAGTATTATTACATTTCTAAGGATAGAAATGCAGACTCAAAATAAGAAAAATTAGCAATAAGTTTAAAAGAAGTCTGGGAGAGAAATGGGAAAGTGAAGAGGGAGAAGGAAAAAGGAGGAGGAGAGAAGGGGTCCAGGGATAAATCGCTGAAGAACACAAATGAAACTATAGAGGCTTAATCGATTAACTACTCATGTAGATTCAAAGTAATTAACAAAAAGTTGGTTTCATTAAAAACTATTGTACCTTTAAATGCTCATTAAATTTAGGTTAGTGGCAGTTTTCTGTAGGCGTTTTACGTTTGGATTAAATTAAAATTGCAGAGACTTGTAAAATTTGCAGCAAGCTTTAGTGACTTGAATGCACTCAGTGTGTAAAAGTGGACAGAAATTGCAAGTAGTGAAATGGCTCAAGAATAACTATATTGCATTTATAGAATCTTAAATGTATTTATAGTCACTTCTAAGAAATCCTTTTTTGAGATTGAAGTAAAATAAAGAATACTACTTTATAGTGTCTTAAAGCAATGTCCTCTTCAAAGGATGATGAAGAATATATTTGCCAGTTTGATTTTCCTTTCTTTTTAAATCTTATATCAAAAATAAGTCTAGCCTGTTCTCAATATAGATCACAATACTCAAATAGCACAAGACAAGTGTTTCCTTCTAGTACAAACTATTGTATATTAATAAATATAAATGCTAGGTGAATACCTTTTTCTGGAAAGTAAGACTTTTCCAAAGAAATATATGTTTGTTACTCTTCTAATCAAGAGGAGTTTTAAATTTTACAATAGCCAATAGAAACAGCATTAAATATGATGCTGTAAAGAATATAAGAATTTCCAAGGATATTCTCTCTATATATAAAGTATTTACTATTTGGTAGAATAAAGCATCCATATTACTGAACAGAATATTATCTACCAAAGTTATGGAGAATTAAAGAAAGAATGTTAAAATGGTATGATTTTATTTTCTTTTAAGTGTATGACAAAGTGCTGGAGAAATTAGAGCATGACACAACACAATAAGTGGGTTTCTGGATTTTTCCCCTTTATTACCCTCTAAATGTATTCCAAGTTGTAGCATAATCCTTAGTAGGAAAGGAGAACTATTGATAGGGATGTTTAAGTAAGGAAAGGCAGGTACAGCTGACTCAGTCACAAATAATGTGTAGAGGTAGGACTTGAGTGTGCTTGTGTGCCATGGAGAATGCTGGATGTGGGATTAATTCAACCTTGAAAGGCAACAATTACTTTTTCTACACAGTACCTTGTTATTCACAGAGTTTATAAAGTTCACTGTTGTAGGATCTCCTTAACAGGTGGTATATGTTTGATATACCATCAGGATCATCATTTACTGATTAACCTAGTTTTTTATGTGAATAAACTTTCTGGTTGATAAAGATCAATGATCATTTTCTCAGCTATCTAATCCTCCTGACAAATCATCCAGGAGAAACTTGGAATTGACACATATATGTTAGAAAAGTTGAGAGGATTAAATAGCAATAAATCTGCCTAAAACCCAAAGAAAAAATTAAATGTATCCACTACAAAGAGAAGTAGATGAAGGATTGGTTGATGCACAGATCGGAAGTGAAAATGTTATCTCACTGAACAATTCCAGCAGTTCTGTAGATCTACAATTGATTGATCTAATTTTATCTGTTTTCTCTTGACTTTTTATCAGCATCTTAGCATATATGAGAATGATCTTTTATAGGATCAATGGATTTGAAGTCAGTCGTTTCTTTTTTAGCACCCTCATCTTAGGGAAAAAAACTCCTTCAATCCTGTCTTACATTTGCACATTGGTCCTTGTCAAAAGTCTGAGTTGTGTGAGGGTCCCTGTAGGCCAACAACTCGATTAGACGTAACCTAATTCTGATATTGAAAGTTTCATTTGGTAACAAGAGATGTCCAGTTGTAAATCTGTCTCCCCATTATTTGATTGTTTCATTTAAATATTTATATATGCAAATATTTTATGAAAATTCTACTATATTAGATTTTTATACTACACCTCAAAAGGCCCTTAAGTTTTAGCTATCTCCTCCAACCATCCATCCAAATTATGCATTCTATTTCTCTTTCCCAGAGAGCTCTACCTACCCCCTTCCCTCACAGCCACCCAACTCATTACTCTATACCTAATCTTTGTGGTTCTATGTATTATAGCCTGGTTATCATTGACTTAAAAGCTAATAATCACATACAAGAGACATATTTTGTTTGTTTTTCTCCATCTAGGATACCTTAGTCAGGATGATTTCTTTTTGTTTGTTTTTGTTTCTAGTTACTTCCATTTACCTGCAAATTTTATGATGTTATTTTTTTTAATATTCCATTGTTTAAATACACATTTTCTTTATGCATTCTTCTGTTAAGGGGCATCTAAGTTGTTTCCAATTTCTGGCTCTTTGAATAGAGCAACAATGAACATGGTTAAGAATAGTTGTGGTAGGATTGGGGAATATGCCCAGGAGTAGTAGAGCCAGGTCTTGAGGTAAATTAATTCCCATCTTCTGGAGGAACTGGTACATTTATTTCCATAGTGGAAATATAAGCCTGACACCATCAGCAGTGAGTGAGCGTTTCCCTTTTACATATCCTCACCAGAATGAGTTGTCATTTGTTTTATTGATATTGCCCTTCCTGACAGGTAGAAGCTAAATCTCTCAAAGTAGGTTTATTTCCCCAGTGACTAGGATGTTGACATTTCTTTAAGTGTTGCTCAATCATTTGAGATTTCTTTATTGAGAGTTCTACTTAGATCTGTATCACAATTTTAATTGAGTCATTGGTTTTTTGTGATATTCAATTTTTTTAAAAAAATCTCTATATGTTTTAGATATTGGTCCTTAAGCCAAGTTTCAACAAAATAAAATTTATTCTTCTATTCTTCTATATGCTTAAAACCCTGCAAAGAGTTCCCCATGGTAATAGTTGAGGTCCTTACAATGGCAAACAAAGATATTTTGTGCATGGTGCTATCCTGCTCTCTCATGCCTACCCTCCTCTCTTGATCTGTGAATGCTGTACCATCCCAGGTAGTACCTGCCACAGGGCTGCTGTCCTTACTGTGATTTTTACTTAGAAGCACCATTTCCCTTTCCAGCTCATTGAACTCCACTTCTCTCTGTCTTTGTCTCTCTTTTGTTCGCAAGCATAATTAGAGGAGACATGGCGTACAGGATCAGTGGCAAAGAATGATGATTTCCAATCATATGCATTGTTGCGGTAGAAAGGCATTTGCTACAACCACGCTTCTCTGTTTAGAAAATGTAAATATATCAGAATATTATTTAAATATAATTAAATATATATCAGAAAATTTAAATATGTCAGACTATTTAAATATGTAAGAATTAATTACTAATTATTAAAAAATGAAATCAGTGTTTCTCCATATTTCCTGTTCTCTTAATCATGAAGCATCACTCTCCTCCCATGGTCATCTTAAGGTCTGAATGTCATTGAGTGAGAAAATGTTAGCATATATTCTGATTGTGTCATGCAGCTTCTCCTTTCTCAATTCTTCTGAACTCACAAGGAGGTGACTGTCTGCCAAGACTGTTCAACCTCCATCCCTCTGATAACCTGGTGGACCATGGGAACCAGGATTTATATGTGATGTTAGACATCTTTTAGATATAAATATGGATGGAAACATTTTTATAAGTGACATAGATTTAAAAGTTGCTACTACAGTTTAAAGAAATATAACTAAGGTTGAACAGGTTTTTTTATTTTTATTTTCTTCTTTCTCTGCTGATTGTTGATAGTCCATGATGAGAGTGGGGAGCTCATAGCTCATACTCACAGAAAAATATGTCCTTCACTCAAGTGACTATCCTAGTCATTCATTGACAGGCAGGAAACACACCTGATCCCAGCAGTCTGAAAGTAAAGGCAGGAGAATCTCTGTAATGTCTAGGTCAGATATTTCTACATAGCAACTTTACATAACCAGGGCTATATAAATAAACTTTCCTATTTCAATTTATTAGACACTAAGAAAATACTAATAAGCAAATGTTCCTTTTTACTCAGTCTAGAAGTTAGGCCAAGGGTTTAGCAGAAAGAATTGGGGTTAGAGGTTAACATCCTGCCACAAAAAAAGTATAATTGGTTGGGGGAAAATGAGAGACAATGGGTTCAGGGTAAAGTCACAGAAGACAGCTGGATAACGGGGCCCTGATGGGCTGGGAGCCAGCACATCTTTTCCTGAATCCTCTGACCTTCTGAGAATCAGCCACGGTGAGTTCCAGATCCAGCAAGTTGACCAAACAAAGCAAATGGCGAGGAAATTAATGTGGAGGCGAAAACAAATATTTGGCAATGGTGCACTTGGGAACCAGAGAAGGGAGGGCATATACAGAACAGAAGTACAGGGGCAATGGAGCCAAGCAGCAAAATGACATAGATATAATGACATAATCCGGCCAAAGGATGCAACTGCTACAGTTTCATTTGTTATCTTTTATGAAAAATGAGAAAGGGCTGCAGGACATTCAAGGAGCTACCAAGCAGCACTTGCCTTCCATGTCCAAGTCTCTGAGACCCACTCTTAGCAACAACACTACAAAACAAACAAACAAAAAAGTGTGGCTTCTAAATGCTTGCTTTGCATAATTATGATGAACTTATGGCAAAGATTTAAAGATAAAATTGATGTACAGGCAGTTTACCAAGGAACACGAGTTTAGTATTTTGCTAAAAAAAAAAAAAAAAAAAAAAGTAAGATGCCTTTATCACAGAGTAAATTCAGACCTTGGTCTTCAAACTCCTGGGTAGAGGCATTCCCATTGAAAAATGAACTAATTTATACTACCACCGAGGTGCTTGACGTGTTCTGACAGTCCTGACAGTTTCAAATTGAGCAGAATTAATTGGAATGGTGATGAAGCAGATGCTACAATGAGGATTCTGCTAAGACCATAGATGTAGGCATTGAGGAGCATTCCCTTTGAATGAGAGAAAATAATACTAATTAAAGCTGTTATAAGCATATAAGAATTCAGTGAATTAAACCAATTTCCCCACTAATTGTGAATACAGATTTAATCCCTCAGTATCTCCCTGCTATTCAAACTCTATAGCAAACAGAAATTATTAGAGAACTATAATAGAATTGGAGGGATTATATATTTAAAAAATTGTCCTTTAATGAGTAAGCTATAATGGGATGATGGAAGCCTGTTATTAATTCGTAGTCTGATATCAGATGGCTATTTCATACTACTTCTTTAGAATTTCAAATAACTCTGAATAGAGCTTGAAGGTATCCATCAACCATCATTTGAGTAAATGGGTTAAATGATCCACAGATTTCACGCATCTTTGTGTTGATGGAGAAAGTCTTTGGGATGAAGACCAAGTTGCTGAGTCTAACTTATCTCTTAATCTTTAATTGTTCCTCATTGTTTTTGAACTTTATGAACCTTAAGTTCAACAGCATTGGACAGACTGTTTAATTATGTGAGTTAGTATGGCATCCCTGTCCGCAAGACATCAACATTTTTGTCGTAGAAGCTATCACATCAATTTAGACTTTTGTGTGTATTGTCCCTCCTAGGCTGCAAATCCTTTACACATCCTATGACATATGCAATGTACTTCAATATCTCTTTACTGCTAGCACAGACTAGATTGACATATACATAAAGTGTTTTCAATTTTTGTTGAGGAATAATGGGAGGAAGAAATTAAATGCAAAGAATTAAAATTTTATTGTATTTTGAAGACATACAAAATAAATTTATCCTTTATTAGTTTAATTTGTAATGGATGCTTCTCATATAACATGATATCATGGAATGACAATAATACAGAACAAAGGGTTGGAAATGAACCCATTTCCATTCCCCTAGGAAAGCTTGCTTATCCTGTTAAATTTCTTAATTAAAATGAGGAACACCTACTCATCTTACAACATCGATTTTCCTTTATGCTTTAACTTCAGAAGTTTAAGATCTGAATAATACCATAAACAAATTCAGAAAATTGTTTATATGTCTATGGAAAAATTGAAGATGATCACCTTCTGTAAGATGAACTGAGGACGGTAGATTCAAGAGCTCAGGAACCTTTATTTTTAGAGGCATCTATTTTGTAATTAATCAGAAATGGATAAAAGTAACTAATTTAGAAAACTTTAGATATGGGTAGAGAATATAGAAAGTTGTCTTAGTTTTCAAATCTTAAGCTTGTACACTTTTCATTAAAATAGTCTTATGTCAACTGAATATTTTCATTATTCTCAAGTTTACCACTATAAATTACTAAAAGGTATATCTTATTATATATATATATATATGGATTTCCCTCTTTAAATATCTCCTTGGAAAAAATTGTAGAGAAATAGTAAGTTGTTGAGTGGGGCTCAGCAAAGTAATATCTAGGAGAAGAGGGGACTCGGTGTTAAGAGCAGAATCTGTTCTTGAGCATCAAATCTGTTCTTGAGCATCAAATCTCTACGGATAAATGAGATAGTACATGGATGATCTCAACACTTGTCTTATTACATTGTTTTTAATTCATATAGAATTGTATACATTTATAGGGAACTTTCAAATAAGTATACATTATAGAATGAGAAACTCAAGTTGGTTAGCATATTTATCACCTATGTACTTATTTTTACTTCTTTAATTATATAATGGATATTTATATGTATGTGTATGTGCATGTGTAGGTGTATATGTATGTCCATAGGTATAAACTAATGAGTCTATTTAATGTTGCTCATATCTACACGTGTTTACAGCAGACCTCTAGGGATTTGATAACCTACCACAGGGTTCATTATACTATTTATATATAAACATATATGTAATAACATAAAGTATTACATTGTTCTTCTTAAAAACAACAGAAGAAGCTAAGGAAAAGCCTAGAACTATTACTTCATATACATGTCTCTCTAATTTATTATTTGCTAGTTCTTCATTTTATGGAGTAATTGGTGTTCATGGGCTGTGTGGACTTGGTTACTCAGGTTTCTATGAATCATTTTTGTTTCAGTATTCAAATTCTATAATGAACTCCATTCTTCTACAAATCTGTTTTTGAGAAAACCTCTGTTTACTTTTTAAAATAGTAGTTTCTTAGTCACCTTAAATACAATAAAGTAAATTTTGATTTCATCCTTTTTCTTTACATTTTTGTCTCCAAAGCAGGGTAAAAATTTTCCTCTTTATTTATCTACTCTTTTAAAGACGTTATTGTGAGTTTTTTTCCCAAATTGTTCACTAATTCTTGTTTTCTGTTGAAACTTGTGAAAATAAATTGTGTTATAAATGGCAGATTAATGTTGATACATTGAATGACATTGTCCTCTTGACAACAAATGTCTTTAGAACCAAGCATTAGGTGCTTCCGAGTGTGGCAGACATCATGTTAATAGATGCAGGAGGTCCAGCGGACACCCATTTCCCTGCAGGTATACTACTTTGTGCTATATTTACACAATAAAACAACACTTGTAAGTAGCATTTATTCAGTCATTCTTGCATTCCTTCAGTATTCACTGAGACTAATAAGCATGTTCAAAAAGGTAGAAAACATATGTGAAGCTTTCCCCTTAAAGGGCCTCTAGTAGTACCTCTGTGTGACAAACTATAGCATAAAGGCTAATTAACTCATCCCTCACCTGGTCTGACCAAGGAACACTAGTGAGTGTAGGAGGACAGTATATGGTACCACAGGAGTCATCACATAGTAAGGTATGATTTGGTAAAACTGCAGGCAACTGAAAGCTGGGTAGCTGGGAAGGAAAATACCCAAGAAGGAAGCTTACTCGACAGATTGACAACTGTGCAAAGGGTAAATCCTTAGGAAAGGGCATCGAAAAGATCCAGGGTTCCATACAGATTCTTGTGGGTAGGGAAGCTCTGGAAGCAGGAAACGGACCTGGGAAGGGGAAATAGTGACCTCTGAAAGGGTAAGACCTGAGGCTATGGCAGCCACAAGATCTAGGTAACACGATAGGTAGAAAGAGTAGATTAAGTATGGAGAAAAAAAGGATGGTAAAATCTGAGAGCTTATGACTGCTTAAGATGGATCAAATCATTGATTTATTTCTTTGTTCAAAGAGTGCGTGGTTCTTAAACAATAGTCCAGAGAGTGCTACGATGCAACTGTTGGGGACAGAGAAGCTATGTAGACAAAATTCTTGTGCCCTGATTTCTCCATATTTAGTAAGTAGTTCTTCAATTATCCAAATTGTCTGCTACAGTTTCATGGGGTTGCTTAAAAAAAAAACTTAACCATCATAATATTTTAAAAGTTACAAAATTAAGTTACCTAGGGCTTCCATGTATCTCATACCAATTTAAAGAAAACAAATTGCTCTAACAGAGAGTGGTCAGAGTATCTGAGGTCTGATTTCTATAGGTCACAGATCCTCATGTTATTACAAGGTGTATTTCCCCATTAGTCAGTTTTACAGTTATAAAAGGAGACAAATGGTTTTTTTGCCCTTCTCGCCTTAAAAATTTGTTTTTCTTAAACTGAACTAAAATAATTAAACAATGTATAAAATTAAATGTTAAAAAAGCAGTGAAGTAAAATTAAATATGATGAAGTTCCCTGTGAGCTTTATAAAAGATTTTATAAGTTAATTGTTGTTTATAAGGAAGATACAAAGGCAGAAAGAGAGGAGAGAAAGAAGTGACAATGCTGGCCAAGAACACATGGAGAGAGGGGTTCAGAGAGGGTGAAGGCAAGAGAGCAGACAAGGTCAAGAGAGGTAGAGGGAGGGGGAGGGAGAAGGAGGAGAGAGTGGAGGGGGAGGGAGGAGAGGAGGAGGGGGAGGGGGAGAGGGAGGGGCAAGCCAGAGAGCCTAACCTACTTCTTAACTCAAATTTCCCAATTCCCAAATGAAACAAAAGTCTCTATAATGGACACTTTTCTCCAGGTTTGTCAAAATTGGTCTGGCATATTTAAAATTGAGCATTATTGGTCATTTTCTAGATCTGGTGGCAGCCTGAACACAAGCATTTCCCTTGAATTTTTAACTGGTCTGGAGAAAGGTGTTGGATTCGATAGACTGCCACTGTTCAATGAAACACTAGAGAACTTGTCTAGAAGACCAGTTGCATTGTTAGTACTGTTATTTTATTCTTTTCATTTTGTGGCACGTGGATTGAATCCAGGGCCTCACACATGCTAAATGTGTACACAGAACTGTATTTCCTGCTGGTCCTTTACTTTTGAATTTGAGGTATGATCTTACTAAGTTGCATAGTCTGGCACTGAATGTGAAATCTTTCTGGATTGGCTTCTTGAATAGCTGATATTATAGGCCCATACCACCATGGTGGTATTTTAATAGAAGGTTTATGAAAATACTCTTTCTCTTGCTAATGCAGATTATTCTCAATGACATGTAATCACTTAAGAGATATTTTTAAGTTAAGATAAGGTGGGAAATGGAAATGAAAGAAAAAAAGAACAGTCCTTGGATATCATAATCATTTCCATACTGGACAAAAAGAGAATGTGCTCTTTCTCTGAGATATGAACACTCAGAAGACATAATCTGATTGTCACCTGAGTCAATGAGATAAAAATCTATTTATTTTCTCTCTGATGCCATACCCATTTTCAAGAACCACTTTTACCATCTAACAGAGTCCATATTACATCTTCCATGATTGTGTTCTTTATTCAGATATAGATAAGAATTATTTGGGTATCTT
The DNA here is from genome assembly GCF_000001635.26 of Mus musculus. Lineage (NCBI taxonomy): Eukaryota > Metazoa > Chordata > Mammalia > Rodentia > Muridae > Mus > Mus musculus. The sequence continues at coordinate 26,169,003 of NC_000069.6, read as the reverse complement.
TGGAGCATACTGGTAACCTGGTCCTAACTGCAGAAATTCTGATTTTAGTTGGATCACCATTTCCAGAAATAAACAAAAACAAGATTTAACCAGATTTTTATTATTAAAAGTCATTTTGCTATCAGTGAAGGAGCTAGATTGGAGAGACTCATATGTGGAAAGTGGCAAGCCCAGAAAGCAGGCTGGAATGACACATAGACAGGCACCAGCACAAGTCTGTGCTCACAATTCCTAGTCACTGTCAATTCTGTGTACAGAATCATGTTGTCAGAGCTTGTGTGATTGCTTCCCTTACCTTAGTGAGCCTCCTTTGTTGCCTTGTTCTACAAAACACATACCCAGGATGTACCTACCCATCTACCCTCTGTATGTTGGTCCTCTGTATGATTTCCAGCCTCATTCCCAGGTAATGAAATGAAAACCTCTGCTATTGGAAACTAAGTGTCTTCCCTCAGTAGTCTTGGTGGATTCATTTATAGGCTAATTCATCTCAAGAGAATTTTGCCACTTCTAAGAGACCTGCTCACTATTTGTGCTCCTCTTGTGCAGGCAGATTCGTCAATGGGCAGAATAGCTGTTTGTCTCTACAAAAGGACCTCCCACTTTCTTTTGTTTGTAGAGAAAATTACACAGGCCCTACGAGATGTGGGATGGTTAGAGCTAACCAATGCCCTGATGTTCTTTATATTTTTCAAAAAGGCATTGGCACCAGTAGGTGGTGATCTTTGTTTTGCAGTCACTAGAACTGTCCATTTTGATTTTCTCAACTCCTGACCTTGCAGCCATTCCACTAGCACCCATAATCATAGATACAGCTTCTCCATCATTCGTGGTGCAGGTGGCTGGGACTAAATTCACTCAGATTGATCTGCACTTAATGGCATCAAGTCAAGGAATATTATCAGTCAGGTTCAGTCTTCTGACTTAACAAGTTGGAAAAATTATATACTTTTCATGCTTGATTTTTACATGTTATAACTTAAATATGCAAATATGCATGAATAGTAACACCGATAAGTTAAATATGTTAGTATAAGGTGTGCACTTAACAAAAGAATTGACGTTATTTTTGTTTTCATTAGTGTTTCTGTCTTTTCAGGACAGTTGACAGGGCAAATGTTTATGTAAATATGTGAGGCTTTTCAATAGATAATGTGGTCTCAGATCATTAAATTTAGCCTACTTGGTGCATAATAACATATAGTATAATAATATCAAATATAGATAGAAACAGTGAAGCATAGGAGGACAGAAGGACAAGGATTAAGGACAAAAGCGGGACAGATTATCCTTGAAACTCATTAGTTTCTATGTTGTTTTTAGTATCGCTCGTGTCCATTTCATTTGCTTCCTGCTTTATTTTTTGATGTATTGGTAAAGAGAAGGGACAGACGTATTCTAATGTGCCAGTATTAGGAGTCAAAGAAGACAAAACAATTTCAATATGATAACATAAAAACTCATTTGAAATGTATTAGCTGAAATTAAGATTGAGGTTTAATTATTTTAAATTTCGTTAATTTGAAGCTTTTATTAGATGTACTCCATAATGCAAGATTCTTGTAATTTGATTAAAGATTATCATAAGAAATATTTTTATAACAAAATGTGGTTGCTTAATTAAGCCAATTTGTATCGCAGATTAAGCTAAGTGTTAGGAGATGCTGATCGTTCGACTGCCGTTGAGAACAGGGATAAACTAGCTCTTGAGGGAACTTGAGAGAAGCTGTACTCTGAGTCAAATGAGAAGGGTCACAGAAAATAACATTTTCTAAAACAGACGGTGGTTCAAACAATCTTGCATGAATTCTGGAATCTAGGACAGTTCTTGCCAGTGTCTCTTGTTTATGTTATTAGCTCTTTAGCTTAATTGAAGTACTCACTCTTAAACTAAATTCCTTCAGAAACTTTAGTCCCTCAAAAATGGAAATAGGAGAGGATGCAAAGGGCGTTCACTGGCCCCAACAGGAGACTTGTGTTCACAACACAAGGCCTGGGTGTGCTGTGCAGCCATCTATCCGCATCAGCTCTCTGCACAGGAAAAGTGGGAGCGAGCGAGTGAGCAAGCGGCTTTTTACAAAGGGTTTGTACAGTGTGGGAAAGGATGCAGATGCAGTCTTTGATCTCCCACTCCCAGATTCCGCACAGTGTTTTTCCGGACTTGCTATTTACTCTGAACACCTGTGAGAAGCAGTTCCAGAAGCTCGGTTAATGTCAAGATGAGTAAACTTCAGACTCTAGAATCCTGTGTGAAAGCCAGAGCCAGCATGAATATCCAGGACTTTTTCCCACAGTACCTTACAGATAATTGATATTAGTTCCCAGAACCCATCTCCAAGTCTTTTTAGTGGACTAAATTAGGTTAACAGACTTAGACCTGGAATCTCGAAACTAATTTAAATCCCCTTCCGGCTTTATCATCATTTTCTTGCAGCCCTGTTCATTTCTGGCTCCAACATCACTCTTCTCTTGGAGAAACTGCACAGTAGAGTTTAATAGTTTTCCTTTTCTCTTGGTCATTTGTTCATATTCTCTAGTTGGCCCCAGGCAATGTTATTTTTACTCTATCCTTGGCTACTTGACTATCTTTTTTGTTCAGAAAATATCAGCGAAAATCTTATTTTCATCAGCATCTTTTACAAACATCAGCCAATTCAGTGTCTCTAAGTAATGGTTATCTTATGTGCTTTGTATTTTACTTCTCTGGCTATTTCTTTAAGAACATAATTTCAAAGACCAAGTTATCAGAGAATTGCCAGTGCAGTTATTCTGATTTCTCTAGATGCCCTTTATTGTTTTTACTCTGTATTCCAATACCTGTGCAATAATGTATAAAATCGTTTAACTTGTTTCTTACCATTCAAGCTACACTATCCAGTAAGTCCTTGCTCTATGTGACTATTTTACTTCTTAAAATGGAATTAGTCCCAATTAAGATATCATAGAATTTTATGTATTATATATTGAAGATATTATGGCAAATGTTTCAAAATATTAATATTGTTTGACTCTGATAACAAGTTAAAAATAGATATATTTGGGAAAATGAAATATATCATTACAATTTATTTGACTTTTTGTTTTTATTATCATACACACACACACACACACACACACATCTATTGTTCTGGAAAAATTACAGTTAAGTCTGAGGCACACATGATACTTTTGTGGGAAGTATTGATTATACCAAGAACAAAGTATGTTTTTGTTGCTGGAAATATTAAAAAGGAATCCACGTTATTGCGGCATGGCGGCAGTGGGCTGGCCCGCCAGGCACTGGCAGACAATGGTCAGCATGTTCTTATCTCGTGGAGACTCTCTGACTCAGAGCTCCAAAATTTCTCCACCCAGCTTGCTACCATGCCAGCCTCATGCTTCAAAACTCTCATGGCCTTTTGTGGTGCACTCTGGCAAACTCACACTTGGCCGCCATAACTTTCTCTCTTGAACCCAGTCTAGCTACAGTGTGAAGGAAAACTCCACACAAACTTAGTTCAGAATCAATTGTAATTCAATCGCTGGGAGCAACAACTAGCATCCTAATCTTGTAAGCCATATTAATTCTAAATCCTCTGGAGGAAACCAGGAGATACTAGCAGCTACAACTTGGCCTCTCCTTCTCCTGGTCCAAAAGCTCCTATCTCTCTCTTGCCTACTCTCTTCCCTTCTCCAACCTGGAAGTCCCGCCTACTCGCCCAGTGATTGGTTCCTTTATTCATTAGGGGAAGGTTCACAAGAAGGCACCTGAGTAAGTTACTCATTCCTTCCGCAGACAACCCATCCTGGGAAAGCAGAATTAACATCAGGGCCATCCACATCATGTTGGTTTATGGGTATTTTGACTGAATGTATGTCTTTGTAGTACTAGTGTGGCTGGTGCCAGTGGAAGGTATCAGATCTCTTGAAACTGGAGTTACAGACAGATGATTGTGTGTCTCCAAGAAGTTTCTGAGAATGGTGCCCAGGTCCTCTAAAAAAAAAAAAAAAAAAAAAAAATCAGTATTTTTAAGCACCTTGCAATTTTCCAGCCCTGTATTTCCCCAATAATTTAAATATTTCAATTAAGTACATTAGTTTCTTGTTCTTGGTGGAAAACAAAATGGCTACAAATGTAATGACTTAAACAAGGCAGATCTATTCTCTTACAGTTTGGGAAACAGAAGCCTGTAACAGGCTGCTCAAGGTATGTTCCTTTCAAAGAATCTTCAGATTGTCAGAAAGTGCCTCTCTGCATTGACTGTGCCCTCTTTCTGGATCACCTCGAGGAACAGGAGGCATATGGAAGTTTCTGTCTTTCTGTTGATTCCATTATTCATCCTAGCTCTGATCTGTCTATGTTCCTCTAATACACATCTGTGATTACACTGGACTCAGTCAGAAAATTGAGTTGCTTCTTCTAGTCTTAAGACCCCTCATTAAATCAGATCCACAAAATTCTTTGCTGTGCAGAGTGACATTCACCAAGAGATTCAAATCTAGACACTCCCTGTGGTGCATGGGTGCTTTCATGTTACTCATGTTTATATTTGTTTGTTGTTCATGATTTAAAGTTTAGTTATGTCAAATACGTTAATAACAATTAAACTAGCTCATTACTAGCAAGAGACAACGAAAAAGACAAAAGTCTCAAGCAGCGTGGCACAAAAACTCATTTATTGATGCCACCGACTTTATGCTGACCTTTGTTCATCCATTTCTGTCCTTACCTTTCCCTGTGTGGTAAATGGAAATCTGTGGAGTATACAGAAGCACCCCAGAGCTCCTCATCATTGAGCTGCCATTGAAACATACTGTGAGTGTTTAATGACTTGTGTGGGCTTTGGGTGGATGAGTTGCTACTCTGAGCTGTCTTCTTGTGGTCTCTAGACGTAGGAGTGATAAAGAAGTAGAGTGTGAAAGAGCAACAAGCCAGGAGTGGTTCTTTCACACCATCACATAGCAAAGAAACTTCTTAGTAACAAGTAATTATCTATTTTAGTATTCTGTCAACATTGCTAATTTATAAGAAATCCTCGAACTCTGTTGAAATGACTTTTTTGCATAATACACATAAGCAAATACTTTAAAAATGTACTGTTTTCTTCTTTGCTTTGTCCATTCCTTTAAGCACAATTCAGAAATATGGAGCTCAGACGACAGCTTCAATATAAAAACACAGTTTCTTAGCTTGAGGGGCCCTATAGGAGGCTTTGGAAATGTTTGCAGAAAAACGATCAACAACACTCAGACTATTTCATCTAAAGAGCAAAAACTTTAGCGTGGACAGTTCAGAGGCTGAGCTTTGTCTGCATTGAATGTCATATGGTTTTGCAATTCTATTTCATGACATTATTTTATTTATTTCCCAGGTGTTAGATACCATTTTATTCATATATAGGCAAAAGGCTGACATTAAGCTCAAATTGAAAAGGTTTTTAAAAATCTATTTCTTGGAAACATGTCTGATATTCTGTAATCTGTTGCAAATAATTAAGTAATTATTACTTAACTAGTAATTGTATATTTGAAGAGAGGCAGAGATTCAAAGATAACAGAATTCAGAAGTGGAAATCTGCTCATTAGCTGCCCTTTATAGACTTCTGTTACATATATTTGGAAATTGCAGAACTAAATATTTCAAGACAGGTAGATGATGCTTATTAAATCGCACATCGAATAAGAATGGGGATCTTTTTAGTGTTGTTTTTAATTAACATAGAATTCTATGCAGAAGAGGAAGACTACGCATTCCTTGTCTGTGAGAGAAAGTATTCATCTTAGATGGACCTTGATGTTTATTACCAGCTTAATACAGAAATTAATTCTCACAGGACTTGCTCATAGGTCAAAATTTAAAGATTTTTGCTAATATTGGAAATATAAATTTATTAATATTTTATGAACACCCTAATGGGTGATATTTGGTTGGATGTTATTCAAAGATTATACTTAAGATGGTTTTCTATAATTTAACTTATTCTAGATTTTGAAACAATGATTTAGTTCTTTCATGGTATGAAGAAGTATATCACAATTAGGCAGAAGAGATGGCTCAGTGGGTAAGGTATTTTTATTTACTCAGAATGCAGAGAGAGACAGAGAGGAAGAGGAGGAGAGGGGGAGAGGGGGAGAGGGGGGAGGGCGAAAGGGAGAGAGAGAGCATGCTTGCAACCTGGGGGTCATTATCTAGCAAACTCTACTTGGAGAATTCAAGGTCAGTGATAGACCCTGTCTCAAAATAAGGTAGATGGCATTACTGAAGATTGAATCCTGGGACTATACTCTTAGATCCTCATGCATGTTTTTCTACATGTGAACAGACACACACTTGTATGCACATATAATTACAGGTCATGATCTAAGATTCAGTGTAAATATTCTATTTCATGAATAGTATATAAAAACAAACATTAAAAACAATGAATTTCCCCACAAAGATATAACATTAATTTTAGTTATTATCAGCTAAAATCTTTAAAGATGAATATCTCTATATGTCTGAAGGTAAGGTTTATCACATAATACTAGTATAAATTATAAATATTTAAATTATAAATATTTAAATTATAAATCTTTCAAAGGTCAACATAATAGACCTTTAATTAGTATCACAATGGCACCAATATTTGTAGCATTTTCAAATTAGTCAAAAAGATTATTAAACTTGTTTAGAAAGATCCAGATAGATTTCCAGCTTTTCCCAACTTCAGAGTACTTTAAAAATATTTTTCATCCAGGACAGGAAAGTTCATACTGGATCACTTCTCTGCATTTGCATCAAGCATCCAGGCTACAGGATGAGACACTGCCTCAGAAAACAGCAGTAACAACAACAATAACAATAACAAAAACACTAACACACACACACACACACACACACACACACACACACACACACACACACGTACACACACACCTTGCCCTCTTAAACATCCTTGATGTAGTGATCTTATCCTAAAATATCTAGATTTCATCATGATGCCTTGGTTTGCATTAGCTGTCTTCAATGGTGAACCTTAAAGATGCATCTGGTATATTTAGCATCTAAGCAGGTGTGTTCTCTTAGAGCTTACCTTAAATATTCCACATCAGTCAAGTGTTTAAAGTAGTCTTTTCTAATTAAGCAGGATCATGTGCTGAGCACAGCTACCAGCAGAAGGAGCTGGGTTGTAAGCAACCATGTCTGCTGCAGTTGCAATGTTGCACTGATTTTTATTTTATACCTCTTATAATTCCAGAACACCACTCCTTTAGATTCAAGTCTCAAATACATAGTAGTAGTAGTAGACAATAGAGGAATTTTAAAGAGAGGCAGTGGAATGTTTCTCCTCTAGGTGACTTCAGAAACTGGTTTTTCCATGTAGATGCTATTTTCCTTTCTTACAGTGAGAACACAATCCTAAAAACTTTTGGTAGTAGTTAGAGCTTAAGCCATCTGACCTGATCAAAAGTTATTAAGGATCTCTCAGGACTTGGAGGGGGGGGAAGGATAGGGTTAAATTATATTGTATGGAATTTTTCAAAAATAAATGACATTTATACTAATTTGCAAAAACACCCATTTTGATTCTTTTCAGCATAGCTCCTTCATATTAAAAACAACAGTAGAATGATGCCATCTCTTTTTCAGTAACACCTTGCTATTCATTTCCTCACACGAACCATTTGGCACTAATAGATTGACAATGACTTTTTTGTTAGGTGCAGAAATGAAAGTTGAATGGGTCATCTTATCCCAGGCTTTCCCATGGCTGACATTATAGTGGTATAGTACAGTTTGGGTGGCCACAGCACTCAGGTTGGCTCATCTTGGCTTGTCTTCCCCACTGGAAACCATCCTTATTCTTTGCTCTTCTCCTTTATTACTTTCCCTTTCTGAAAAGATTAGCAATCCATCTAATGCAGATATTAATTATTTTTATATAGCAATTGGCATCCTTGTTTGATCTATGAACTCACTCATTCACTAAACATTTGTTTCATAATGGATACTAAATCACGTGCAATTCTGTCTGCTTCTTAGAGACCTGCAGTCATGTGCACTTTCCTTTGTTGGCCTTCTTTTCTGTGCTCTGCAACATCCTCTCACTTTTCCTGTCTCTCATTTTCTGTCACAGACTAAGCCTTCAGTTCAGTACCAATATCTAACACTTGTTTGGCATGGATAACATAATGTTGCTAAAAATAGTTCAACTATCTATTGACATCCAAGAATTCAGTGGTCAAGTCCTACTTAGGATTTGTGGTGTCAGCCTTTTCATAGTGACTGCTCTTGGGATGTTATTAGGGTTACTTCCAAAATGCAAGAAGGTTTTGATAAGCTGTTGCTCAAATAATATGTCAGCCTCTTCAGATTTTATAAACATTGCATGTCCTTTCTCGTCCCTGCCTGTTCTGTTACTATTAAATTGTCACCTCATTCACTGTTTAATCATCCCAAAAATGCTTTAGTTATTTCCAAGAAAGTCTGAATGGTGGAAGTTGATTGCTTCCCAATTAACTAAAACATCTTTCTCCAGCCCAGCCCAAGTAGAGGGTATGCATCACACACTGCTTGTCATACCTGAAAAACTAGCTTTATAAATGCTGCCTAATATTTAGTGTCTTCTCTTTGGGTGGGTGCATATAATGCCAAGTGACTTTGAAATGAAATTTTCATTTCTTTTTTGTCATATGGAGAAATATTCTGTTTGAATTCACATATAGATTTGAAATGTTCTGGTAGCAAATTTTGTGTTGTAGTTTTGCTTGTGGTTTCTCTGGCTTTTGTAGTTTTGCTTGTGGCTTCTCTGGCTTTGGTAGTTTCTCCTTAAGTGGTGAGACACAGCATGACTCATTGATCATCCCTCCCACCATTCTAGAGGCCTTAATAGTGTTTATGCAATCAAAGAAAAATGATAGAATGTTCTCATTATGTGTTAATCTGCTTCTCCATTTTAACCACGTTTTTACCTGATTTTGATGGTGAATTTTGCTTGATATCTAAAAATTCTATTATTCACTGTAGAAACAAATCACTCGGAATCGATTTCTACTTCCTAGAAATGTAAAACTCTGTGACTGGAAAAATTTCTCCATAGAGAGAATTTATAAAATTCTGAGTTCTTTGTTGGAATTATCATCATCCCTGATTTCCAGCTATACTCTAGAGCCACAGTAACAAAAACTGTATGGTAGTAGCAGAAAAACAGACAGCTTGGACAGTGGAGTTGACCTGGAGACCCAGGCATAGATTCACACTCCTATGAATGCCTGAGTTTTGATGTAAAAAGGCAGAAATATGCACTGGAAGAAAGAAAGCATTTTAAACAAACGGTGCATCAAACTGCATCCCTCAGAGAAGAACAAAATAAATCCATATTTATACCCTGTACAACACTCAAGTACTTTGGAGCAAAGACCTGAACATAAAACTATATACACTGAACCTGATAGAAGCGAAAGTGAGGGACTTCCTTGAACACAGTGGCACAAAAGACAAGTTTCTGAACAGAGCAACTATGATACAGACACTAAGATCAACGATTAATAAATGGGACATCATGAAACTGAAAATCTTCTGTAAGGCAAGAACACTGTCAATAGGACAAAGAGGCAGCCTACAGAATGGGAAACGATTTTCATCAATCCACATCTGATAGACATCTAACATAAATATCTCAAGAAATGCAATAATAATAAAAAGAAATAATCTAAATTTTAAAATTGGGTACAGATCTAAACACAAAATTCTCATCAGAGATATAGCAAATGGCCAAAAACACTTAAAGAAATGTTCAACATCCCTAGCTATGAGGAAAATGCAAATAAAAACTACTTTGAGATTTGATCTTACACCTGTCAGAATGGCTAAGGTCAATGATATAAATGACAGCTCATGCTGGTGAGGAAGTGAAGCAAGGGAAATCCTTCATTGCTGGTGTGAGTGCAAACTTGTACATCCACTATAAAAATCAATATTGGGGTCCATCAGAAAACTTGGAATCAGTCTATGTTAAGACCCTGCTATACTACTACTCTTGGGCATGTAACCATAGGACGCTCCAAATTACTGCAAGGACATTTACTCAACAATGCTCATTATGGCTTTACTCATAATAGCTAGAAACTGATACCAGACACGATTTCCCTCACCTGATTAATGGATTCGGAAAATGTAGCACATTCTCACAGTGAAGTATTACTTTGTTGTTTAAAAAATATGACATCATGAAGTTTGCAGGTAAATGCATACAACTAGAAAGTCATCCGGAGTGAGGTAGCCCAGACCCAGAAATACAAATATGGTGTATATTCCTTTATAAGTGGATATTTTAATAAGTTAAGTTAATGATAATCAAGCTACAATCCATAGACTCAGAGAGGTTAGGAGAAAATGAGAGCTCAGAGGGTGTATGGATTTCCCTAGGAAGGGGAAATAGAATAGATTCGTCACGTGGACTAGGAGTTGGTAGGGGTGGGAGCAGAAGGGATCAGTGTGTAGACGATGGGGAGAGAGAGTCCAGGAAGAGACAGGGCCATTTGGGTGGGTGGTGGGGGCACAATGTGGAAACAGTGCAGTGGATTTTTTTTTTGAATCTATAAATCTATAAAGTGATTCTTTTCAGTACTCCTAGTAACAAAAGATAAGGAGTCTTAACTGGCCATATTTTTGTAGCCAGCAAGGCTTCCAGTGGTGGGACTGGGTTACATTCTGTTGAGTTGTTCCTTGAGGAAGTTCTATGGAGACGTCTAAACAACCCAGGCTGATGCTAGGACAGAAGGTCGTTCTCTGAAAACGGATGGCAGGGCCCCATTGTCAATAACAGCATCCATACAGCTCATTGAGCACAGAGAGATTGAGCTGGTGCCTTCATCAGACTTTTATTCATGCATTCTAATCTCTGGCACAAGGTACTCTGCGAGCTACAGAAAGAGAAACCTGAACACCAACCCAGCCACCATCCTACAATCTGTCCTGCCTGCATGATGTGCTGGGACAATGGTGGCACAGAACTTGTGGGAGGAGTCAACCAATGTTTTAACTTGAGGCTCACACCAGCAGAAGGAATCCATGCTCAGTTCTGCCTGGGGGATGGTCAGAAACTGGAGATTGGATAGTCCAGAGACCTAGGATAGAACCAAACAGAACTGACCAAATAAAATAAATTAATTAAAATAAATAAATAAATAAAATGATTCCTAATGATACTTTTCTACATTCACAGATTAGTATCTCGTCTAGTCATTATCAAATAGACTTCCTCTGGTTCCTCTGTCAGTAGATTAGAGCCGAGGAGAAAGAACCACAGCCAGACATTTTCGGGGGGTGGGGGGAAAGGGGTAGGTAGGTCTAAATTGAAGGTATCTATCATATCCCTCTCCTTGGAGATCAGGGAGCCCTGGAAGTGGGAGAGGAGAGGTTATAGGAATCAGAGGGATGGAAGACCTAAGGAGAACATGACCCACTGAAACAGCTAAGCAGTTCTCATAGGAGCTCACAGACTCAAGCAGTAAGCACGGACCTGCTGGGTATTTGTAAGTATTAAAGCTGTTAGCATGGTGGCTTTGTGGGAGTTTGAACAACGGGCGCGGGCGTATCTCTGATTCTTTTGCCTCATATTTGGATGCCTTGTGGAGCCTGGATATATAAGGACTTTCATCTTGTCTTTCTATATCCTACGCTTGTTGTTTCTTCTCTTTTCTGAAGAGGAAGCAGTGTAGCGGGAGTGGACCTGGGGTAGAGGACAGGTCGGGGATGTCTCAGAGGAGTGGAGGGAGGGGAAAATGTGGTTAGGATGTATTTAGAAGAATTGTATGAAAGAATTTATTTTTCATTAAAAAAAATCTGAGTTTTTACATGTTTAAAATATCTGCATTGACTTATGTTTTATGCCCGTATTTTTTTTCACTAAATAAAAATGTTTCTCTTAACTTGAACTCAAAAGTCATTAAGCTATTTCCCTCTGAAAGCTTTAACTTATAATTAAAAAATATATAATTCTATAAGGGTTCACAGAAAGCATCTAGTCGAAGTATTTTATATTAATGAAATATTTCAGGTATAGAATTAGTTTATATGAAAGAGTAGTTCAAGATACAGCATGGGAAATAAAGTACTATGGATTCAGGTGATGATATTCAGGATGCTGGTGAAAATTCATTAACTCAATCCTTCCCAGAGGAAATCTTGGCACTGAATTTTGCTTATTCTATTACTCAAGTAATAAACTGGGGCTACATACTTCTGTTCCCCAAATTAGTAGACATACCATTTTCACATACTTTCAAGATTCACTTATATTTATTTCTTATGTGTATGAGTTTGAGTGTTTATCTGCATGTATGTATGTACTCTATATGGGTGACTATTGCCAATGGAGTCCAAAAAGAAGGCACCAGATCTCTGAAATGACTGATGTGTGTGAGCTGTCATGTGAGTTCTGAGAATTGAACCCAATTTCACTGAAGGAACAGCAAATGATGCTAACCAATAACTCATCACTCTAGTATCATTATATTTAATATATAGATTTAGTAATTACTATCCATCAGACATCTTAGGCAATAGTCAATATTATTGTCTATGTAATATTTTTGAGATTTATCCATGGCAAGTACCTAAGAGACTTTCATTTATCTCTGTTATATTTCTATTATAGCATGTTAATATTCTATCAACTCAGAAGTAGTTAGACTTTAGGTTTTTTTAAGCCATCCTGCAATGACTATGTCTAAGAATGGGAAGATAATTTTGTAGGCTGTGAGTTTATCCAGCGAATTTTTAAGGTATATTCTAAACCCTCTGAACCTTCACCCATTCTATTTCCCACAGCTTCTTCACATCTTCATCATGCAGGCACCACTAGATTTGTGATTTTAGTCAATTTCATGACTATGAAGTGTGATCTTAGCATCATGCTGTAAATTTCTCTGAAGGCCAGAGGTCTCAAATGCTTATTGGCCCGTGTGACTTCTTGGTCAAGAGAATTTTTGTCTACCTGGTATGTTTTACTTTATTGTTTAAAATACGCTGATGAGAAATATATAACTACCTTCTGGTTCATTTTTTTGTCCTTTATGCTATCTTAAATAGAAATTCAGGTAAGATAAGAAGTTAGAAATCTATTTTTTTCATATGTATGAGGCTGTGTCTGAATAATTCATATGCTTTTATTATTTTCTAATAGCACCTGGTATTTATCCAGTTTTCATAAATGTATGCAAAGATTTCTGGGATTTCTTATCTATTCTTTTGAACTAGTTTCTATGACTAAACCTTAACTGCAGCCATTCTGGATTAAAACTTACTTAATAGTTCAAATAGGAACTCCATGAATTTTGCTCCTCTGGTTTTAATTTTTACTCTTTTAAGCAGTTTTTTTTTTATCATTTGCTTTTGCATACATATTTCAGACCCAACTTTTCAAGTTCTGTGAATAAAGTGTAGTGATATTTAATAATAATTTTATTTGTATTATAGATTAATTTATGATATTGAATCTTCCATCTAGGAACATATGCATTTGTTGATTTATTTTGAATTTTAATAGATAAATTAACCATAGGCAAAGTTACTGCTCAAAGTCACATAGCCAATTAACAGCAAAACTAGTGGTAGAAGAAATGTCTCCTGACTCTTTAACAGTTCACACACTTAAAGGCTTAATTATTTAGTCAGTTAAGAAAAATTTTCTAGTTTTTGCAGCTACAGAACCCATCAGCATGAAAGAGAATCCAACTTCTGTATTTTACCAGGCCCTTGATAATCAAAGTGTTCTCAGAGGGCTTGTTAAAATTGGAGAATCTCAGTCCTAAAGACCTAGAATCTTCATTTTAAAAAGATTGCTGGCTTATTGATAGACACTGTTTGTGAGACTATGCGGAATACTGCTTTGCCAAAGAGGCCTGAAATTCACAGCATTGATTCCTTTCTTTGGAATCTCTCAGAACTCCTGGTGCTGATGCAGAGGCCGCTGAACTCTAAAGGTTTCAAGAAAGCATCCAGGAAACCTGGGTCATGATGGTCAGGTGTTGCCCTTTCTCTGCACTCAGACGTTGTGCCTGCTTTTCTGAGCAGACATAAAAAAATCCAAGATAATGGGTTGGAGAAATGGCTTCACAATGAGGGTGCTTACTGCTTTTATAGATAACCCAAATTTTAGTATGCTTGCTGGATGGCTTTCAAAGGCCTATCTCTCTTGCTCTAGGGCATGACTTCTGCCCTCCTTAGGCATCTGCACACACAGGGAGCATGTGCATAGGTGCATGAACATCTATGAGTAAAATGATAAACATACACATATATTCCAAATAAATCTCATTCCAAAATGAGAGCTGGCAAGATAGCTCAGTGGGTAAAAATGCTTGACATCAAACTGAAGGTGTGATTTAGGTCCCCAGGGTCCATTAAATAGAGGGAGCTGAAGAGACTCCTGAAAGTTATACTCTGACTTCCATACATAGGTCCTGGCATATGTGCTTGCACATGCAACTTTCTGCATGCATATACACACAGATAAAAAGTAGATTTAATTGAAGATATTTTAAAATTCCAAATGATAAAATATTATCTAGATAATCCTTTATTATATTTATTCAAAGGAAACAAAAGGTTAAATGGTTTTCTGAAACAATACATTTCAAAAGAACAGAATTGTGTGTGTGTGTGTGTGTGTGTGTGTGTGTGTGAGCGCATGTGCATGCTAACTGCTAACTATGGGTGTTTAGGAAACAAATATATTTCCTTGAAATCATAGTGCTTCCCTAAGTTGACATATTAGCTACTAAATGTTATTGGGGAAAAACTTTAAATGTCGAAAAGACCTTCAGTTTTCCAGTAAAAGGCAAAACCCATCCTACCTGTTTAGTAGACAGCTTCATTTTACTCGTAGTGATTGGAGTTCAGCACCCTGGTTACTATAACAGCAAGTTATTCCTAGATGCCAGGGGACCAAGAAGGGGGTGGAAAAGGTGAAGAGGGGATGGAGGAAAAAAGTGAATTCCCTGCAATATCGCCGCGAGCCACTAGGGGTACCTTTGTATCATTTTTCATTCTGCACCGATTTGGAGTAGAAACCTGTATTAGGGGAAAACCAGGGTCCTCGGCATTTTTTTCTTTTCTTTCTTTCTTTTTTTTCTTTTGCGAGCAGTGCACCCAGAATCCAAAAAGATTTTTAAAAAATTAAAAAAGGCAGGAAGGAAAGAAGAAAAGGAAAGGAAAGAAAGAAACCACAGCCCTTCGGTAACCCGGATAGGGCTACGGAATCGTTCTACTGGACGCGAGCACTGGGGATTCATCTTTGAGGTCAATTTCCAATCGAGATAAATCTATTGGATTAGTAGGATTATCTGATCGCAGCTCAAAGAAGTAACGTTGTTTGATCGTTTGTATTTCTTGCCTGATGGTAGGAATTACACGGATGCGGCTTTGGTTCTCCAGGATTCTGGATCCTGGCAGCATCTGGAGAGAAAAAAAGCATCAATCCACACGTTTAGGAAGTGTCCGTGGGTGAATAACGAGGGAGGGGGAGGTGGATCTGGGGTTGCGGCTGCTTAAAGAAAAAAAAAATAAATAAATAAAGGAAGCATCTTGAATTCTGAAACAAGAATTACCCAGTTCCAGAGGTTGAAAAGAAAGCATCTGCAAACTGGTAAATACTTTGACCGTTTCGGCTTGAATTTGACGGGAAGTGTTGGTAAAACTGTCTCCTTGAATAATGGAAAGAGGACTGGGGGAAGATGAGGGGGCTCCCTCGGTGGACGTGTCTTCCTGAGGGTAAGTTTGTGCCTCTTTCCTCGGGAGAGGGCTGCGGGTTTGGGTATCACTGTGCGGAAGGGGTTGCAGACGCGGCGCCGGAGAAATGGGGCGAGCAGGCTGGAAGCCCACCTCGCGCATCTCCCAGGCATCGCGACCTCTCCGCTCGCACCGAGCTTCAAAACCTGGGTTTTGTGGCGTCAGTGGGGAAGCCAAGCAGCCTTCTGCCTCTCAACTTTGCCTTGGGGGGAAAAAAAAATCTCTCAGTAAGGAGATCCCTCTTGGACCAGGAGATTTTTCTCTTAGAGATACTTTAAGGAGAGGAGGCAGCCAGTGCTTTAGAAAATCCTGCTTGGGGGGTTGGGGGAGAGCTCCGGTCTTCATTATGCTGCCTCGGCCCAGTTTCCCAGGCTGTCTAAGCTTCTTGGGGGAATGCTGGGGATGCAGTCAGCAAGAGGATGGCCTTTTTCATAAGCTCCGATGTTCCCACCCTCTGTTTCTTTCTGCCTTTCCCCACCACCTCCTTCTTTCGGTCGGGCACTAAAGGGTTACAGTCGCTGCATCTGGTCCTGGAGAAAGAAGTAGGATTCTGCCACTCAGGTTATCTTGTGACTGCCTTTTAGGACTTTGCATAATACAGTCAGTCTTAACTTTCTTGAGTTAGATGAGCTTCTTTGCAGTATTTCCGCCCAGGGCCCAGGCTGAGTGCACCGGGCATCGGGCATCGAGCCACCTTTAGGATTTTAGCTTGCTTCCCTCTGCTCCTGACTCCTAGTTTCTCTTTCCCAGGGAGCTGTGAGTGCTTGCGTTTCTAGCGATTTTCTTGCAACTGAATTTAGGTTAAAATATTTTTTTTTCTTTCAGTTAAAGAAATTTTGTAGCTCTGAGGAAAAAAAAAAAAACAAAAAAACTCCTCTGTGCTCACAGAAGGAAATCGATTGTACCAGCGGTAATTAAAATTAATCTTTCAAATGCGTGAATATTAATTGACTTAGGGAAGTAAAAGTTGTTTTGGAATCTGAAAAGGACATTCTTCTCATTGAAGTTTGAAATCCACATAGCTCCAGCACAATTATATTTACATAATAATATATAAGTATTTAAGAATTGTATGGAAGTGTCTATAGATGCTTAGATTCAGGAAGCTCCCTCACATCCCTTGACATTTCAGGCTCTTTAAGTTGGCCCTTTCTGTTTAAGGCTGAGCATTCGCTTATAAAATAGCAACTGCTCAAATGCACTGGAATAAAATGAAGAAAGGCAATTGTCGTGATGTAAAATGTGGCATCTGGTATTATTTTAGTCTCCTAAAGGAAGCATTAGACATTTCCCCAGGATTTGTGTGGATACCTTGTGAAATGTGTGCAGACACCTTTACTTTTAACATTAAAGACTCTCCTGCAAGTCTGGACTCACCAGAGACAACTCTTCAATGTCCTCTGAGCTCCTCCCCTCCCATCCTTTCTTGGACAAACTTCAAATACTTCAGATAGCACTCTGGCTATCATGAGAGGAACCTTACCAAACTCCGCCCCCCCCCCCCCCGGATTTGCCCATGTGTTTTAAAAACTGAATTCTGCAGCTAGTATATGAAATTTGTATTTTAAAGATGCAATTGCCAAGTTGAAAACTTTTGTGTCCCAGGAATTTTTAAAGTGGGAACTTGTCTGCTTCTTGTTTCTGTGGGCTTGGGTTAACCCTTTGTAGAGTGATAGATTCCAAGGAAGAATTTCTACAAGCTCATTCGTTTCCCCCAGATATTTGTGAAGCTGGCCCTGCCTCTTTTCCATGCTTCTCTGTCACGTGGTTTGTGTGCTTTGGAAGGCAAAGAATGGACGTTCTGTGTGTGGTACATTCCAGCCACTGCTCCTAGCCACAGAGTCTAGGAATAGCAAACATCCAAATGATCATACAAATAATATTTACTGATAATACAAAATCAATAAAGCATGTCGAGTGATAGGTGGGTTATATTTCTCTCTTTAGGCGATTGAGAATACAATTATTGACATAAAGGCGATTAGAAATCCAAAATATAAGATGGGGGTCCTTTTAAAGATTAACTTGCATATCCCAAAATCATTAAAGCAATGGTGCTTGTGGTGACTGAGAGTCTCAGACTGATGACAAAGGTGAGTGAGTTGACATACCTCTGCAGTAGCTTGGAAATACTTTTCTGTCAAGAGTAGCTGATATTTTCCAAGGCTTCATTATGTTCTTTTTGGATGGTGAAAAAGAAAAGGGGCAGCTTTGACCTTCTCTTTGTATAATCTACTTGGAGGGCTGATGACGTGTCTATAGTAAATCTCTACACAAAGTTCTGATAAGCCTTGTGTGAGGTAAGTCCATGCTGACAGCCAATAGCAAAGGACGTAGCTCATAGAGAACACTTCCAAATTTATAGTCACACCCAGCTAATGGATACAAGCTCAGCACAGGTTGACAAACAGAGGACCACTTATAGGTCTGGCAAGTCACTACAGGGTGCACTTGATAAGTTCAGTACATTTTGTTCTATTTTCTCCACCACACATATGGTAATGATTTCTCAAAGGCACACGGTGTCCTCGATTGGCTTCTTTTATTTTATGTTAGAGTTTCACAAATGTGTAATTTGGAAAAGGAGGTTAAAAGTTCACAATTAAGGTGAAAAATGGCAAGTTCCACTCTTAATGTAAGTGAAAGACATAGGTATTGGATTCCCCAAAGCTACTGGTGTGCGATATTGATACTGCATTCCCCTGGGTATTGCTATCTTCTATATGGTCTAACTGGCCTAAATTCCAGACATTACTAATATAGTGGCTGTGGCTCTCATGGTTTTGATATGATTAACCACATTCAGTGTGAACCCCCATTTTTTTTAAAAGATGAAATTCGACCTGCATTAAGTGGAAGTACACTAAAAGGGAGAGTTTACTTTTCTGCATGATTGAAATTCAACATACATTATCTGTTGTACAAAACCTCTCTCCTTTGCTGTATTGGGACCTGCAATAAAAAGCCTACTGCTACATGAATTTGAAGTTTCAATGTTTAATCTTCAAAATGTGCAAGGTCCAGAAAAATAAAGGTGGAATTAATGAATACCCTCAACAAAGGTAGAACATTCTTTTTATTATTTATTGTTATTAAAAGATAACTTGTAATATCTTGGAAGTAGCCAGTCCTTACGGCCCAGAGATTCCCAGCTGTTTCCAGGAAGGTTTCTTGAATAGCATGACATTGTTTTAAGTGTACTTAGTCTAGCGGAGATGAAAGTGTGTTGCAAAAGAAAGAAAGGTAAAGAAAATCTAAACTTATGTTCCCTTTTGGTAGCATATCTGTTGGGGTGAAAACTGCCAAGTGTAAGCTTAACTGAAGTCAGAGGAAACCAATAAATCACTCCAGGCATTTGAAATTATTAGACATTAAACTTTGGGGAGTTTTATTTGAATTCTTTTTATAGCAGTCAATATAATCTCTTCTGTGCCTATTCCCATTGCATGTAAGAGAGAAATTCTACTCAATGGAAGGACACTTTACTGCTGCCATTACTGCAGAGTTTATAGTTGAGGGATGTGTCAGCATGTGAGATTCAGCTGTAATGCCTCTTTTGTGTGAAACCTTACGGGCCTTGCAGGCACTCTCTCATTCTGACACTCATAAAACGTTCAACTCTCCGTATTTATTATTTAATTTTCTCCCTATGTATAGCCATGAAGCACTTCAGTGTATGGACGTGCAGCCAAACATGGCAGTCAAGTGTGAATGTGTACAATGAGTTCTAATAACACACATTCTAGGACCTGATAAAGAAAGTTTAATTATGAGAAACAAGTTAAGCAGGAAATTCATTTGGGAACAAATACAAGTTAAGTTAGTGTTAGAGATGTAAAATAAACAATCACAGTGATACATCACAGCAAATAAAGTTTCAGGCTGAGACTGGACTACCGAAATGCAGTTGTCATGGTAGGAGTTAGCTTGGAATTCTGAAGCTTTTATGCAACTTGTGAAATATATATTGTTTTTTAAAAAATTGATTTTACTTTTTCTTGGTTTGTATGGCAACATTAGCTAGTAATTAATACTAATCCTCCTTCTCCCTTCCCCCTCCTCTTCCCCCTCCCCCTCCTTCTCCTCCCCCTCATCCTACCCCTCCCCTCTCCTCCCCCTCCTCCCCCTCCCCCTCTTCTCCTCCTCTTCATCCTCCTTGTCCTCCCCCTCCTCGTCCTCCTCATCCTCCTATATGGCTTTTAAAAAGTTTATGAGCTTTAATTTTTTCTATTATATATTTTGACCATACTTAATCCTCTTTCCATACACCTCCCAAATCAAGCACACCCCAGGGCAGGCCCCATGCTGAAGAGTTGGCCCACATAAATAGACTCAGTGTTTTTCTTAGTGCTTTTATATTCTTTGTTTGTTTTGTTTTGTTACTAATTCCTTTCTGAAAGGCAATGGGATGCTGTTTGTTTTGTTTCTGTTCTTGTTTTTTTATCTGGACTACACTTCTCTAATGATGCAGATGACAACCACTAGATTCAGATTCCTGCCTTCCTTTTGGTGGTGCTATGGGTAGTGTGCACAACAAACTGCACATCTATCAATTTGTTTACATAATTCATTTATTTATCGCATGGTTTAGAAAACAAATAGGCTCATCATTTTTAGTTTATTTATATTTTATCTATACCTATATATTATTTTTTTATTTATCTATATTTATTTGGTGGTGATAGTAGATGTACGGCCAGGAACCAAAAGTTGTGGCATATATAGAATATTAATCAAGTATGTCTCTAAATGTAGTTTTCTTATATTTTCTCTTAGCTGAAGAACATATACAGTCTAAAAGCAAAGACATGAGTGTTTCTCATTAGCTACTTTTGAAAACACTTTAATGCTACAATGATTCCTCTTTCATATTAATGTGTATCATCAATTGTATGTAACATTAACAATACATTTTTGTTTTTTTATATACTTAATGTATTTTTAGACTTTCAGGAAAAACTATTCAGCATATAAATTGTTAGGTTCTAACCTTGGACAAATGGCTGAGGTGTCTGTTTAACCTATCAAAGTGGACCTGGCCACCAGGTTTTCCCTACAATCCCTACTTGGTACAGGGGTCTCCTGGCTGGTATGCCTTACCCCTACCCTGAACTCCCCAGGCCAGGGAAATGGGCTGGCTGTTCTTCCCAATATATAATTCAACTATTTTGCGTGCCCCTGCTTTTTTGTATCTTTGGGCATCCTGACTGCCTCACCCCTCATTCTCCCTTTCCTGACATAGTCCAGCTCCAGCTGGTCCTGTCAACTCTCGACTCTCCTAGAGGTCCTGCCTCTATGTTCTCCTACATATTGTAGAATAAATCTCTTCCCCCATACCTGGGAGCAGTTATATTTTATTTTCCTCTTTCTTTCTCTCTTTCTCTCTTTCTTTGTTTCTTTGTTTCTTTCTTTCTCTTTCTTTTCTCCCTCCCTCCCTCCCTCCCTCCCTCCCTCCCTCCCTCCCTCCCTCCGTCCCTCCCTCCCTCCCTCCCTTCCTTCCTTCCTTCCTTCCTTCCTTCCTTCCTTCCTTCCTTTCTTTCTCCCTCCCTCCTTTCTTCTCCTTCCTTCCTTCCTTCCTTCCTTCCTTCTTTCCTTCCTTCCTTTCTTTCTTTCTTCCTTTCTTTCCACTGTTCATTCACAACTTAAAGGTAAATTAAATTTTCTTTGACAAAATCATGGTTAATTATTTTATTCTAACTTATAGAACATTCACTATGCTTGCAATTCATTTAGGGAATATCTACTTAATACAAGTCAAGTTGTAGTCATCAGTAGCCTAAAAATTCCCCTTTGGAAAACAAATCATCCCCAGAGAACCCTGAGCAATAAATACTGCTTCCTGCTTATAACATTGACCAACAGCTTGTCACGCTCTCTGCACCTGAAAGCAATGCTTAAGCCACTCAATAGTTAACCTGAAAGGCATACAGGTTCACTTCAGCAGCAATTATGTTTTGAGTCAGTGGATCTGTCATTTTTGATTTAAATCTGTATTACGTAGCTGTCCAAAACTTTACACACAAGTGACAATGTTATCTATCCTTTTCTTATGGGTAAAAACATCACCAGTTTCTTGACTTCTTCAATTGTGCCAAGTGTCCTAATGCATATGTTCTGAGGATGCCAAAGCTCTCTACAATTTAGAGCTCTAGTCTTTAATAATAACATCCCTGGATGAAACCCCTTTACATATTCAAGTGACCCCATAATATCAGTGTCCACAACCTTCACAATGGCAAAGGTTTGGGCTTTTCCCCAGCACGTAGAGCTGTCAACTAACTATAGGTTATTTATAAAATAAAATATTTAGTGTTTAAAATAATTTCATGCATATATACATATGACATATTGTGATTTTATTTACTAGTTTATTTTATAAGCTGTTTGTCATCTCTTTCCTCTGTTAGAGGCCAAGAAGACCACCTTGACAGGCCTACTAAAAGGACTGGATATAGTCCAATAGATAATTAACATAATTCTAGCTTCACTATATTTCCATTGATGAGTCATTTCACTCACTAGCTGTCCCATTCTATGTTAGAGTTGTTTTTTTGGTGGGTTATAAAACATATTTTTTTTCCTAAGTTTCATTTTTGAACAGGCCAGGGAGTTTGTCAATGACATTGGTTTAGTTAATACTTTTGGTGGTAAGCTATTTCTAATTAAGAGTAATTAAAAGGGAGTCCTTTAAAACACACTAATTCTGCTGTTTTGACAACTTCATACATGATCATAACGTATTTGAAGTCCTCTCTGCCCTCCCACCTTCTCATCTCCTCTTCATCTCTATCAATAAGCCCCATGCTTACCAACTGCTTTCCCAGGCTCATGGCTTTTGTTTTTGTTTTATGACCCATTTAGTTTTAACAGGGCCATCTGTTTCACCATTGGATTAGAAGCATCCCTTGGAGCTGGGTGGGTTCATTGGTGGGCACAGCACTGGAGACAATTGCTTTCCTCCGCTTGGACTGATCAGTATAGCCAATATTTCAGCATGGATGGGTGTGCCCTACTTAGCTGATACTCGGTCTTTTTACTTTTGTCTTTGTTTTTGTTTTGTTTTGTTTTGTTTAAACCATGAAATCAGTTGTTATTTGATGTTACAGAAATTTTAAAGTAATGTAGTATATCCTCCAAAATAATAACTTGAAAATCCTAAAAGTTTTAGTGATACTCACATTAAGTTTGGTTTATTTTTAGGGATTAATTAAGAATTACTAAAACCATAGAATTATTTCCATTCTTATAATTTATTGAAAGTACATGATAATTCATTATGTCAATGTGTATATTAAATTATTACTGGTATCTGATTTTTTTCAATGTGCTACACAAATGGTCCATGAACAGAGTGCTTTTTAAAATCTCGTGTTTGTAAGATGATCAGAAGACATTGTAATACAGAAGAAAACATGTCTGCACACGAAGATTGCTCATGTAATAGTTTTATCATCTGAGTCACAGTTCAAATTCTGCATAAGGTCGGGAGGTACAGGCAGCCATTGTTGGTGTTTGGTGCCTTGTATAAAAGTAGTCAGGAGTCTCACTGGCACTCCACAGATGGTTGCTCCGTAAACAATAGTCACTAAGTGTTTGCCAATTCCAGCAGAAGATGGGGCCGGTAGGGGCACAGATGCTTAAGTACATTCTCTGTACTAATCATTCCAGAGAGGTCAAGATTGACATCGCTGGCACAGAGCCACTCCAGCAACTTAGCCTTACATCTCCTCAGCCAAAGTGGTGGTCCTTCTCTAGCAGTGAGGGGTTCTTTAAAGGAATGTTAATTAAACAAGGCACCAGGAAGGGCGATTTCCCATTTTTCCCAGGCACTCTACTCACTTGAAACAAAAATAAGCTTCTATAGAGGATGGGAAATGCCACAGTACTTTGGCTGTGCCCGTTTCTCTATAAGATACTGGAAAGCATAATTAAGTTGCTTCTACAAGCTATGACTTGTGACCTATGGTTGGCCCGCTCAGACAAGAGCATCAATTTAATATCAAGGGAAGCAATCAGCTCTACCTGGCTGTCTCCTCTGAGCTCCTGAGTGGTTATTCATTTTCTTCAGGGAGATCACAGGGTCACCCATTGGTTTGAAAACCATGTCCTGCAGTATTTTACATATGCATCAAATCTGTTGCCCCTGACTTTTTAAGAACCCTCGGTCTCATCTCTGCCTGCTCCTTCACCTCACTCACCTTCCTGTTCATTTTGAAGACAGCATCCCTAAATAGATTCTAGATTTTAAAATGAATATTTTGAGATGCTACATCATAGTACACTCAAAATAAATAGAAAGGAAAACTTCCCTTTGCACACTTAATGATAAGTGCTTTTCTCCATCCCCATAGAAAAGCATGACTGGAGGACTAAGATGCACTCCAACTTCAGCAAACAGGTGAAAGGCATTTTTTTTTTCCTAGAAGTGTCCAGCTATATAATAAAGAAAAAAAAAAACTATAAGAAGATGCTACTTCTATCTCCTTCCCTTCCGGTTGTCAGAAAATCTTCCATGGCTTCCTCAAATCCTCATCTTACTGAATAGTAACTCATCATTTCCATGGCAGTCTATATGCACCTCTGTTGAATAAAAAGGCACGTTCACTGAACTTTAACATAGTTCTGTCTATTTTACCACCTCTTGCTTGAAGCTCTATAAGCTAAAGACTTTAGAAAAATGGGGTATTCCAAACCCACACACAAAAAGAAGGATGGTGTTTGAGAATGGAACATGATAGAAGTCAGGGTGCTTCACTCAGGAGGGACTTTGTGAAGTCCTATACAATCATGTCTGGTTATTAAAATCTGAAAATGCAAAAGGCATAACTTCTATTCTCAACGACTAAGGCTAGATTTATCACCATGCTGTTTTTAATGATTTGACCATTTTTATTTTACTCAACACAAAATTTTTTAATTGTTTGTTTTGAGATCACTATATAATTACACTATTTACCCCTTCCTTTTCCTCCCACCATATCCTCCCACACACCCCTAATTAGTCTTTCAAATTCATGACCTATTTTAAATTATGTTTCTTTATATATATAATATATATATTACTTTAACACCTATAGTTGCCTACAAATTCTTAAGTTCTTAACCCTTCTCTTTTGCAGCCTGAAACACACATTTTATTATTCTGCTGGTTGCTTTGGGAAGCCTCAGTCTCCATGGCATTTGCAGGTCCAGTTGCTTCTCTCATACACAGTCTACCCCTTAACCTTAAACTGCCACTTCCTAGTCATCCTTCAAAGTTCACGTCCTGCATCCCTCTCCAGACTCTCAAATATCTAGTGATCACTGATGACTAAAGAGTAATCTGAGTAACAGATGCACACATGGTTTACCTTTTCCTGTAGCTGGTCTTTGGTACTTTGTAGGTTCTTGTTTTCCTAAACTTTATCCCCTTCTCCCTGTCTCACCCCTATCACCAGAAAAGAGAGAAAGAAAAATAGAAGAAAGGTAGAGTGAAAGAGGGAGGGAGGAAGAAAGGGAGGGATGGAGGGAGGGAGGGAGGGAGGGAGGGAGGGAGGGAGGGAGACCCTTGAACCTAGTTTTTCTTTTTTGAGCATGACCGCTAGCCAATCACAGCCAACCATCTTGAATGACCAAAAACAACCCACCTATGAGGCTTAGGCATTTATATTCCTTCTAAAAATTTCCCACAATTTCATACATCACACAGTTGTAGAAACTATCTGCAGCTGGCAAAGCTATACCTCTGGTAGAGCATGAGGCAAATCCAAGCAGCTCCGTCGTATCCTCACACCTGGGATTAAAAGGAAAACATATTGTTATAACATTTCTGTGGTTTTTTTTTTTTTTTTAAAGAAACCAAAACTCCAGAATTCTCATTCTATTTCCTATTATACTCCAGCCTCTATGAGCACAGCATTCCTGAATTCCTTTGCCTCTGTACTTGGTGTTCACTGAATGTAATGCTGAAGACAAACTGAGGAGACTGTTCTTAGATTGTGTGTGTGTGTGTGTGTGTGTGTGTGTGTGTGTGTGTGTGTGTGTGAGAGAGAGAGAGAGAGAGAGAGAGAGAGAGAGAGAGAGAACAGGTACAATAGGATCAGCTCCAGGAGGATGATAAATACTTGGACAGCTGGAGAGAAAGAGTTCTTTTTATGACTAGAAAAATCAAGGAAGAAAGAACTGACCTGCCAGCAGGCCTTGGGGACTTTTAGCTAGGGCTCCTCCAGGCAAACATTGCCAGGGAGAAGAGTCTCCAGGGAAGATAGACATGACCCAAAGTCCCTTCCCATTCCTCCTGCTCTAAACTGCCTTCCTCTCGTTGGTCTCTGAGAGAAGTCTTCCTACATGGTATAAACTTAAGTGTGTAGTTAGGTAGAATTAGTTGTCAGACCTTAAGATACCTTGTTGGTTGGTTTTCAGGATATCGTCAACTTTTTCTTCGTCTTTCCCAACATCTGATTTTCTTCATTTTTTTTTATATCACTGGAAAGGCAGATAGTAGAGATAGCCCAAGAGAAAATGAACAAAGAGAACCCTTTGTGCTTCTCTGCAGAGAAAGGAGAAGGAAGACCACCCAACACCATTAGTGAAGTCTGCCAGCCTGCTCCTCCCCCTGGAAGGAAGCACTGAGTGAAACTAGGAGAGAGCGAGTGAGTCCATTAACCTTTCCACCATGTCTCCTTCTGAGGCTTCAGGTTCGCTCTTGTCTCCTTGGCAAGGGTTCCAGAGGCTTTGCTTCTGACTTGTATTTAACAATGTATTACAAAGGTATAGAAATGATCGCTACCTCACAGTGCACAGGTGAATTAAATGAGATAATAAATTAAGATTCATACTTTAGGTAGTCAATGGAAAACACACTTGCGATCACATCACTGCCACGCCCACCTTCAAGATCTAAAGTAGAACAGGCTATCCTAAGACTCACTATGTACTCAAGAGTGACTTTGAGTTCCTGAAGCCCCTACTTCCTTCCCCCAAAGCTGTGCTTAGAGGAGTGTAACACCCTCCCCATCTGACATTTGAATGGCCACAGCATTGGCTTAGCAATCCTCAGACTTGTATGCAATGAGTGTCTTAAGGTTTGATAGTCACATCTCAGAAAATTCCTTCTTTAAACTTTGGGTTCTTATACACTCCTTATTTTTCCCCTTAAAGGCCTGTGGTATTGTTTCCTTCCACCATCAGATACAGGTAATATCCACACTAGAATTACCCTTCCTTGTCATCGTCGCTCCTTATAACTCTAGCATCCTCAGCTCAGCTCCCGAGGCTACAGGCCTTACTTCATCATCTACTTTTGCCACTGGCTATAAATTGCTTCTGGATAAGGTTCCAATAACACACTGTTTGGAGCTGCTCAAGATTATGCCTATTAATTAACCCCAGCATGCCGGTCCCCAGCTTTTTCTGTCTCCTTCCTGTTGGTGTCTCATGTGCTCCACACTCAAATGCTGAGCCGCAGTGAGCATATGGCTGCACTGAATTGGTCTCACTGGGGTGCACAGCTGAGTGCTCTGTATCAAACCCATTTAGACATATGTTGGGGTTGGGCAGTCCTGTGCTTGTGCCTTCAATCTGGATTTCCTTGCATTTTGGCCTTCAACATGATATCTAGCTAATTAAAGCTTCGGGTTTTTGTTGTTGTTTTTGTTGTTGGTGTTTTTTTTTTTTTTTTTTGTCATTTCAAATAAGGATACTTAACTTATGTGTCTGGTATGAGGACTAACTGGTGTGGATACATATATGCATTGAAGGAGGTTCAGAAGTTGTTTGGTGATCTACCACTATATTCAGGCTCAGCATCAGTTTACTCAATTCTGAATGGCCTTCTGCTGAGAGTTCACACTCAGTATGAAAGGAAAAAACTTGTTCCTTTTTTCTTCCAATCTATCTACTCAAGGTTGTGGTTGTCGCAACTTTGTGCTGATTCAATTTATATCTAGGGAAAGCAAACCCTCAAACATATAAAATATATACATTTGCCTCCCCATAAGTGTGTATATCACCAGTCTGAGAACACACACAACTAGAATTACCCACAGAAGGAAGACAAACCCAGTATGTTTTAAAATGCTTACATATCTATGATGGCAGCAGTTTTTATTATTATTTAATATTTAATATTCATGGCTTCTTAGGGAATACAGCACAGCTAATGGGATGGATGGAATGGATATAAATCCCTTATGAAGTTATGTAACTGATATCTTTAACATTTTCTCATTTGTTATTATGTCTGGCTTGGTATTTCTTGAGATCTTGATGCATTAGCCTACACTGACAATGAACAATAGTCACAAAGTGACTATAGTGGAATATTACTAACACCTGTACCTTGCAAAGGACAACTCAGTGGTGTATGCTTCAGTGACCTTATGGAGATACTGGCCTTAAGTCAAATATATAGTGGTGAAGCTTACTTTAATTTTCTTCTAGTTTTCTATAACAAAAACATTCCCTTTCCTTTTCATGTATAATTGTCTTGATGTGGGACCTGGATGACTTTCTTTGGCCATCCCTGCTTCACAAGCCTGCTAGTTTACATTTCTGTAACGTTGATAATATACCTCCCCTGGCAGGAATTATAATATAATGGGTTCCATCACTTGTTGATGAAATCTAAATAAAATTTAAACAGTTTAGTGTCTAAGTGAAGGGCTTACATGAGTTAGCTTCAGCTTGCCTTGCCAACCACAGCTAAATGTTCATCCTCTGAGTTCTGGACACATGAAAGTGTCATGTCCTCACAGGAAGGATATTTCACCCTTTTTCCCCATGTCAGGTTTTCTGTGTGTGGGGACAATCGAAACTTTGAGAGAGAAGATGATGTGCATTAAGTTTATTGGGGCATTCCATGAGAATAGCCCCAGTAGGAAGTAAGGGAACACCAATCAATCCCTCCTTCTACTAGTTCCTATGTGCAGTTTTGGGTGTAAGAGTGAGCTCTCAGCGTTCCAAGTTCACCTTCCTGAGAATCCGAGCTGTGCTCAAGGATCATGAGCCCCACGGCATCCACGAAGAATTATTATTAATTTCCCTGGAACATGTTCTCCACCCTGGGTCATCTTATACTCATGCTTGATGGCTCCGTCTCAGTGTCTTGAGATCATGAGGTTTCACAGGCCACTAACTAGAGGCAGACCTGTCTCTTCTATTCATGTCAAACAACTTTTAGACCATGGCATTGATGCTGCTTTTTTTCTTTACTATGGGGAATAGTTGCCCTCTAGTTTCTTTAAATATTTGGTGAGAAAAGGACTTGGCTGTGCTCACTGAATACCTCTACTACAGGCAAAGAGCACAGAACACAAAGAAAGAAGAGGAAATGTATTATGCAGATGCTTATGCTAGGGCTTCAGTGTTCCTCCACCATAGGCTCATGTCCGGTATCCTTGGGTTTTGGCCACCACCATTGGAAAACATGAAGCCAAAGTCTACTGATGCTGTGTTTCAGTCTCAGTGAGCTGGTCACACAGATATCTGCCTGCCATGTAGGTAGATTTGATCATTGACTGAAATATTTAGTGTTAAATTAATTAAATTATTACTTGGATTGAAATATCAGTAGAGGAAACTTTGGTTGCATACTTAAACAAATAAAAGAAGACTTTAGAAAGGCACGGTAGATTATAAATATATTCTGCTATTCAAACAGACAGGAGACCATATAAGGTCTGTGCATGCTGGATTGCTTTCCCCATCTGTCATATATCCACTGATACCATATCATGTCACTTACATATTATTACTTATTTATTATGTGCATGTGGATGTTACAGAACAACTTATGGAAGTCAGTTCAAGTCTTCTAATGTCCCTGGGATTAGGTGATCAAGATCAGTAGCAAGACCCTTCCCCCAGTGAGCCATCTCTCTGCCCATCTATCCCATAAGAACCTGCATCAGAACTTTTCTTAAATGGGACCTAATTCATGATAATATCATGGTCTGCTGAGAAACAATCAGATATTTCTTAAATTTTCTGTAATATTGAGCACAACAGCTTGTATATTGTAAGTTCTTAATAAATATTTATTGAGTGGATGAAATATTATATGGATATTGTTATTCTCTACTGTCTTACATAAATTTAGTTTGTTTTTTAACCTGGGCTATCAAGAAACAATGCAGTAGAGAAACCAGCTCTTTTAGTGAACAAATGAAGGTGACATGTATTGCTATTTAGGATGCTTTCTTGTATACTATTTATTATTGTTACATTGTCTTATTGAGACCATCCATTCTTCAGTTTAGGGGAAGAAATAATAGAAAACATTATGACCAAGGACTACCTAGCAGTGAATTGCAGAAACATAGTCTCTCTTGGACTGATAGACTAATCTCCTGGTAATTTGGGACTTGTCTAATCTAAGAACCATTTTGTTTTTAAATGCTCATGGCATACATTTGCTGTATTGGATAATTTGCTACATCAGGACATTTTCACATGTGTATATATATATATATATATTATATGTTGGTCATAGACTCATAGATATTTTTATTCAATTATCTCATTCAATTTATTCAAAAGTGCTGAAAATAAACATATAAGAAAATACAGAGAATTCATCATGAACTTTCCATACATAGGAGCATTAGCCAACACTATTAGATACTTAGAATTTGTCAAATGTACTGTATTAATTATTGGCCTTTTGAAGTCTCACCATGGGCTATCCATTTTAGGTTTCAATTAATTAATTACTAAAATCAATTCCATTCATTCTCCCTATTATTTAGTGTTGACAATGCATCTGTTACCATGTGTTTAGACATTTGTTAATAATAGTGTTGCTTTTAATTTTAACTCTTTTGCATAACTGTTTACTTTTCCTATTCATTTGAAATTTAATTTAAAAAACTGTAATAACTGTCTACACTGATACTTTAGATCTTTTATTTTCATGGTTATATAGAATTTCAATTTCTGACTACTTTGTTATTCATTGATATCCTTTTGTTGACATTTGGTCTTTCATTAATTTGAATGGTTTCTTATTGTTGATGATAAGCACATTAGTTACTTTTTGTTGCTGTGATAAAATGTTATGATCAGAAGCAAGTAACAAAAAAGTTTATTTAAGACTTACAGATTTAGAGGTGAATCCATTATGGCAGGAGAGACACAGCAGCAAGCAGACCACGCAACAAGCTGAGATATTGCATCTTCTAAAACAGAGAGCTTGAACGAGAAGTTGTGTGAGGCTATAAACCCCCACAGCTCACCCTCAGCTACACACTTACTCTAAGAAGGCCACATCTCCATATCATCCCTGACACAGCAAGTATCCTAACCAAGTGTCTGATTACAGAGCCTATGGGGACACTTTGCATAGATTGCCACAATATGAAATCATGTCATCATACACACACATTTTTATTTCAACACGATTGTGTGTGTGTCAGTAAACATATTGAAGACAACCTCAGAGGCACCACATTGTGTTGGTGTTGCATTTAGGAAAGAAAATTTAAGACTTCTCTGTGGATTAAGTCCATGAAAAGCAAATACAAGTTTAAGTTCTCCACCTTTTCCTTTAGGTCTTCTATTTGTCTGTTGTTTGTGGTGTCTGGCTTGTCTATAGCCTATTTGTATTGTGTATCTGACATGTTTCTATTACCTGAGGTTGTCTTGTCCCTAATAAAGAGCTTTGCTTTGGAATTATGAACAGCACAGAAAATAATCACACAGGGAAATGAATAAGGGATACTTTATAGGAGATCTTAACAGTTTACAGGGAGTTACAGCAAATTGACCAATCAGGAAACAATATTGAAGTCAGTTTCCATCTTCTGTGGCAAATATTTGTTGCATAAGACTTTTAACAACCTATTTATTATTCTCACCAAAGAATCACTGTAACACCGGGCAGTGGTGGTGCACACCTTTAATCCTAGCCCTTGGGAGGCAGAGGCAGGTGGATTTCTGAGTTCCAGGCCAGCCTGGTCTACAGAGTAAGTTCCAGAACAGCCAGGACTATACAGAGAAACTCTGTCTCAGAAAAAAAAAAAAAAAAAAAAAGAATCACTGTAACACGCGCACACACATGCACACACACACTCAGACACCAGACACGCACATACATTGCTCCTTGAATCAAGAGCACAAAAGAATGCATAACTCAAGATTAAAGGTGCCCATTAGCTTAGAGAATAAAAGTTGTTCCATTGTTCTCTTAAAGGCAGGTTAAACAAACAGGCTGAATTCTCTGCAGGATATCAGGCAAACTGACCTCAAGGTGCATCAGCAGCTTGGTTGTGAGGTACATAAAAAGTTCCAGTCTCTCTGCATATAAGAGATATTTTCATAAAATGATCACCACAATTTTGTATAATCAAGGCTATCACTGTATTTAATGTAAAGTAAAATTGATTAAATAAAGAAGGCTACACAAAACAAACTGGATTTCCAATAAGAATAAGTTAAACCAAATAAAATTTGTTTCTGTAAAGTTGTTAGAGTATTCACTTGACCCCGTATTTTAAAAGGCTATACAATACCAAAATCGTTTAATTCAAGTTCAAATACTATGGGATTGTGTAGAATTTTATTTGCATGCGCACATGTGTGTTGTTGTGTATGTGCATATGTATATGCATGCGTATATGGAGACTGGAGGCTGGTTATCTTCCTCCATTTTCCTCTGCTTTATTTTTGAGACTGAATCTCTCACTGAAGCTAAGATCAATCTGTTAGTATAGCCAGCTAGCCAATGAGCCGCAGGAACTCTTTGGTCTCTGCTTTTCCACCCTTAGAGTTATAGCTCACCCCACTCTAAAAGTGGTGAGAGTACTGGGTCTCTAAACTTAGGTCCTAATATTTGCATGGCATACACTTTACCTACTGTGCCAACTCTATAGTTTCACAATGAGTTTCCATAAATAATTATACATTGAAAATAGTACAGAAGAAATGGTCAGGAGGTGAGATGACCATGAACTCTGGCTCTTCTATTGATAAGCAGAGATGCTGGCCAACCTATTCAACCTTTGGAACCTCGATTGCCTGTGAGTTGAGCCCTTGTGTTTAGGATTGTACTGAATAAAATGTAAATGTATTAAGCCTTTGAGCTTGACATCTACTTAAGAAACATTAATAATGGAAAATAGTTCAAATTGTGCACATTTTAAAAGCATATTACTTTCAAAGATATCACTAAGACACACCAGGTTTGTTTGTTTTTTTTTTTTAACATTACCTGACCTAAAAGATTATTAGAATACTTATGTCTAGAAAATAACTTTAGATCAATACTATATTTCTTTATAATTGCACACATGCAACATGGGATTTTTTGGGAATTACCAGAACAAAACTGAGGAAAATTAGAAAATTCTCTATGCTATGCAGATTTCTGATTCTTCCAATATTCTATGAAAGCAGCATATCACTGAAAACCAGGAGTCAGTTTTATCTTAACACAATTAAGGAAGGTAAAAGCTTGTAAGTGCAAAGGGGAGCGTTATTTTGTTAATAACCAAACAACTATCTTAGACTATTAATGAGATACCAATCTGACTGAGGAGAATGTCTGGAAATCGCTGTAATTGAAAATGATGCTGAGGAAAATAGTTAACTAAGCCATTCCAGGCCTCCCGCGGGGTTTCTCCTTTATGTGTCAGAATAGTAACTTTTAACCCCCAAAAGGCAAACCCAGACTCAGACCCACTGTGCTCCCCCCGACCCCCATGATTCAAAGCAAATATGGGCAAAATACAGTCTTTACAGACATGAGTCAGTGCACACAGTGCCATAATACATTCTTTACAGACACGAGCTTCTGTTGCTGAATCTTCTGTCAATGCAGGAGTCTGGGGCATGTGGAGGAAGGGTCTAAGCTTACGTTTTGTTTCTTAATGTGCTTTCACAGTTAAAGTGAGGGAATTAGCACAGAATGGAATACCCTTGAAGAAAGACATTTATCTTCTTCTTTTCTCCGTGGTGGATTGTTGAGAAGTGAAGAAGCATCGGTCTCACAAACAAATCTCCTACTGCCCTAAATAGATCCACAGTCTCCTTTAACAGAACACAAAGTCGGGCAGTATCCCTGCCAGAGCAGCCCTTCCTCGGGATATTCCTCTACTATGACAGGACAGAAGCATCTCTAATACAAATCAACACTCTTATTTCCAAAGTAAGCACTTTAAAAGGAGGCTTGAGCAAGAAAACACAAGTTTGCTGAGCTGTGTGCTCTGACAGTGGGTGCAAGATGAGCCTGCGGATCGGATTGCATTGCATTGCACTGAGCCTTGCAGCTTGTTTGGATGCATTTTCAATTGCACTGAATAAACAGCATGGGATGTTTGATGAGTGTTAATATGCAAGATGTCACAATTAGATGTGATTGTTCTTTTAAATCACCCTGCTTCTTTTGTATTCTTCCTTTGATCTCCCACAGACAGAGAGAACAAAATTTGTAATTTAAAACATATTGACTTCGACTCAAAAATTTATTTACACATTGTAAAATTCATCGTGAGCTGAATCTTATGGTTAGATGGGAAAATATCTTTGGCCTATAAAAAAGGTGGCAATTTCTTTCTCTTCTACACGTGGTGTTTCATGGCACTTTCCGTGCTAAATTCTTGACATTAAGTTTAAAGTAACTTTCTGTAAATGATATATCCTGTAAAATTTGAGAAATGTCAAGGAACCTGAACTCACATGGAGGCAGGATATAAATACACTTGTTCTGTATTATTTATAAATATGGTTATGAGTTCTTACTTTTATTTATTTTTCAATACATGCAAGCATTCTACCAACTTGATCTTCTATTCATATACTGACAATTTTCAACATAGGATTCTGTGGGGTCTGCCTATGGGATCCTGATTCTGAGTAGGTTTGTTGACCGATTTTCTAGTTTCTTGAAATTATTAAATTATCAATAAAGAAAAAATGTTCACATATAACCTTCAGTCTTGAAAAGACACTGTAGCATACAATGCTTCAAAACTTGTGTATTTGACAAAGCCTGTTTCTACATTAGTATATGCAGGGTCAGCCGGGGAGTTGCTCAGTAACTTAAAATTACTATTCTACCTGTAGTTTTTCTTCAAGCCATGACTTTCTCTTGGTGGTGTTCAATTTACCTGACTCTCGCCACTCTTAATGTGTTTCTATTCTTTGTAAAAACATCTGGTTATCACTTATGTCTGTTAACTTGTTCTTACTAATGATCTATTTTAATTTTGTTCTCTCTAGGATATAGACCCACTGCTACCTGGATTTGATTTATACAAGAGAAATCTACATCAATGGCCACTCTTACCACATTGCTACTATGGGAAACAGAATGGTCAATAGGAGATGTCCTGATGAATAGTGATGATTGAAGATGCGGCATCTGTCTGTGTGAAATCAATGGGAGCTACTTACTGCATGAAGAGTGCTTTGAGCATTCCTTCACAAGCTCATATTTGAGAAACTGGAGCTGCATTCTACCACCATTCCATCTTTCTCCAGTGGATACAAATATACTTGCCTTGCTGTACCAGACAAATAGACAACTAATGTGGGACCATGGCACTTCCCAGATGCATGTGGCCAAATTATGTTTGGAGAGCTATGATGGCATGTGTGGTCCACAGGGGATCCGGTGCCCCATTGACTCTCTGCTTGTTGGGATGTTTGCTACAGACTTTTCACGTACTCTCTCAAAAGTTGGATGATGTAGACCCATTGGTTACTACTAACTTTGGCAAGATTAGGGGAATTAAGAAAGAACTCAATAATGAAATTTTGGGTCCTGTCATTCAGTTTCTTGGGGTTCCATATGCCGCTCCACCAACAGGAGAACATCGTTTCCAGCCTCCAGAACCACCATCTCCCTGGTCTGACATCCGGAACGCCACTCAGTTTGCTCCTGTATGTCCCCAGAATATCATTGATGGCAGATTGCCTGAAGTTATGCTTCCTGTGTGGTTCACTAATAACTTGGATGTGGTTTCATCATACGTCCAAGACCAGAGTGAAGACTGTCTATACTTAAACATCTATGTCCCAACTGAAGATGGTGAGTTCATTGCAGGAACACAGGGAGATGTGTATTTATTTTCTATTCTAAGTTCTAACAATATTAATTCACATGTACTGGTAGTATGCATGGCTTTTCCTGTTGGCATGTAGACATATTTTACATGCTTGCATGCTGCTTCTTTTTGTTTTTGTGTGTCAGTGTATCTGTTCTTATTTTTTCACTGTGCCTACTCATTTTCTTTCTTCCACAGCACGTATATTTAGGTAGAAATGGGCTCCTAATTTCCATTTCCTACCAAATGACTCCTGAGAAGATGCATCAACGTTCCCTCATTGCATGTGCAGGCTCAACGAATTGGGGCTCTTTGGCACTCAGTAAAAGCAGGAGTGTACTAAGTTAGATAGTGGTGTTGCATGTTCCGGCGGTCTGTGATAGAGCGCCATGTTATTTTCTAGTCTTCTATTCATTTTTCAGTAAAAAGAATATCCAAGGAATGTGCCAGAAAACCCGGCAAGAAAATATGTAGAAAAGGAGGTATGTATGAAAGTGAAAATGAAAACCATGTATAAGTTTACAGAGGAAGAGCGATACTCTCCCAAAGGATGCCTTGCTGATGCTGGGGAGTGAGTGTTAGGTGAATGGTGGGCCAGAGGAGCCAGCCCAAGCTGAGCAGATATTGCTGGGGAAGCTCCTTGCTGGAACCTGTGTTCTCGTATGGGCAGTGGCCCCATGAATGTGGCTTTTGCCAAGACTTTGCCCATAAAGGAAAAGATACCTCACTCTTATGCTGCCTAAGGAACCCAAACAGGACTGCCTTTATATATAGGTGGTCAGACTTGGTTTCTGTACTCTTCCTGAACATGTAGAGGTGTGCGACCTTCTTCAAAATAGTCAGTTCAGTCAAAACCTTTGTTTTCTGTTGGCGTATTCTGAGCTCCTCCTGTATACCTTGTGGACTTCCCGAGCGTAAGGGTGAACCAGCTACAGCTACAGGGCATTTACTATTACTAGGTCATGGTGATATTTCCCCCCCAAGAGTCGTTTTTATTTTTAGTTACTCTTCTAGAAGAAAATGAGATATTTTGTTCTTTATGTGAAATATTTACAGTCTCCAAACGTCTTTAACATTTATATATTTATGTTAAACAATTTAAAACATGGGGAAGAACATGATTCAGAGGCTACAATTAAATCAACCTTCAAATCATCCTCTAGCCAGATTGAGCAAATGTAGACACTGACAGCTGCAGGCTCGCATTGAAATGCAGCATGTCCACACTCTGTTTTTATATAACAGTCAGGAAATCACTCATAGGAGTGTGTGATTTTCTCCAGCAGTAAATCTTCTAAGTGTTATTTTGACCTTATTCATAACTTGATAGAAATTTCAATCTTCCTACAAAAGTCATATTAGTATTCCAGTGTTGTATATCCCATCTCTCTATGCATGGGTCAGACTTCATTATGGCATCTTTGTGGGGAAGGGAGTGACTAAATGGTTCTGATTTATGAGATTGTATTGTAGGGAAGATACTTAGGTTACAAAATTATCAACCTTCCATCAGAAGTATTTTCTTTAAGTTGCTTGGGTGACATAGAGTTTGGCTTAAAACAAAACAAAACAAAACAAAACTTAAGGGCATAGTTTGGGTCAAATGCATAGTATGCTTAAGAAGATATGTGGAGGAAGCAGAGTGCTTTTAAATCACCAAAGTTCTTCTTTTAATTTTCAAATGAGAATAACAGCAGTGGTTTACACGCCTTCAACTAATGTACAATGCCGCAGAGGTTATTATTATGCGGCTTATCAAGCACATGTAATTAGCTAAGTGACTTTCGCCTCCTATCACAAAGCTGTTGATTCACAAAGTCATAAATGAAGATACTGTTGAAGAATGCATAAATAGAGCATAATGCATAAAAATAAGTGTGATTAAGAAAAGAAAGATCAGGGCTCCAAAAGGTGAGATAGTAAGCAAGAAAATGCCCTTTCTTCTCATAGGACTTCATAGAGAAAAATAGACTTAGTAGTAAATTCTTTTTCTCTGTTCTTTGGTTTGCTGGTTCTACATGCCTATACGAGAGTTGGCAAAGAGTTGTGTAGGCTGGCCTGTTTACTTTGGCAACCTTTGAGCTAATTTATAATTAGATTGGGACAATGTCTACAGATGCCCACTGCCTGTGTGCTGCTATTACGCAGTGCTAATTAGGCACTATTTAGCAATCCTTTTGTTTAAGAACTGAACATATCTTATAATTAAAGAAGACCTGCTCCTTTTTAGTTGATGATTTATTACCCTAAGTCTGAATAACTAATAATTTAAGTGTAATATTCTATACAACTAGGATGTTATAAAAATACAAACTAAACATTTATATTTGACTCTTAATGAAGCAATGAGTTTTCCTAAACTTTTAGTTTTGTATTTAGTTTTTACAATAAAAGGTTTATTTTAGTCAATTTAAGAAACTTATAAAAGTGCACGGGTTGACAAGTGCACACCTGGCATCCTGGCACTTGGGAGATAGAGGCAGAGCAGGAGGATATAGGTTTCAAATACATCTGTGGCTATACAATAAACTGGAGGCTAGCTTGTGTTATATGTACCCTGCACCAAGAAACTACAGAAAAAAATGATAAGGGAGAAAGAGAAGAAAATATCATTCTGTTTTAAGAAATCATTGGTAATTTCTTAACTATTTATGAATGCATTCAATATATCCTACATATAGACTATGAGTTTTTTGAGCAGTGCTGTAGAGGATCTTCAACAATGGCTCAGAAACTGAGTAACAGTTGTGTTATACTTGGTCCAATTGCTAGTTTTTGTCTTGCCAGTATTTACCTCTTTTCTTTTAAATGTATAGCGTCACTTGCAGAGGCACATAGGCCTGGATACTGTGCCAATCCCACTATCATCTGGGCATATTTTATTCACTCAGAACTATTTTTTAATTGACAATTATAAAGATGTAGTAATCAAGTGAGTTAGTAATAAATGAGGCAGACAAAGCATTCTCTTCTCAGAGAGCTTACATCCAAATGACTTTGCAAAGAACAACGCATTTTCTTTTCTTTGATCTGTACAAAAGGAAGAAAAATTTCTCCCTCCAGGAGATGTCATGTTATATTTTTAAAATACCTTTTGCAACACTCTCCTCTGCATTTGAAGTTAGAAAACACATTTAAAGAATAGCATCAAAGGGCTGCCTTTGTTTTAAAACAAGTCTCTGTTACACATTTTAATGTATCTTTCTATATGTCCCAGGATAATTTTAACTATATGTTAATTGCTTTCTAGACATTCTAGACATTGCCTTCAGAGTTCTGTCAATTTTAAAAAAATGAAAAGAAAATGAGTTATTAAAATTAGATGCTAATGCAGAACACTTGAACACACTAGTGACATAGAAGATGGAGTTTTGCATGTGGAGTGGATCAGGTGTTTTCACAGTTTAGCCATTTAATCATTACAACAACGTTATGAGAAAATTATACCATAGTTCTTGCCCATAGCATTTATTAAATAGGTTATATTAAATCACCCCATGCGGGAAACACGGCTTAGTCAGTAAAGTGATGCAAGCACAAGGGTCTGGATTCAGACTCAAAGCACAGGATGGTGACAAGCCAGGATGGTGACATGTGTCTGTAATCCTTCCTGGCGAGACAGAGCCATCTCCTGACCTCATTAGCCAATGAATTTAGTCAGTCTTGATCTCCAGAGCTGATCATCCGCTTTCATCTCCGTTCCCTTCCCTTCCCCTCCATCTCTTTTATGTTTTTCTTTCTTGCATATGCAAACATATCAAAAAATTAAATTCTCTCTACTCACAATATTTTTCACAATTTCAGACCTTATAGAACTGGAATTTGATCAAGCTAGTAGAAACAACTCATTTACAAAAGCATGTCCACTGTCCATTCTAATAAATTTTTTGTTGCCTTTATTGTTGCTGTATTTTTCCTAGAGTTTTTGTTAACTTTGGTCTTTTATCCTCTTCACACTTGTACTGCTACATACTCTGGTCTCTCTCATTTCCCTTTCCCAGTTCTCTCCCGTTCCCATCAATCTCCCTCTTATCCAGTAATACTCTTTCATCTATTTAATACTTTTGAGTTTTGTTTGCTCTCTCACAGAGTTTAATATTATTCAATCTTATTCAATCCTGTGCAGGATTTTTTTTTTTCTGCCAAGGCCAACACCCAGCACATTCTTCTAGGAAGCTACGCAGAGGTAGTTTTAACTCATTTCAGTTTCCCTGTGTTTCTAGGTTTCTGTCTTGTGAGACTTGCTAGCAATGAGGTGATCAAATATCAGGCAGTAAATACATAAAGAAGGAACAGAAGATTAGAATCTGCAAACAAGTTGATTGCCTTCTGATTCTGTGGCTAAGGAGTCCTGCATTCTTCTGGAACTTGAGTGTTATTTCCATAGCTCTCTGGAGATGAATACAGATTTATTTTTCTGGTTGTGATATTTTGTGTATTCACTTCATTTCTCCTCCTTTTCATTACATGGATATCCTTATAGATGACTCTGTTGTCATTCCTTACGGCTTAAGCATGTTCCTGTTTTCAAAAATATCTGACTTCTATGTTTGCAGTGTTTACTTGAGATCATATATAAGGCAACCAAGGAAATTTCTAGCAAATTTAAGTTTTATT
Organism: Mus musculus; assembly: GCF_000001635.26. Taxonomy (NCBI): domain Eukaryota; kingdom Metazoa; phylum Chordata; class Mammalia; order Rodentia; family Muridae; genus Mus; species Mus musculus. Next base: position 26,128,608 of record NC_000069.6, on the reverse strand, counting down.
TGATTGATTGTTTAACATAAGGGCTGAATCAACTGCTATCACCTTTCACATTTTAGGATTTTAGCAAGAGTTATATTCCAGAATCATATGCCTTCTGGATCCATATTTCTAAATCCTTCATTCATTTAACAAATGTGTATTGATTGCAAACTGTGTAGGAATTATTGTTCTAAGTTCAGTGATATCATTAGTCCACAGGAAAACAATTTCTTCCTTAGACTCAGGTAATGGAAAATTTTAATTTAATTTAATAGGAGTTAAGGGGAGAAGCCCTGTGGATGTGTAGGATGAAGACAACTTTGTCAAAGGATCCTCAAGATTGTTTTTGTTTAACCTAAAGCCAGGGATCTGTCTTGTGCATTTCCTGAAGAGTTCAGAGTGCTCATATGAGGGAGAATTAATGGAGAAAAGCATTGAGGTTCAAGCAGGTTGGACTTAATTGTAAAAGACAGAATAGTTGACACATTGAGAGAGGATGGTAAGAGAGTATACAGATGTAGAGAGGACAAAAGAAACTACTGTGTACCAAGAACTGAAAGCTACCTACTCAGAACAGGAGGGCAACAATGGAAATTGTAGTTTCTTTATGTGCTGAAGATCATATTTATTGGTAAATTTCTTATATTTTGTGACCAAATCCTGACCTTACACAGTAGAATATTCTAAATTCCATCAACTAAGATGGAAAGGGGGAAATATAGAATTGTCTGGACCTTAGCATAGTAGGAAGATGCTGTTTGGTTTTGCCCATCATAAATTAGAGTTGTCATTACTCATCCACAGATAAACATTAAGGAACCAGTGTTCTGAGCCAACAGCATGGACCATGGCTATAAATGTGGTATATGCTGAGATTTTTAGAATTCCTATATTAAACATGGTAAAGGAAGCCAATAAATGTAGAGAGACAACGACTCCAGTGTCTGATTTACAGAAGCATTCCAACTTAAAGGAGACAGTCAAAAATACTTGTTGTCTGAGAGTTGTGTTAATCAACGTTGCATTCCTGTAACACATTATCACATATTCACTTTAAGGGAAAGTTTTATTTTGGCTCCTGGTTTTGATCCATCATTGCTTGGCCTCATTGCCTTTGGTCTGTGGTGAAGTGGTACATTATTGAGGAGTTTTATAGAGAAAACCTGCACAGGGCAGGTGTTTGGGAAACAATGCGTGTGTTTCTTTCATGACTAGGCCCTTCTTTCCACCACACCGCACCTCCTGAAGTGTTTAGTGTTTACCAACAGTACCAAAGGCTGATGAGAAAGAAGCCTTTAACACATGACATAGGGGAAGCATTGAAGCGACAGAACATAGGAAGAAGCAAATCAAGATTCTGTTGTTGTTGCTGGCTAAGCTAAAAAATGTAAGACAATACACACATGTCCACCTCAGCTCCACAGAGTGGAGTGGTGCTATCTTACAGTGAGTACCAAACTATGAGAGTGGGAGGCGGTCATGAGGGCTGGAGCATACATGGTTGTTTTAAGGAGTTGTGAAAGCAGAGTCGGTTATGTAACTAGGTGAAGATTGATGAAACAAAGAATTACTTGGATATAGTAGATAAACAAATAATGTAAATGTACAGGGAATATTGTAGACTTTCTGGAGTACTATCAATGAATCTGTGAAAAGGGGCATTTAGCATCGTCATTGGAAAGGTTGCACTAAAAGAATGTCTATTTTCACTTAAGATAACATGGTAAAGGGGAGAGACATGATGTGAGTGCATGGGTAACAGTGGTGGTGGGATTGATGCTCTTCTGGGGTTTCTCTATTCTATTTGATGCATGATGGCATAGGAAAAGCAGAGGGAATTAACATAGGCAAGATGGTCCTACAGTGTTGACTTTTAGCCTTATTTATACATTCAATATTACCACAATGCTGTGACATTTTTTTATCCCAATGGAGAACAGAAGAGCCCGAAATCTTGGCCAGAGGTTCATCATGTTTTCATAGCCAACTAGCCAAGTTTCCTTTGAGGTGATAGCTTCAAAATGAAGGGACTCAGAGCAACAGAAACAGGCTGATGACAGCAGCAATAGTCGTTTGCTTTAGGAATTATGCATCAAATAGAAAATAATATTGGTGGCCAGTTTGCTACTATAAAACTACCCTGTGTGAAAATAATTAATTACAACCTCTGATCCATTCACTGTTAGAGATTTAATGAAAATCAACCATTCTTCCCCTCTCCCCCCCCCTTCCTTTTATCTTACCTTCTTTTTAATTCTAGGTGTTGAATTTGGTTTTTTGACAATTTTATGCATGTTTACAGTTCATTTTATGTGTGTGCCCACTCTGACCCTCTTTTAATTCCCCCTACCCCTGTCATTCTACTCTCATCCATATAGATACCTTTCTCACACTCATGCCTTTCCTTTTTTTTTGTTTTTTGTTTTTTGGTTTTTGGGGTTTTTTTGTTTTTGTTTTTTTTGTTTTGTTTTTTTTTTTTTTTGGGTTTTTTGTTTGTTTGTTTGTTTGTTTGTTTTCTGTTTTTGGGGACAGGGTTTCTCTGTGTAGCCCTGGCTGTCCTGGAACTCACTCTGTAGACCAGGCTGGCCTCGAACTCAGAAATCCACCTGCCTCTGCCTCTTGAGTGCAGGGATTAAAGGCGTGCGCTGCCACACCTGGCTTCATTCCTTTCTTTTCCCTTTCCTTTCCTTTCCTTTCCTTTCCTTTCCTTTCCTTTCCTTTCCTTTCCTTTCCTTTCCTTTCCTTTCCTTTCCTTTCCTTTCCTTTCCTTTCCTTTCCTTTCCTTGTCCATAAGGTTGAAGCTATCTATTGGGTTCACAGTTGACACACAATTGAAAATAACAATTGTTCGTCCTTCAGAACACTGCAATAGCTAAAAATTCATCAGCGATGAATAGAGTTCCATTAGCACGTCTCAGAGAGTAATTGACTGTGACAAAGTTTTGAGAGGCTCCAGTGAGCTACTGAAGCCGGTAGCAGCCATGTGATCACAAAAGCTGAGTTTTTAAAACAGAGTTTTAAAATCATTTAATTTAAATTTAAATTTTACTTTAAGGTCTATATGAACACATGTGTGCATGTCCATATGTGCCCATGTGTGTGTGTGTCTAGGTATGCATGTAGGTTGAGGTCATCAGTGACGTTCAGTGCTGTTTTTCATCCTCCCATCATATGTTTTGAGACAGCATCTCTCATTGGCCAGCATTTACACTATGCTGATTATCTAATGAGCTACATGAATACTCCTGTATTCATGTCCCCAGCAGTGGTATTGTGAGTGCTATCAGGCATGCCTATTTTGCATGGTTTCTGGGAATCAAGCAAATGTATTCATACTAAAATGCCAGGTATATTACCAACTAAGCCATCTTGGTAACTCTTTGGTTAATTTATTTTTAATTGATACATAAAACATAAAAGTTGTAGATATTAAGGAGAAGATTCACTTTGTTATGACATGTATATTCAAAGAAAGGCATGCATATATATGTATGGTGTGTGTATGTATGTATAATCAAATATTAATCACTTATGTTGTAAACACTCCTATGCTTTTCCTCTATCTTTTTAAAATAGATAGGATGTAATCATTGCCAGGAGTCACCATATTGGGCAACACACAGTGCTTCTTGTCTGTCTTTACCTGTAACTTGGTTCCCTTTGTCAGTCTCTCATGATTTCTCTCTCGCTACTTTCTCCCAATAATGGGAAACATTATTGTATTTTCAACTTCTTTGAGACCATCTCTTTTAGGTCATGCATGATGGTATCTCTGTGCAGCAATTATTTTCACATGACCCTGCACCAGTGCACACACTTCTTTATGTAGCTCTCCCTGAACTTATATCTGCTTATATCTGCTGCAAAAACTGAGATCACTGATCTGAAGATGGCAGACCTAAGATCAAGGAAGAAGTCAGCAAAGTTGCTTCCAGCAGATGCCATAAAGGCAGATTCCTGCTTCTTTGCAATTCTGGAGGCCAACAGTTGTCTTCAGTATCCTGTCCCATGCGGAGGCATCAGTTCAGTCTCTATTCTGCTGCCTTAAGACCTTCTGCTCTTTTCATGTGATCTTTATATGAAGTTTCCCAGCAGTAGGTTTAAGGTCCATCCGAATCTGAGATGGTTTCATCTTATTTACACTTCTATTACACTTGTATAACCCACCACTGCATTTCTTTGTCTCCTTGAACTAATTGAGGGCCATAACCTGCATGGCTTGAAAAAAAAGTTTTTGTTTTTGTTTTTTGTTTGTTTATTTGTTTGTTTTTGTCTCATAGTTTTGGATGAAATTAGTATGCCAGAAGAGTGAGTATCTTCTAAGATCTTTTGAGATATGTCTTTGAAATGTATATTCCCTTCCCTCCTTATCTCTTCACAGTGTTATCTTTGTAACTATGTCTATGTTCACATTCTTTTTATTAATATCTGTTTGTGTTACATGAGTATTTGCTTTCATGTTGATATGTGTGCCATATTTGTCCCTGGTGCCTAAAGTGGCCAGAAGAGGGCACGAGATTCCTGGAACTAAAATTATAGATGACTGTGTGCTGAGAACTGATCCTGGCTTCTCTTCAAGCTCAGCAAGTGCTCTTAACTGCTGAAGATCCATCTCTTATGCTGAAATTGTTCTTTCTCAATAGTAGCATTGGTCACACTGGACTGGATATTAAGCTCATGAACTCATCTTGACAAATCACATCTGTCATTACCTTGTTTTCAGAGAGATTATTTTTGGAAGTACCTATGTTAAGAATTTAATCTGCTCATTTTGACAATCCAGCACACAAAAGTTGTGGTCTGAGTTTCTAGATGACCTAAATTCTGGTTTTTAATATTTTGGCATATTTCATACATAAGTAAAATATTTACATCATATCCAGTCCTATTTCTTCACATTCCAACTTCTCCTATGCCCCCACCACTGGATTGATTTAAAATTGTACAATCACTATGAGTACTATATAGGTGAAGAAAAATGTGATTCATATTAAATGACTTCTGTAAAGTCACATGACTGTGGGCATAGGAAAGAAGTTCTTGTGGAAATTAAAACTTAAGGTTTTAAAATTTGTTTTAAGCTATCTTTTTTTTTTTTTAATCATGGTACCATGCAGTACTCCCTATGCTTTTAAATAATTAAGTATTTGATTTTGTGTGTCAAAGTGTTTCTGGTTTCCATTTTATTTCTTGAATTGTCAATATTTTACTCAGATAGTTGCTTATGTGCTAACATATTTTTAACAAAATTTAATTTCTACAATGTAAAAATGTAATGATATTAATTTTGAATTCTGCTTCATTCATCACAGTTGAAAAATTGAAAAAAGTTCTTTTAAAGTAATTTTTAAGAGTTAGTTCTTTGATTACTCTAATGTTACTCACCTAGCAGGTCAAGTACTGATAGTGCTGGAGAAAACTAGAAAACTAACTAAAGGCAGGCAATCATCTTCATTAAAGCATGTAGAATGTCACAAAAATCAGATTGAAACAACAGTATAGAGAAATAGCAGCAGATATATCACTGCAACAATCATTGTAGCTTTCCTAAGATAAATTCAGATTAACCAACAGTGACCATAATTGGCTGCACTCCAACCTGGTAATGAAGTAGCAGCCTTACAGAGCTCTCCTAATAGATGTGTCAAAAGGGAATTGTCAGGTGTCCTACTCGGGACAATGCTGAAGACAGGTTCTCCTTCCTTCTCTTATGGAAGAGTCCCCATGCTACTTTCTCAAGTCTTTAGGGATACTCTTTTACAGTGCTCTGGCAGAGTAACTTTGTGGGGAATGTCAGCAAAGAGCCACACCAAAAGCAAGTTATAAACTCTCTTAGAGCTAAATTCCTCTCAGTACCTCCATGCCTCTCCAAGGTGAAGGTCAGGTTTACAGATCTCAGGCACAGATCTAATCTTCCCTTGAGAAGATGCATTGGTTGACACCTTAATTAACAAACTCTATAGAACCTGAGACTTCTGATCCGTTCCTCTTCAGCCCTGTGACAGTCAACTCCTTTCTTGGTATATCCCAAGTTGCCACCATCAAACACATTCACATTCAACCATACTCTGAAAGTGTCAGGATTTCAGCAAACATGCCTTAGTGTTGAATAGATGCTTTTCTAAAATGGCACATTATCTTTTCTTCTGTTTTCATAGGACATCAAAGTAGATTTTGTGACTTAAAAAGTTTGTAAGTCATTTATTTAGGAAATTGACTTTGTTCAATGAAAACTAAAATAACTAAATTTGGATTCTGATTTTTTTAGTATAATACTATTTAACTACATCTGAAAATACAGGGATGAGATTTTTATCTTGCTTTTATTTTGCAGAGATTTCTGGCCATCCTTCACTTTAGTAAACAACATTTTGAGAGGAAAAGAAAAAAGAGACATTATAGACAATTTACTGTGGACTTAGGTTATCATTCATTGGAGATTTTTTATTTTACTTTTGAATTTAATTTTTTCCTACAATTTATTTTGATCATATTTTTTCCCTTCCTCCAACTCTGCCCAGACTCTCTCCATTGGAAAACACTGGATTTCCCTTTTCAGTAGGTATATTGCAAATAACATCTTGGCAAGCGAGATGATGTTGTGTCCACTTCCCCTTCTCAGTGCCAGTGTTTCATGTGGTTGGAACTTGGGCAGGTCTTGTGCAGTCAGTCACTGTCTTGCTGTGTTCTTGCGTCTGGATGCTGTTGTTTTCTTTGAGCCACCTATCACTTCCATCTCTTACACTCATTCTACAGCCTTTTCTGCATAGATCCATAAAACTTGGGTAGAGGGATTTGATAAAGACACCCCGAGTAGGACTGAGTGCTCCCAAGTTTCTCACTCTGTTAATTTGTGGGTTTCTGTGGAAGAAGCTTTTCTGATGAGGATGCAGTGATTTACCGGTAGAGTGACATGCCACCAGGAATCATTGACATTTTCCTTTACCAGAGTAATAGTGGCAGGCTTTCCCCTAGGTTTATGCTTTATCTATTCTCAGGTTCTTGCCCACCTCTGGGTTCCATCTCATCCCTCAACCCAATAAGAGAGTTGTCAGTTACCTCCATAACATTTGTGCTACTTCTCTACCAATACATCTGTGGGCATGTTGTTGTTATAGGTAACAGGGTGTGTAGCTGGATGACATTGATAATTTCTTCTCTCTTTCATGTAGTAAAGATCAGAGCATCTTCCAGGGCTATGGAGACTACGTCAGTAGGGCTAAACTTGTAGGTGGGCACTGGCTCAGTTTCTCTATCTCCTTTGATATAGTAGAGTCTTCAGCCATAGGTCCTTATCATCAAGTTGTGGACGGTAACTGATAGCCTTGGCAATATAGCCTGCGGTTGGTGTGTGGGACGGTTCTATGGGACCTGGTTGGCCAATGACTCACCAAGAGGTAGCTTATTCCTGCTTGCATAAGACTTCCAGTTAGGGCAGTTCCTCACCCATCCTATGGTGATTCAGTTTATATGCTTTCCATATACGTATATATTTTAAGAAGCTGTTACAGTGAGATGTTCCCACATGGTTTTTCAGAAGGCATTTAGTGTTCACTGTCCCTCCTCATCTTCTCTCCTTTATACTTCTCTCCCATCCCCTTCTCTATTTAATTCTCTGATCTTTAGTTTCTCCTTTATTTCTTTTTAGCACTATATTCTAGCTCATCTTCTTTGAAAGATTCCCCTTTTCCTCTCGGTCTCCTTGCTAACTACCTGACCTCTGCAGTTATTTGGATTGAGATACACATATCGGAAGTGTAAAATTATAATCCACAAATAAAAGAAAACCAGCACTATTTATATTTTCTGGTCTGAGTTACCTCTCTGAGGATGATTGCACAGAGCTGTGTCCATTTACCAGAGAATTTCACTTTTCTTAACTGCTGAATAATATCCCATTGTGTGTATTATGGTTTCATCAACCATTCATCAGTTGATGGGCATCTTTACTGTTTTCAATTCTGGCTACTCTGAATAGACCAAATAGATGAACATGGATGAGCAAGTATCTGTAGTAAGATGTATTGGAGATTTTGACAGTCATCAAACAATATATGGTGATCTTGAATTCTCTAACTTCCTTCTCCCCATCCTCTCTCTTAGCCAGATCCTCTACTGGCTAAGGTGCCCCACTGACCAAAGTGCTGAAGTTATGGATTGCTCTTCACTGGAGATTTTGAAAGTCATTAGAGAACTTTGGTTTATTGCCAAGGGGACAGGGAGTATTTTTGTCCTCTTGCAGCATGCATTGCAAGGACCTTAGAGAATGTGTTGATTCTCATGTCAGTATTTTCAAGTATAGTTATTCTGATATGTATTAAAATAACCAAATGAGGGGAAGCAGCTTTTCTGAAGAATGAAAAAATAAAAAGTAATGATGCTGATATTCGGCGCTGTGTTCCCTATAACAAAACATTTAATTAAATCTTTAAATGTGGACAGAACACAAAATATGCACACCAGACTAAAACACATCAGGCGGAAACAAAACTGTAATTATATCAAGCCTGCCTTCCTGAGCCTGCCTTACTTCCTCTGCCAGAAGGCAGAGGTTTAAAACTTTAAATCCATCCATTTTTAGAACAGCCTCTCCCATACCTGTGGCCCTTTCTGTAAAGCTCTGAGCGCTTTGGCTACTGATGCTACAGCTGCTGCTTTTCTGACTGTAGCCTGTGGCTTCCAGACATCAAGGAACAGCTGTTGCTCTCCAGTTCCTTTTCACATATGGGGAGGCTTTGGGTAGACCCCAAAGACACTAGTTAAAAGGGCTTTCAACAGCTACCCACAAGAGGGTTCTCTATCTCAGGAAAGAAGCACAAAGAGAGCAAATGAGGTAAGAGGGCTGGGGAGGGAGGTAAGAGACCATCATAGGCTCATGAAGAAAGTAATGTGTGTGTGTGTGTGTGTGTGTGTGTACATCAATGGACACGTGTGTGTGTGTGTGTGTGTGTGTGTGTGTGTGTGTGTGTGTGTGTGTGTGTGTGAGTGAGTGTGTGTGTGTGTGTATACATCGATGGGCACGTATGTCTGTGTGCTTATGTGTGTGATGAGGCCAGAGGTAAATCTCAGATACCCTTTATTAGATACCATTCATTTATATTTAGGCTGTCTCTTGACCTTGAACTTACCCCATAGGTTGGGTTCTGGGGATCCAACTCAGGCCCTCACATTTGTAAGACATTACCACTGAGTATTTCAACACAAAATCACCCAGGACAAAAATGCCACAGGACTGACAACTTGGTCCTTTATGTGTGTGAAAAGGCTAGTAGGTATCCGTGGAGACAGTCTTCGAAGAAAAACAAAACAGAACAAACAAACAAAAACCCAAACCAAACCAAAAAACAAAAGAGCTGTTTGTACACTTTAAGGCTGCAGTGATCAAACCTCAGTTCATGAGGGGCCTCTCTGGGTGCGGACGCAAACTGTGTGTGCATGCTCTAACCCTCCGGATATCTGATGACTCTCACACATGCTATCATCTGTCCTTTCTTCTCTATTCCTTCACCTTAACTAAAACCTCCATCATTACTTCTCTTAAAGCCCATCACATGCCCACATTATACTTTTATCTATTTTAAACTATTTCTCTTTCCTCAAGTATGAATAGATATCTTAAAATTAAATTTTTAATTAGCAGATTTCCTCATAGCACCTTTGTAAACTCAGTTTCGCTTGACTTTCTCCTCATCTCTGCTTCACATCTCCATGGAAACACTTCCATCTCCAGGGTTTCTCTTCCCCTCTCATGTCACATGGCTCTAGTATGCTTGCACCCTTGACCATTTAAGCCTCTTTATTCCTCCTCTCATGGGCCATTTCCTCCTTTCCTGGTCTTTACATACATTCCTTCCCAACTAAATGCATCTATGTATATGAATTAGAATCTAAGACCCCCACATAAAAAGGATGATAGGCTTGTCCTTCAGATTCTGGGCGACCTTATTTAATATAATATTTTCCAGTTCCATCCACTTCTTGAAAATTGTATTTATTATATCGGAATAATCCCATTGTATATACATACCAAGCTTTCATTATCTGCTCAATTGTTGACAGACACATAGCCTTACTCTATTTCCTTGCTAATTTAAAAACAATAGCAGTACATGCAGACTCCTCCACAGAGAATCCAGAGAGAGATTAATTTAAACTATGAAATCTATCGTAATTTTTTGCCTTAATTCCTTTGAGGATTCCTTGATGCTTTTAAAATATCAGAGACACCAGGATACAGACCCTGAAAGGGATAGTAATTCCACAGAAAGACCAACAGTGTCAATTAACCTAGACCCTTGAGGCTCTCAGAGACTGAACCACCAACCAAAGAGCATACAGGGGCTAGGCCTAGTCTTCCCCACACATATGTAGCAGATGTGTGCTTGGTCTTCATAAAGGTCCTGAGCCAGCGGAGCAAGGGCTATCCCAAAAGCTGTTGCCTGTATGTGGGATATGTTATTCTAGGTGGCCTGCCTTGTCAGTGGGAGAGAAAGCACCTAGCTTTGCAGAGACTTGAAGTGCCAGGGTGGGGGAAATCCAGGGGCTCCAATCCATCCAGAGTAGAAGAGGGGGATGGGGGAAGAATTGCTGGGAGGTGGGGTGGGGAAGTGGGTGACCGGGAGCAGGTAGTGAGTGGGATGAAAAGAAAAAACTAATATCAGAGCCACCTGGTGCCAGGTCTCTACGATGTGGTAGACTGATTGCTGTGTATCTTTGCAGTCTCATGCCATGGATTTTCCCTTCTATATATGTTTTTACCTTGCTTGTCTTCTGATAAAGCCAAACCAGTTTCTACCTGAGGGCATTTGCACATCCTTTGCACCAAAGCCCATGATTTTTACCTCTTTTGGTGCCTTCCGCAGTCTGTCAAACTTTTATGCCTTGTCAAAGCAGCTTTTGCTGATCACTATTTGAACAAAACCTTGTTCTCTTGGTTCACACTTCTTTTTCATCTCTTGCTTATCACCTTTGTGACATTTTACTCTGTTTATACTGTTTGCCTCAGAGGACCATTTCTCCCACTCACTCTCATACTCCCAGCACTAAGGAGGGATTTATCAAGTGTTCACTGAAAACAATGTAGTTTGTTAGACTTTTCCAGCATCTGCATTTGTTTGAGCCATACACACACACACACACACACACACACACACACACACACACACACACACACACACCATTATCCCTCTCTAGATAACAGTGAATCTTGGTGCTTTCTTCTTTGCAATCAATGTTTGTTTATGGTACAGTGCTTCCCAAATGAAGGAGATTTCAAAGCCAACTCCAGGGTCCTTAACTAAGAAATAACAGTGTTCAGTGGCTCAGTGTCTGACAGATAGAACCTGGCCTCCTCTCTGGAGGCCCTTGGGGCCTAGTGGCTGCCAACAGCAGAGGCTCTTGGCTCTCTGCCTTGTATGTGAGAGTCAGTCTATTGCTACTGTTCTGAATTTATATTTTAATACAGGATGCCAACAATACATTTGTTTAATCGGTGCAGCCATACTGATCTTCCTGTACTGGGCTAGACATTTCACTTTCTTTTCTGACCTGCTATTTTAATTTTCATTCCTCTCACCGAGTTCCAGTGTTCATTACCTGACCAGTAGACCCTTACTCTTAAGTATTATTTTTTCCTTTCTCTTTTTCCTGCTATCTAATACTATGACAGATCTGGCTGCCATTTTACCAGACCATTTTAGTGTAGAGTGCCACCCAGGCAGGGGGCGGAGTATGCTTCCAGATGATCAAAGAGTTCAGCTCAATACATCAAGAGACTATATATATATAGTTTCTTGATGCATATATATATATATATATATATGTGTGTATATATATATATCATGTAATGGCCTACAGGTGTGTCTGAAAATACATTGCAGAGTTGTTAGAGAACAAGGTGTTACATTCCTCATAAGGCCAGCTTCATGGGCCAAGTATCTGTATAATCAATGTGGTTCCTAAATGCAGAATAGCCACTTAATAGTTCACAGCATGTGCATGTTCATAAGTGTGTGTGTGTGTGTGTGAGGGTTTGTCTGTGTACCCACTCACATGCATAAATTTGTGTGTGTCTATGTGAGTGTGTGTGTAGGTGGGTTTATGTATGTACACATGCATGTGCATGAGTGTGTGCCTGTGTGTTTGCATGTGCATGTGTGAATATGTGTGTGTAGGTGCTATGGCCAGCTTGTAGATATCAGAGGACCATAGATGGGACTTAGTTATGTCCTTCCAGTACAAGTGTTATCAGGACTAGATTCTGGTCTCGGGCTTGGTGGAAAGTGCCTTTTTTTTTTTTTTTTTTTGCAAAACCATCTTGGTATCTGAGAAGGGACTTTGGACACAGCATGTTCTAGCTCATGTGAAGGCCTGTGGTGGATGCTGGTGGATGCCGGTCATTTGCACTCAGCCTTCTGTTGATCTACTCATCATTCCTTTGTAGATGTCTCCAGAGTGTGTTATTTGGTTTTTTTCCTCTTAGATAATTAGTAACAAGTTTTCTCACAAGCAGGTTTCACTTAATCAATAGGAGCACATAGACAGCGAGACTCTATTGTAGGCAGGCTACTTTAGGCAGAGATTGGGGATCATGGGTGATTCAGGATTTGCTAAATAGTAATCAGCTTAGGTCCCTGAGAAAAGTGGATACGCCAGTGGGTTTAACGTTTAAAAAGGAATCCTGGACACTTGTGGCTTGTGGGGCACAGTACAGACTTTGTTGACCTCAGGGGTCTCACTATGGAGTCAAAACAAACTTCACCATGGAATGGCCTACAGGTGTGTCTGGAAATACATTGCAAAACTCTCAGAGAACAAGGTGTTACATTTCCCATATGGTTAGCTTCACGGACCAAGAATCTGTGAAATCAATGTAGCTCCTAAGTGCAGAATAGTATCTTAAGAGTCCACAGTCGTCATCGTCTTGAAATTCCTATTAGCTTTAACAAGGGATTCCTTGTTTTTATTTTGCATTGACCCTAGCAGTTATGCAGTGGGTTACCTTTCCAGTTTTGACTGCTGGCGTTTCATTCATTGTTCTTGTTAGATGAGAAGGGAACCACAGGACTAGAAACACAAGCGATTATGCTGCTGTGGCTAAAAGTTTTAATGTTATTGTCTTACAAGCACAGCACTGTGCCTGTTCCCTTAGCTAGAAGGAGTATATCAGCATTTGCAGGCATTCAGCAGAGGGAAACACTACTGATGCTACAAAACTTGGGGAAAGTAAAAGGTTTGCTCTCATTTTAATCTTATTCTATTCCTCATTTATTTTGAACAGCTATTGAGTGTCTGTTCCTAAGTACTGGATACACATAGCAAGAGGAGGCATCTGCCCTTATGTGAGAATTAATCAAGTTTAAAAAAAGATAATAATTTAGGCATTGTTTTACAGGCTGTATAGCAGCTTGTATCATTCTCCCAAGGATTCTTTGAGATAGTTAGGGTTCTCACTGCTCCTTATGGTGGAGAGATGCAAAGCACAGATAACTCAACAGCTGGAAAACAAAGTAGCCAGGGCTCAAAGCCAGGAAGTTTAGCTTCACTGACTGCCTGTAGCCACTAAGTGTAATAAATGTTACAGTGCTGAGAGGGGAAGTAAGTAAAGTTTATATGTGCTTGTATGCTGCCCCAGGGATAGAGTGGCAGCTGTGCCTGGGACAGGAGCTGATGAGAATATACTTTGTCCCAGTAATCATGCTGGAAATGGGCTATGAAGGAAGAAGAAGAAGAGGTTCGTCTTCTGAGAGACCAGTAGCTAGGGGTAAAGGGGAGCCCTCTGTTCCACTGAGAAGAGCATGTGACCAGTGAAGGGGTAAGGTGGGTCCTTGCAAGTCTAGTCAACATCTAACCTTTCTGTGATATTCATGTGATAGAAAGTCACTGAATGATTTCAGTCTAGGCTTTGCAGGAATGACTGTGTAGCTTAGGGTATTTCCTCTAGCAACAGTAAAATAATGGAGTCCAAGCGGGACTTGTATCACAGAGAAACAAAATGGAGGAGGCTGATAAGTCAGAGGAAGCCAAGGTTGTAACATATTCTTGCTTGGACAAGTTTGAAAAGGAGGAAAAAAGTGTACATAGTCAACAAGTCACAATGGTGAATTTGAAAGAAACTAAGACCAAATATTGAAATACAAATTATTAAAAGGAATTGGTAGGTGTTTAATTTATTCAGATTTGCATTAATGAGTAGACAAAAATAAATTTTTCAGAAGACAAGCAACTCATAGTAAAATACACTGGTTGAATTTAGCATGCACCTTTTGGAAACACTGACTGTGCTTGCAGGCTGCTTGCTGGAGCTAAGCCATAGATGCTGCTTGACCAGAAGAGTGGGATTGAAGCACAGGCAAAGGCTGCCGGCAGCCCTTTAGAATCTGCTATAAAGTCAGCATAAAATCATCAAATATCTCCATTGTACAGTTAGGGAGGTCACTGATGAGAGACAGTCATTACATAGCTTCCTAACGATTTCAGAGCTGAATAGCTTAGGGGTAGACATAGACTTTTCTCAAAGGAATAATACTTGGATAAACTTTGAAGGAAGGTAGACTTTAAGACAAGAGATGATGAAGGACATCAGTCCCGTGAATATAGGCTCTGAAGTTCAAAAGATAATGGGAAACATAGAGTGGTGGTGAAATAGAGGTTGTGCTCAAACAGCAAATGTGTTGAATTTGAAGATGAGCTGTCAGTGCAGTTAAGGATGAACTGATGGGTCTTGTGAAAGAAGATATGCAAGGGCTGTCTGTCAGCAGAAGATGGCAAGAAATGAGAAGGGTGGAGTGTGGACTACAGGAAAGGAGACTGGGTAGGACATGGTGATCCCGTGGTTTCTGTGTAAAATTACAGAGAATGAAAACGAAACTATGACAGGTGAGAGGTATTTTCCAGAAGGCAAGGATCTGGGGAGCAGTTGGTGAGCAAGGAGCGCTGGCCACATCGCTGACAGGTTGGAGTCTAAATGGCTGGGAGGAAAGGGACGCTTCAGGTTGGTTCACTTTCCCAGTCTAGGCCAGGGGCTGGTGAGTTTATAAAACTTTTAGCAAAATTGATTGTGTAAATGAATTTGCCAGTCTAATGTGACGGTATAAGGAAAGGTACTTATTTTTGTATTGTGTTTTTGAATAAAATATTAATCTACACAACGCAAAAGAGGCTGTGGGAGATTCCATGTTTGTTTTTACCAAGGAAGGTTAAGAATAAACGATGCGACACAGCAGCAGCGGTCGCCATCTTGGTCCGAGACCCGCCGAACTTAGGAAATTAGTCTGAACAGGTGAGAGGGTGCGCCAGAGAACCTGACAGCCTCTGGAACAGGCAGAAGCACAGAGGGGCTGAGGCAGCACCCTGTGTGGGCCGGGGACAGCCGGCCACCTTCCGGACCGGAGGACAGGTGCCCGCCCGGCTGGGGAGGCGGCCTAAGCCACAGCAGCAGCGGTCGCCATCTTGGTCCGGGACCCGCCGAACTTAGGAAATTAGTCTGAACAGGTGAGAGGGTGCGCCAGAGAACCTGACAGCTTCTGGAACAGGCGGAAGCACAGAGGCACTGAGGCAGCACCCTGTGTGGGCCGGGGACAGCCGGCCACCTTCCGGACCGGAGGACAGGTGCCCGCCCGGCTGGGGAGGCGGCCTAAGCCACAGCAGCAGCGGTCGCCATCTTGGTCCGGGACCCGCCGAACTTAGGAAATTAGTCTGAACAGGTGAGAGGGTGCGCCAGAGAACCTGACAGCCTCTGGAACAGGCAGAAGCACAGAGGGGCTGAGGCAGCACCCTGTGTGGGCCGGGGACAGCCGGCCACCTTCCGGACCGGAGGACAGGTGCCCACCCGGCTGGGGAGGCGGCCTAAGCCACAGCAGCAGCGGTCGCCATCTTGGTCCCGGGACTCCAAGGAACTTAGGAATTTAGTCTGCTTAGGTGAGAGTCTGTACCACCTGGGAACTGCCAAAGCAACACACTGTCTGAGAAAGGTCCTGTTTTGGGCCTTCTTCTTCGGCCAGGAGGAGGTCCAAATACAAGATATCTGCGCACCTTCCCTGTAAGAGAGCTTGCCAGCAGAGAGTGCTCTGAGCACTGAAACTCAGAGGAGAGAATCTGTCTCCCAGGTCTGCTGATAGACGGTAACAGAATCACCAGAAGAACAATCTCTAAACAGAGTCAACTATAACTACTAACTCCAGAGATTACCAGATGGCGAAAGGTAAACGGAGGAATCTTACTAACAGGAACCAAGACCACTCACCATCACCAGAACCCAGCACACCCACTTCGCCCAGTCCAGGGAACCCCAACACACCTGAGAACCTAGACCTAGATTTAAAAGCATATCTCATGATGATGGTAGAGGACATCAAGAAGGACTTTAATAAATCACTTAAAGAAATACAGGAGAACACTGCTAAAGAGTTACAAGTCCTTAAAGAAAAACAGGAAAACACAATCAAACAGGTAGAAGTCCTTACAGAAAAAGAGGAAAAAACATACAAACAGGTGATGGAAATGAACAAAACCATACTAGACCTAAAAAGGGAAGTAGACACAATAAAGAAAACTCAAAGCGAGGCAACACTAGAGATAGAAACCCTAGGAAAGAAATCTGGAACCATAGATTTGAGCATCAGCAACAGAATACAAGAGATGGAAGAGAGAATCTCAGGTGCAGAAGATTCCATAGAGAACATCGGCACAACAATCAAAGAAAATGGAAAATGCAAAAAGATCCTAACTCAAAATATCCAGGAAATCCAGGACACAATAAGAAGACCAAACGTACGGATAATAGGAGTGGATGAGAATGAAGATTTTCAACTCAAAGGTCCAGCAAACATCTTCAACAAAATTATTGAAGAAAACTTCCCAAATCTAAAGAATGAGATGCATATGAACATACAAGAAGCCTACAGAACTCCAAATAGACTGGACCAGAAAAGAAATTCCTCCCGACACATAATAATCAGAACATTAAATGCACTAAATAAAGATAGAATACTAAAAGCAGTAAGGGAAAAAGGTCAAGTAACATATAAAGGCAAGCCTATCAGAATTACACCAGATTTTTCACCAGAGACTATGAAAGCCAGAAGAGCCTGGACAGATGTTATACAGACACTAAGAGAACACAAACTGCAGCCCAGGCTACTATACCCAGCCAAACTCTCAATTATCATAGAGGGAGAAACCAAAGTATTCCACGACAAAACCAAATTCACGCATTATCTCTCCACGAATCCAGCCCTTCAAAGGATAATAACAGAAAAAAACCAATACAAGAACGGGAACAACGCCCTAGAAAAAACAAGAAGGTAATCCCTCAACAAACCTAAAAGAAGACAGCCACAAGAACAGAATGCCACCTTTAACAACTAAAATAACAGGAAGCAACAATTACTTTTCCTTAATATCTCTTAACATCAATGGTCTCAACTCGCCAATAAAAAGACATAGACTAACAAACTGGCTACACAAACAAGACCCAACATTTTGCTGCTTACAGGAAACTCATCTCAGAGAAAAAGATAGACACTACCTCAGAATGAAAGGCTGGAAAACAATTTTCCAAGCAAATGGTATGAAGAAACAAGCAGGAGTGGCCATCCTAATATCTGATAAGATTGACTTCCAACCCAAAGTCATCAAAAAAGACAAGGAGGGACACTTCATTCTCATCAAAGGTAAAATCCTCCAAGAGGAACTCTCAATTCTGAATATCTATGCTCCAAATACAAGAGCAGCCACATTCACTAAAGAAACTTTAGTAAAGCTCAAAGCACACATTGCGCCTCACACAATAATAGTGGGAGACTTCAACACACCACTTTCACCAATGGACAGATCATGGAAACAGAAACTAAACAGGGACACACTGAAACTAACAGAAGTGATGAAACAAATGGATCTGACAGATATCTACAGAACATTTTATCCTAAAACAAAAGGATATACCTTCTTCTCAGCACCTCATGGTACCTTCTCCAAAATTGACCACATAATAGGTCACAAATCAGGCCTCAACAGATTCAAAAATATTGAAATTGTCCCATGTATCCTATCAGATCACCATGCACTAAGGCTGATCTTCAATAACAAAATAAATAACAGAAAGCCAACATTCACATGGAAACTGAACAACACTCTTCTCAATGATACCTTGGTCAAGGAAGGAATAAAGAAAGAAATTAAAGACTTTTTAGAGTTTAATGAAAATGAAGCCACAACGTACCCAAACCTTTGGGACACAATGAAAGCATTTCTAAGAGGGAAACTCATAGCTATGAGTGCCTTCAAGAAAAAACGGGAGAGAGCACATACTAGCAGCTTGACAACACATCTAAAAGCTCTAGAAAAAAAGGAAGCAAATTCACCCAAGAGGAGTAGACGGCAGGAAATAATCAAACTCAGGGGTGAAATCAACCAAGTGGAAACAAGAAGAACTATTCAAAGAATCAACCAAACGAGGAGTTGGTTCTTTGAGAAAATCAACAAGATAGATAAACCCTTAGCTAGACTCACTAAAGGGCACAGGGACAAAATCCTAATTAACAAAATCAGAAATGAAAAGGGAGACATAACAACAGATCCTGAAGAAATCCAAAACACCATCAGATCCTTCTACAAAAGGCTATACTCAACAAAACTGGAAAACCTGGACGAAATGGACAAATTTCTGGACAGATACCAGGTACCAAAGTTGAATCAGGATCAAGTTGACCTTCTAAACAGTCCCATATCCCCTAAAGAAATAGAAGCAGTTATTAATAGTCTCCCAGCCAAAAAAAGCCCAGGACCAGACGGGTTTAGTGCAGAGTTCTATCAGACCTTCAAAGAAGATCTAACTCCAGTTCTGCACAAACTTTTTCACAAGATAGAAGTAGAAGGTATTCTACCCAACTCATTTTATGAAGCCACTATTACTCTGATACCTAAACCACAGAAAGATCCAACAAAGATAGAGAACTTCAGACCAATTTCTCTTATGAACATCGATGCAAAAATTCTTAATAAAATTCTCGCTAACCGAATCCAAGAACACATTAAAGCAATCATCCATCCTGACCAAGTAGGTTTTATTCCAGGGATGCAGGGATGGTTTAATATACGAAAATCCATCAATGTAATCCATTATATAAACAAACTCAAAGACAAAAACCACATGATCATCTCGTTAGATGCAGAAAAAGCATTTGACAAGATCCAACACCCATTCATGATAAAAGTTCTGGAAAGATCAGGAATTCAAGGCCAATACCTAAACATGATAAAAGCAATCTACAGCAAACCAGTAGCCAACATCAAAGTAAATGGAGAGAAGCTGGAAGCAATCCCACTAAAATCAGGGACTAGACAAGGCTGCCCACTTTCTCCCTACCTTTTCAACATAGTACTTGAAGTATTAGCCAGAGCAATTCCACAACAAAAGGAGATCAAGGGGATACAAATTGGAAAAGAGGAAGTCAAAATATCACTTTTTGCAGATGATATGATAGTATATATAAGTGACCCTAAAAATTCCAACAGAGAACTCCTAAACCTGATAAACAGCTTCGGTGAAGTAGCTGGATATAAAATTAACTCAAACAAGTCAATGGCCTTTCTCTACACAAAGAATAAACAGGCTGAGAAAGAAATTAGGGAAACAACACCCTTCTCAATAGCCACAAATAATATAAAATATCTCGGCGTGACTCTAACGAAGGAAGTGAAAGATCTGTATGATAAAAACTTCAAGTCCCTGAAGAAAGAAATTAAAGAAGATCTCAGAAGATGGAAAGATCTCCCATGCTCATGGATTGGCAGGACCAACATTGTAAAAATGGCTATCTTGCCAAAAGCAATCTACAGATTCAATGCAATCCCCATTAAAATTCCAACTCAATTCTTCAACGAATTAGAAGGAGCAATTTGCAAATTCATCTGGAATAACAAAAAACCGAGGATAGCAAAAACTCTTCTCAAGGATAAAAGAACCTCTGGTGGAATCACCATGCCTGACCTAAAGCTTTACTACAGAGCAATTGTGATAAAAACTGCATGGTACTGGTATAGAGACAGACAAGTGGACCAATGGAATAGAATTGAAGACCCAGAAATGAACCCACACACCTATGGTCACTTGATCTTCGACAAGGGAGCCAAAACCATCCAGTGGAAGAAAGACAGCATTTTCAACAATTGGTGCTGGCACAACTGGTTGTTATCATGTAGAAGAATGCGAATCGATCCATACTTATCTCCTTGTACTAAGGTCAAATCTAAGTGGATCAAGGAACTTCACATAAAACCAGAGACACTGAAACTTATAGAGGAGAAAGTGGGGAAAAGCCTTGAAGATATGGGCACAGGGGAAAAATTCCTGAACAGAACAGCAATGGCTTGTGCTGTAAGATCGAGAATTGACAAATGGGACCTAATGAAACTCCAAAGTTTCTGCAAGGCAAAAGACACTGTCTATAAGACAAAAAGACCACCAACAGACTGGGAAAGGATCTTTACCTATCCTAAATCAGATAGGGGACTAATATCCAACATATATAAAGAACTCAAGAAGGTGGACCTCAGAAAATCAAATAACCCCCTTAAAAAATGGGGCTCAGAACTGAACAAAGAATTCTCACCTGAGGAATACCGAATGGCAGAGAAGCACCTGAAAAAATGTTCAACATCCTTAATCATCAGGGAAATGCAAATCAAAACAACCCTGAGATTCCACCTCACACCAGTGAGAATGGCTAAGATCAAAAATTCAGGTGACAGCAGATGCTGGCGAGGATGTGGAGAAAGAGGAACACTCCTCCATTGTTGGTGGGATTGCAGGCTTGTACAACCACTCTGGAAATCAGTCTGGCGGTTCCTCAGAAAATTGGACATAGTACTACCGGAGGATCCAGCAATACCTCTCCTGGGCATATATCCAGAAGAAGCCCCAACTGGTAAGAAGGACACATGCTCCACTATGTTCATAGCAGCCTTATTTATAATAGCCAGAAACTGGAAAGAACCCAGATGCCCCTCAACAGAGGAATGGATACAGAAAATGTGGTACATCTACACAATGGAGTACTACTCAGCTATTAAAAAGAATGAATTTATGAAATTCCTAGCCAAATGGATGGACCTGGAGAGCATCATCCTGAGTGAGGTAACACAATCACAAAGGAACTCACACAATATGTACTCACTGATAAGTGGATACTAGCCCAAAACCTAGGATACCCACGATATAAGATACAATTTCCTAAACACATGAAACTCAAGAAAAATGAAGACTGAAGTGTGGACACTATGCCCCTCCTTAGAAGTGGGAACAAAACACCCATGGAAGGAGTTACAGAAACAAAGTATGGAGCTGAGATGAAAGGATGGACCATGTAGAGACTGCCATATCCAGGGATCCACCCCATAATCAGCTTCCAAATGCTGACACCATTGCATACACTAGCAAGATTTTACTGAAAGGACCCAGATGTAGCTGTCTCTTGTGAGACTATGCCGGGGCCTAGCAAACACAGAAGTGGATGCTCACAGTCAGCTAATGGATGGATCACAGGGCTCCCAATGGAGGAGCTAGAGAAAGTACCCAAGGAGCTAAAGGGATCTTCAACCCTATAGGTGGAACAACATTATGAACTAACCAGTACCCCTGAGCTCTTGACTCTAGCTGCATATGTATCAAAAGATGGCCTAGTCGGCCATCACTGGAAAGAGAGGCCCATTGGACACGCAGACTTTGTGTGCCCCGGTACAGGGGAACGCCAGGGCCAAAGGGGGGGAGTGGGTGGGTAGGGGAGTGGGGGTGGGTGGGTAAGGGGGACTTTTGGTATAGCATTGGAAATGTAAATGAGCTAAATACCTAATAAAAAATGGAAAAAAAAAAAAAAAAAAAAGAATAAACGATGCAGCTTCTGTAGTAGTCTTTCTCTTTTCCTGTCCTTGCGGAGCTGCGAATCTCTAGATTTCCTGAGGATAAATGAACAGGCTGCATAATACTGCTTCCTACAAAGGCCACCCTCTGCCTTGAGCTCTGTGAGCATAATTCTCAGCGACAAGCCACGATTGAAGAACATGTGCAAAGCCAATTGTACAACTCTGCCTGTTTTTCCAGTTACTTAACGATTTTCATCAGTGGTGTTTATTTGTGCGGAAGTAGAATGGACTCCAAGAGTTTGAAAGCAATCACAGTATACCTCTTGCTGGAAAAGTACAAGTGGGACTTGGAAAACTCCTTGAAATCATAAAATCTGTATATTTGTGGAAGAAAAATGGCAAGTAGGGAACACGGTAAATGGAACAGTGTGCTGTTGAAAGTGCTAGTGGAAACAGCTGAGAAAGCTAGAACAATAGGTTGCTCACTTTGCTGCTGGCATTTTGGAAGTAGACGAAGATTTCTCAGTCAATAAAGGGAAAAGCAAAGAGCTGAAATCACTTCAAAAATTGTAGGGAGATGAATTTAAGTTTACATGTGTTAGGTGACCATGTTGATGGCATAAGACTGTTAATATAATTGGTTGATTTAGCACAGTGTAGTGTCACGGGAGGGTTACAGCATTTGGGGACTGCAGATTTATTGAGAAATATCCTGGAAGTATCAACGGTGAAAAGATGCCTTCAATTTGCATAATATGATTCAACTAGGATAATTATTTATTGCTTTACTTCTGAAAAAAAAAAGAGAAAAAAGAAAGTTACTAACTGACCCAATTAGTAAACACGACAAGTTACCATATTTCCTGCCCTATAACAGATGCAGGCCTTAGGGAAGCTGCACACTGCCTTCCAGATCGTTGAACAATTGACTTCTTCAGTGCACTAATTATGCTGAAAGAGTTAATAGAGCTTCTAAATGCATTTCCTACCCCAGGGAGTGTGAGTCCCAGGGAACCTCAGCTGAATGAAGAAGGAGGCCTCAATTGTTTTGGAAAGCACTAATACACAGCTTGCTGTTGGTCTACCTCACTCCTGCAGAAGATCACGTGGTGTTTCTTCCTCTCAGTCTATGCCCTATGCCCTAGGATGTGCTGGTCTGGTACATTTTTTTGTTCCATTGATCATCCAAAAAGCACCAAAGGGCTGACAATAAAAGCATTATTAACTTTAGGAAATGATTGGTCCACCTGGGGAACCTGAGGTTTGATGTAAACATTGTCCATTTGAGGGAAAGGTGCTATGGCTCCTGTGGATGGATAGACTATCTACAGGAAGACCTGTGGCTCTCAGGCTCTCTTACCTGGCTCTGTTGGGAGTTGCTGAGTGACTTTGATTCAGTCATTTTACCTCTCTGGATCTTGATTGTCATTTGTGCCAAAGGATAGCTCAGGGCATGTGAATTCCAGGGCACTTTCCAGATCTCACCATTTCATGTTCTAAGAGGAATAAAGGAATTGCAGTGACTAGCGAGGTCAGCGTCTGTCTCATTGTTTGTTTGTTTGTTTGTTTGTTTGTTTGTTTTTCACCAGGTTCACTGAGCTGCCAAGAATTCAAAAGAGGGATGGTTTTTAAAGTCTGTAGTTCATGCATAGATTTAATGTAGCATGAGTCTGTTTCATTGGTTTCTACAGTTTAACGGCCATCTTCAATGTTTTCTTGTCATGCTTCTCTTCCTGTTTCCTGCCTTTCAAAAATAGTAAAACTTTTGCAGATGCTAGCTTCTACATTCTATGATGTACTATGGAAACCTTTTAAAATTTATACTAGCTAGACTTTGAATACTCAGTTAAATAAATTAGACATGGCATAATATTGGGATTTCTTTGTCTGATCTGGCAGAGAAAAAATTAAACTAGTTAGCCATACTGTGAAGGGTTTTAAAACCACGAATGCACGACAGCTACAGCATGTGGTGAGGATGGCAGAAGCTCTTTTAATTAATGGGCTTTATCCTAATAAAATGTAGAGTGCATTAGGAATCAATGTTAGTATTTGCTAGACTAATTTATAGCTCATAGTCGTCTTTCTGCCTCCTTATTGCTTCTTTTTAAATAGGAGGATGATGTGGTTTATAACCCACTCTTATATTTTATTCATTCTCTTTACATCTATATTGGTTCTGCGGGCTTCAGACAGTCTATAAACAACTTTTGAGAAGGGCACGTTAGCTTGAACATCACACAACTGCCATGCATTCTACCGAACCTTCCCCTGCTAGGTCAGAGAGGTGTAGGAGGGAGCCTGTGCCCCACTCTTGCCTCTGCCTGCTGACCCTTCCCCAGGATCTGTGAAGAGCTAAGCCACAGTTTCTGGGTGTACTCTACCATGCTTAAGCAGTAGTCTGCAGGAGGCAGGAAGAAAGCAGAGTATCCCATATCCTGTTGTCTGTTTCCTGCGCTGCTCTTGCATTTTGCAGGAAATGGGAGCTGAGGAACTGGAGTGGAGATATAGGGGAAAGGAATGATTTGCTGTGACTTTGGGAAGTTTTTTACACAGGCTTTCTAGAGTCCAGCAGATGTGTGTTGTATTCTGATATGCATATATTTATGTTCCTCTGTCTACCCACATTTACTATTATCGTTTTTTAAAAAATCAAAGTTTGTTTATTCAACTGCACTGTCAGAGCAAATCCCTGGGTGCCATGAGTTTGGGGAAAGTACACTGTACATAGGTAGTCGCATTCAGTTTTGCGCACTGAGGAAGATGCTATCTCATCCTCTCTCTCTCTCTCTCTCTCTCTCTCTCTCTCTCTCTCTCACACACACACACACACACACACACACACACACACATGAGGACAGCAAAGTATGTGTGTTTCAAATTTCAAGTCATTGAACTGTTTGCAAACGTGTGTTATGAGCTATGGTTGGACTAGCTCATTTGAGAGTTACCGAAAAAGCAGGGTAAAGTGACCAATCAAGCAGTGGAATGGCTGAAGACTAGTCATTCGGTTGGAACAGCATACCAGAATCTGCCTAATGGCTGAAGACTAGTCATTCGGTTGGAACAACATACCAGAATCTGCCTAGATGCTTAGAGTAATCAAGTCAGTTCCTGGGAGTCTAGCAATGGAAATCATTTATTTATTTATTTATTTATTTATTTATTTATTTATTTATTTATTTCTGACTTGTGGAGTTCAGGACCAAATTGAAATAAACTTACTCTTAGGCCTTGTATTTACTTTAACACGAAGGTAATAGAAATATCTTTGAAATTTAGTATGATTGATATTTCTTCCTACCCGAGAAATGGCTTTAGTAACTGTATTTCTATTACAAACTCACGATGCACTCAGCTATGCAGTACCATCTCTGTTCATAACTTGCAGATCAGTGATGGCCAATAACATTTTGTAGTCCAAGAATTGCCTTGTGTCAGCTAGTACTAATACAGTAACCTGTCACTTAACTGGCATTTTCTCGCTAAGCTACCATCAATTAATTTTATTGATATATGCTAGGATGAAAATTAAAATATGTCCCCAAAACAAATTGCTATAATTTAGAAAACACAGCCAAAAACTAATATTTGTAGACCTAGAAACAAAAAAACAGATATATATATATATATATATATATATATATATATATCCTATTAAGTATTTATAAATGGTTTATTCTGCTTTTAATCATTTGTTGTATAGGCTACTATGATTTATTTCTTCCACATATTTGTATTAGAGGGGGCCACAAAATGATGTATTTCAATGCTAGTTATCCTTGAAAATAATTTCACCACTTGAAAATACTTTTGTGAGTGTGCATGAAGGATTATAATGAGTGTTATACAGAGTGTACAGAGATTAGAGGACAAGCCCAGGTGTTGGCATACACCTTCCAGTTT
Source organism: Mus musculus (assembly GCF_000001635.26). Lineage (NCBI taxonomy): Eukaryota > Metazoa > Chordata > Mammalia > Rodentia > Muridae > Mus > Mus musculus. The sequence goes on along the minus strand of NC_000069.6, from coordinate 26,102,862 downwards.
CAGTGAAATAGGTTCTTTACTTTGCCACTACTTGAAGCAGGCTTAGAAGCCCTTATTTTCCTGGGATTTTCCTGTCTCTGCCTCCACTCTGTCTGGAGCCTTGGGGTTATAGATACTGTTATGTCTGACTTTATGAGTATCCCAACTAAAGTGAGAATTCATATGAGACAAGTGCTTTTACATACAGATCCATTTCTTCAGCCCTGAGATGTTTTCAATTCTTACAGACTTGCCACAGCTTTTATTTGGTGAGATTTTAAATTGATCATTTTATATGATCATTATAATGAGTGATTTCCTGGAGCTTTCTGGATGATTCGTATCCAAGTCTTTTTTTCTGAAAACTATTGTCAACACACTTCAAACAGAGAGAAAGGTGTGTTTCTCTTGGGATCTTTCCAAACTCACTGACCAGGAAACAGATGTCTTCATAAGGCTGCTCATGAGAAAGCATATGTCCTTGTCCTTGCTTTTTTTTTTTTTTTTTTTTTTTTTTTTTGCTTTATTCTGATCTGCTATGGTCAATTTTCTTTTCTTTTCTTTTCTTTTCTTTTCTTTTCTTTTCTTCTCTTCTCTTCTCTTCTCTTCTCTTCTCTTCTCTTCTCTTTTCTTTTCTTTTCTTTTTTTCCCCTTTTCTTTTTGAACTTCAGTGATTGGGTTAACAAATGAACAATCAATCATTATGCTTAACATAAGCACCATGCTTTCAGAGATATGTGTGTGTGTGTGTTGGGGGAGGGGGGAGGGTCTTAGTTTAGGACATCTTGAAACTCACTATTTAGCCTGGCTTGGCTTGCAACAGGAAAGAAATCTGCTCCATCCTCTTGAATACTGGGATTAGAGGCATGAGCCACCCTACCTGGCTTCATGGGGTGATGTTCTGATATCTTTATACATTTCAGAGTGACCACCACTGTAAAACAGATTAATATCACCACCTCCTTTAGTTTGGATACGTATGAGAGAGGTAAAAATGATCTCAGCACTATCGTCTCCCCAGAATTCAACTGCACAGTGCAGTATTAACTGAAGCCATGTGGCTAGTCATTAGCAATTGGAAATCTGTTCATTTAAGATCACTGAAAATGTATACGCTTCAGTCATTTTAGAGTAATTTTCTCCATCCCCCATTCCTTAGCAACCACATTCCTCTTGCTGCTTCTGGAAGACTGACATCTAAAACCCTGCCATATAAGTGAAGTCTCAGAATATTTATCTTTCTGGGTTTGGCTTTTCTTACAAAGTACACATCATCTGTATTCATCCAAGTTGCTATAGTTGACAGGGCGACAGGGATTCCTACTTCTTACAAAAGCTTTATAATTTCAAATTCTCTTTCTCTTCCTCCCTCTCACTCTCTCTGTGTCTCTGTGTCTCTCTCTGTCTCTCTCTGTCTGTCTCTGTCTCTGTCTCTTTTTTTCTTCCTTTTCCTCCTCTCCTTCTCTCCTTCCTTCTTTCCGTTGTCATTGTCTGTCTCTATCCTCTCTTCCTCCCTTCCTCTTACTCTTTCTTTGCTTTATCTAGTCATCCATCCCTGGGAAATGAGGTTGGTCCCTATCTTGGCTGTGGGTGGGTAGGAGATGAAGAGGACTGTGCAGCTATCTCTGTGCAATAGTGGCTCCGTTTACTCAGTATATGCACGTACATATGGAATTGCTGGATCATATGGTCCTTCTATTTTTAATTTTTTGAAGACTCTGCCATGCTTTTTAAATTGAACATATTATATAGCAACATTTAAATTGCAATTTTCAATCTTATAATCCTTAGAGGCCAAATTCTTTTACTTTCACCCAGGTGTTATGGTTTTTTGTTTGTTTACTTTGTTTTGTTGTTGTTGTTGTTGTTGTCTTTGGATTTTTTTTATGCATGTCTCTTTGAGACCTTGCAATGATCTGTATTACATTTGAGGCTATCATTCTTTAACTTTTGACTTGTTAATTAGCATCTTTAGCTTTTTCTAATCTTCAGGGGGGTAGCTACTATTTATTTTCCATACCACACTTCTGAGCACTCATGCTGTATATTATTCTAGCACCTGACTGTATATTGCATGTAGAAGAAAATTTTACTTTTAACTTATTGCTGTTCTGAAAAGGAATCCATTCCTTGAATACCCAAGCACCATTTGAAGATGTCTGTGGTCTTCCACGGTGCCTCACTGGGTGTCTGTTTTGCCTGATCCCACTGTGCTTCGCCTGCATTTGCCTCTTATCTAGTGGCTTCTCTTTCTGGGAGGATAGCTCTGCTTTTCTCTCATTGCTGGCAATTAGGCTCCAGAAAGTCCATGGTGTCTGTAGAGAGTGGGGCCTGGCTTGGTGAACAAGCTACAGGAAGACCTGATGTCGCAGGAAAGGGTTTGAATTCCTCCTCACTTCAAGCATGACTTTATTGTGCTTTCCTTGGTAGAGGTTGTTTTCTGTTCCTATATGAAGGCATGAAAATGTCATTTGCCATTAACCTTAGGGTGAGATCACTTAGCTGGGAGAGGAAGAGTGGCCAAAAGAGCCTTGTTTTATTCTTTGTTACTGACATTTTCCTGCTTCTAATGCATGTAAAATGACTCCAACTTATACCATTTAACCATGACCATTAAATATTTGAAGTATGCAAGGCCATGCCATTGGCCTTGTAACCGAATAAATATGAAGATTTTCTTGTAAATTTGCATAGGAATGTGAGTTAGAGGATGCTACACACTAGTAATTATGTGTGTTTGTGTGTGCGCGTGTGTGTAATACAAAGCTGCTAGCTACTGCAAAACTGAGAAGATATTAGAGATGCTTCAAGGTAGATTTTTAGCTCTTTTATAAAGTAAACTTTTGTGGTCTGTCGTCACTTTTAAATTTTATGCAAAGAAGCTGAATATAGTATTTTAATTGCTTATCTCAATGAGACCAATGAACTTTCTATGCTTTACAGATGCCCATAAAATGTACACATAATTTTAAGAGATTAATTAATTGTAATACTTTTCAGTTTACTTACAATGAGGAAACAGCATACCTGACTTTAACCACAATATGACAGGAAACCCCCAAGTTATAGAATATACTGTTGATTTCTTTATTGTCAAAGACTTACAGACAAGAGGATCTCATTTTCTTGTTAATGCCCCTTGTTCCCAAACTGAAATTAATCTGACACTAATTAGGCCATTTAATTCCTGTAATTTAGACTTTTAAGAATGGCAAAACCATCTACAGCAGTTATCTTTAAATTAACAGTTTTGAAGTTAAAATGATGTATTTGGAGACTTTAGTAATTATTAAATGGAAAATAATTATTTAGTTTTTAAGAAAATATCTTTAATAAAATGTTATAAAATAACTAGCAAATCATGAATAGCTATTTGTTATTTTGCAACCTCTAGAAAGGAGGCTTAAAGGAAATCATATATCAAACTCTCTGTTAAAAATTTCCTTTGAATCCTATTTTCATAATTATGCACCTTATATCCAGCTTCTTGATAGCTTCTTTAATATTGCTTTTTTATTGCTTTAAGAAAAGGAGATTTGGTTGTGCTGAAACACTGAAGAACTCAATGCTCATTCCAGTCAGTATGGGACATAGCATTTTAATGAAAATACATTCAAAATGAAATAACTTTTTGAACATTCATAGGAAACTTTAAACTTTGCATACTAAAATTCAGGTCACTTGAAACATGTGAAGACCACAATAGCCAAGAGTTATAAATTATTTTCTAATTTATAATCAAAGCAAACCTGCTTATCTCTAGAAGAAAGTGTATTTCCTGGGTACTTACATGACGCGCTGGGGAGGGGGAACAAAGGCAAAGCTGTCTAATGTAAGTGCAAAGATAAGCTACTTAGAAAGATAATCTTTCTACATCAACAACCAAGAAAAGGATTCCAAGACATCATATATAGTGAACTTATAGTTAATTAATTAATTAATCCATTTTGTTCCACTGGATGGTTTTAGCTCCCTTGTCGAAGATCAAGTGACCATAGGTGTGTGGGTTCATTTCTGGGTCTTCAATTCTATTCCATTGGTCTACTTGTCTGTCTCTATACCAGTACCATGCAGTTTTTACCACAATTGCTCTGCAGTAAAGCTTTAGATCAGGCATGGTGATTCCACCAGAGGTTCTTTTATCCTTGAGAAGAGTTTTTGCTATCCTAGGTTATTTTCAACAAATGGTGCTGGCACAACTGGTTGTTATCATGTAGAAGAATGCGAATCGATCCATACTTATCTCCTTGTACTAAGGTCAAATCTAAATGGATCAAAGAACTTCACATAAAACCAGAGACACTGAAACTTATAGAGGAGAAAGTGGGGAAAAGCCTTGAAGATATGGGCACAGGGGAAAAATTCCTGAACAGAACAGCAATGGCTTGTGCTGTAAGATCGAGAATTGACAAATGGGACCTAATGAAACTCCAAAGTTTCTGCAAGGCAAAAGACACCGTCAATAAGACAAAGAGACCACCAACAGATTGGGAAAGGATCTTTACCTATCCTAAATCAGATAGGGGACTAATATCCAACATATATAAAGAACTCAAGAAGGTGGACTTCAGAAAATCAAACAACCCCATTAAAAAATGGGGCTCAGAACTGAACAAAGAATTCTCACCTGAGGAATAAGGAATGGCAGAGAAGCACCTGAAAAAATGTTCAATATCCTTAATCATCAGGGAAATGCAAATCAAAACAACCCTGAGATTCCACCTCACACCAGTCAGAATGTCTAAGATCAAAAATTCAGGTGACAGCAGATGCTGGCGAGGATGTGGAGAAAGAGGAACACTCCTCCATTGTTGGTGGGATTGCAGGCTTGTACAACCACTCTGGAAATCCGTCTGGCGGTTCCTCAGAAAATTGGACATAGTACTACCGGAAGATCCAGCAATACCTCTCCTGGGCATATATCCAGAAGATGCCCCAACTGGTAAGAAGGACACATGCTCCACTATGTTCATAGCAGCCTTATTTATAATAGCCAGAAGCTGGAAAGAACCCAGATGCCCCTCAACAGATGAATGGATACAGAAAATGTGGTACATCTACACAATGGAGTACTACTCAGCTATTAAAAAGAATGAATTTATGAAATTCCTAGCCAAATGGATGGACCTGGAGGGCATCATCCTGAGTGAGGTAACACATTCACAAAGGAACTCACACAATATGTACTCATTGATAAGTGGATATTAGCCCAAAACCTAGGATACCCAAGATATAAGATACAATTTCCTAAACACATGAAACTCAAGAAAAATGAAGACTGAAGTATGGACACTATGCCCCTCCTTAGAAGTGGGAACAAAACACCCTTGGAAGGAGTTACAGAGACAAAGTTTGGAGCTGAGATGAAAGGATGGACCATGTAGAGACTGCCTTATCCAGGGATCCACCCCATAATCAGCATCCAAACGCTGACACCATTGCATACACTAGCAAGATTTTATCGAAAGGACCCAGATGTAGCTGTCTCTTGTGAGACTATGCCGGGGCATAGCAAACACAGAAGTGGATGCCCACAGTCAGCTAATGGATGGATCACAGGGCTCCCAATCGAGGAGCTAGAGAAAGTACCCAAGGAGCTAAAGGGATCTGCAACCCTATAGGTGGATCAACATTATGAACTAACCAGTACCCCGGAGCTCTTGACTCTAGCTGCATATGTATCAAAAGATGGCCTAGTCGGCCATCACTGGAAAGAGAGGCCCATTGGACACACAAACTTTATATGCTCCAGAACAGGGGAACGCCAGGGCCAAAAAGGGGGAGTGGGCGGGTAGGGGAGTGGGGGTGGGTGGGTATGGGGGACTTTTGGTATAGCATTGGAAATGTAAATGAGCTAAATACCTAATAAAAAATGGAAAGAAAAAAAATTAATCCATTTTGAATGAAGATTCACAGATGTAGGTGTTTATAACTGCTTGTATGTGTGTGGGTGTGTGTGAGAGGTGGTATTTATAACTGCTTGTATGTGTGTGGGTGTGTGTGAGAGGGGGCACAGAATTATTGTCCTTCAGATGCCATCTACTTTTATCTATCTATCTATCTATCTATCTATCTATCTATCTATCTATCTATCAGTCTATCCATATATTGATCTCTATTATCTATTTTTTTGTGAGGCAGTCAGGAGTCTCTAACTAGCCTTGAACTCACCAAGAAAGCTAAGCTGATTTGATAATGAGCCCTATGGATTCTCTCTCTCAGCTTCCCCAGCAGTTGGATAGCAGGTGCATATCACTATGACTTTGTTTTAATGTGTAACTCGGGAGTAGAAGTCAGCATAACAAGGCAAGAATTTTGTGGGCTAAACCACTTCCCTCCCCAGCATCTGGGCATTTATTGAATTAAATAATAAATGTGATTGCCTAAACCACCTGACTAAAACAGTCTCACTCTTATCTGATTTTCTTTACTTTTGCAGTAAGTCTGCTATAGGATCATAATGAACACAGAAACAAAAGGATATATCAAAATAGTAAGAACATAGCTCAGGAATGACAAACAATACAGGAATTTAAATGCTTTCTTAACAGACGAGAGCATGGTAGTGCTCTGCAGAGCCTTGGAAATCATGTGGCCTGATATTGTTCTTCCAGGCAAATCTTACTGGCCTTTTACAATTAGATTAACCCTACCTCTTTAAAACTTGTTTGTAACATCATTCTTTTTTAATGCTACCATATTTCTAAATGTCCATGTTAGTCTGCTGTATCACTTCTGCCATGGTATTTCTTTTTAGGTTCTAGTGTTAGCTAATAGTTACGTCCTTAACATGCTTCTTCAATGTAGAGTTCTATTGGTTTTATTTACCACACTTAAATTTTCTCTTAAGTGAGAAACATCTTTGATTTTCTACCCCAAGTAGTGTTATATACATGTATTAGTTCCTGGGATTGGAATAGTCCTCTTGGAGAACTGAAAATTCAGAATTGTGAGCATAAGGTATTGGGGTCCTAGAAATGCATGATGGAAGCTGGGGTAGATGGGGGTGTTCAGAGATCCCTAGTGGGAACTCTAAAGTATGTGGTCTTCTCCAGAACAAAGACAGAAAGGAAGACAAGTGCCTGAAGAGGCTAGATGAGGGCATAGGGGTTCCAGCTGTAGGTGGTTGTGAGCCACCCAGTGTGGGTATGAGGAACTACACTTGGATCCTTCAGAAGAGCAGCAAGGGCTGTCTGTCTCTCCAGCTTTCTTGGTGATTTCTTTTTTGTTGTTGTGAGATGCTATACAGCTAGTTTTAGAATCAAATGACAGAGATATGGTTGTAATCTGAAGGTTGGTACTTTAAACTTTTTTTATTTAGGTCACTTCCATTATCCATTACCTGTTAATGACCCTCAAGTATGGAGTGTTTTGCTAAGCAAGCAAAATAGGGTTTTCATAGTGTGAGACACATGAAGGCTTTGTCTTCAGGGATAGCGTTCACATCTCTCTTTACCCTTCCTTTCTAAGTGTAGAGTCAATTTTCCAGTCTTTACTTAAGTGTTAGAGAACACTAGTACCTCAAAATTTCCCTCATTCTTTCCCTGAGTTTTAACTTTCTGTTTATTCCTTAACAACAAAAATGCATTGTTACCTGAAATAAATACATCAGTGTGTATTAGTATAAATGTATGTATTATTAGAGGCGAAAGAAAGGCAAGAAATGTGAGTAAATGTATTTACTTGTGTGAGAAAAAGAGGGAATGAGAGAAGAAAGAAAGGGAAGAAGGAAGGAGAAAAGAAAGGAGGAAAGAAGGAAGGGAGAGAGGGAGGAAGTAAGGATGAAATCAAGTAGGGAAGGAAGAAAGATAGGAGGCAAGGAAACAAGGAAGAAAAGAAGGAAGAAAGTAATGAAGGAAGGACAGAGGGAAGGAAGGAAGAAAGAGAGGGAGGAAAGAGGGTTGAACAAGGAAGGGAGGGAGGGAGCTAGGGAAGGAGGGAGGAAGGAAGGGACTAAGGCAGGCAGGCAGGCAAGCAGGAAGGAAGGAAGGAGGGAGGGAAGAAAGGGAGGAAGAGTACTCAGATAATCATTTCACATTTCCATCGTTGTAGTTTGTGCATGCAGGTTTTCTCCCCAGCGTTATTTTTAAAGTGAAACATTCTTCAACAACTTGGTAAATTTAGATATTTATAATAATCTATAATCACAGTTATAAGAACAAAATTTATTTGAATGCTATATAATTTATTCTGGAATCATATTGTTGTTACCTTGAAGTTATTTTCTAAAATAGATTCATCATAGGTGTAAATGAGTTTCAATCCCATAAATTCTTGAGACTAATTTTCTTGTATTATTTATAAAAACTAAAATTGTGACATAAAAAGTTCAAAAATTATTCCATATGATTTGTGATTTTCAGTGTACTTTGCTTCATTCATAAAGGAGTTTTGTGTTTTACTTCTTTCTAACACTTCCAAATTTGATCCTGAATCAGACATTTTACAGCTGGGTAATAACCTCTTGGAAAGCAGTGTTTATAACGGAAATGCTGCTGTAACATCAAATCTCGCAGAGTTGGGAGACAGCCTTCAATCTTTGTGATTTGCTGACAACATGGAAGTCTGTTTTCCAATACATCTGCAGAGTCTATCTTGAGAGTTCCAGATTGTAGGGAATGAAGTGCCTTCCTACAGGAGATGGGAAAAAGAAAACCACAGGCAGAACCCATAGAAATGGCCTGAAGGATGCTGTGAGCATCACAGTCTTTCTGATGGTTCTTCGAGATGGCTGTGCAGCCAGTTATGTTTTAATCTTCATCCCAGAATATGGGGAAAGTAGTTATGAAACTTTCAGGAAAACTATGAAGAATTTCTTATGATAAAAATGGTACATCCAATTTTATGCAGAAGATGCCCAAAATCACTGCAGATTTATTTTATCTGCAGGGAATCCAGTGTCAATATATACACGCTCAAAGAGTAAGAATGAGCTAAGTCCAGCACAATGGAATGGATTTGAGTTGATATTAGTTCTGCAGGCCTTGCCTTTATGTTGAGGGGAAGTCTAGAGGATTCGATCAATCGATCAATTAATCAATCATGAGACAGTTGTTTACAGTGAGATGCTCAGACTTTAAAGAGGCTTGAGTACCATAAGGCTTGAGTGTATACTCTTTCTTTCATAAGAGAAATTGCTGGTCTTCACCATTACGAATTCACTAGAAACAGACAAGTTTTTAGGGAAGGCCATCCTGTAAGTACAATTTTTTGTAAAAATTTCTAAAGAAGAGGTGGATGAGATCCATGTAGAGTTTTCTGAGAGTAGGACAATCTCATCAAGAAAGCTATTTCAGTGGACAGATATTTGTAACTTGCTCTCACAACAGTTTTCACTTTAGAAACCATTAGAAATTCTTTGTGTAGAAGAGATATTGAGGTAGGGAGGGCGGGAATCTGATAAATTGAGAAAGAGCAGATGACGGAGCTGTATAAAGCATATGAGGGTTTTCAGCTTTTGCTTTATTTAAGATGGTTAGGATTTGCATGGTTATAAGCCAAGAACTCGCATTAGCTGACTATTGTTGGACCCTCTTTTGTCTTCCTAATGATGTTCCAGAGTTGACGTCAAGAGTCTGGTTCTTGGCTATCTTGCAGCATTGTCATTATGCATCCTGCTGTGGCAGCATCCACTTGCTCTTCACAGAAGCTCCTCCATATTTGGCTCCTAGAGACTCTCTGGCTTTGACTCACTATCCCTCTTAATATTTCAACTATCTTTTAGAAATGGGCCAACAAGTGGGCAGTGTGTGCCACTGCATGCTCTTGGGCACATCTAGCTGTGTTTCCAGTGCCATTCACTACCAAGCTGAGTGTCTTTGTCTGAAAGGAAAAAGAAGGATTCTTACAAAGAGGAAGTTGATAGCTGGGCTCAGGTACACAGACACCCTGAGAGGTATTTATTCAGACTTCTTACCACGGTGTTAAAAAATGGCCACACAGATGCCTCCCTGGTCAAGGAGGGTGTTTTCCACTTGTATAAAGAGGTATTTGGAGAAATGGTGTCTGTGAGATGACAATTCTTTCTTCTCACTCTCTCCTTCCTTTCCTTCCTTCCTCCCTCCCCCTCTCCCTCTCTCCCTCCCTCCCTCCCTCCCTCCCGCCCTCTCTCTCTCTGTCTCTCTCTGTCTCTCTCTTTCTTTCTTTCTCTCTTTCCTTCTTTCTTGTGTTATTTATTCAGCTTGCATCCTGATTGCAGCTCTGGCCCATCTCATCCTAGTTCCACCCTTAAAGATCTTCCCCCCATTACCTTCTCCCCTTCTCCTCAGAGAGGGGGAAGTGCCTCTTGGGTACTAGCCTGCTTTAGGAAATCAAGTCACAGCAGGACTAAGTGTGTCCACTCCCACTGATGCCTAGTGAAGACAATCAGGAAGGTTGGACTTGTAACACCAGTCTGAACATCCTGATGTTTCTTAGCTTCTAATTCTCATGTAGCAGAACAGTATTTCTGGGCAATGAGAATGAACTGGATTGGATTTCCTCTGCTGATCCCCATAGCTTGTTAAACCTCTTATGAGTAATCCACTTACATAAGCTTATATTCACAAGACCACGGGTCATTGTTTTGTTATCCATTTTAATAGAATTCTGAGATGATATGATAATTGACAACCTGGGTAAGTATTTTCTATTAGAATAAAAACAATCTACTCAAGCCAAGAAAGGCAACCTTGCCTAAATCCAATTCTTAATTAACAACACAACTGTTAAAGTTTCCATAATACTAAAGAAATGCGTGTTCTTTGTTCATAAGAAGATAAAAAACTGAAAAGTCTCTGGTGATTTCAAAACCGCAAACTGATTGAAAGCACACATGAAACATGTATTCAAAATAAAAAACCCTAAAACACGCCCATTGTATCTTCATAAAAGAGATAAAATGTTTCCTCAGTCCCATCGCAAATCATAATCACTATAACTACATTCATAATTACATATACATGTGTACACATATCACTATAATCCAAGCACTGCCACTATATATATTTCAGAAAAGTTTCACTTAAATACATAATTGTGTACTTCACAATTTTTAAAAATGAAGTGGCATAGTAGATAAGACCTGGGAAATTTGTTTTCTTTCACTTAACAGTGAATAGTGAGCTTTTCACACATAACTCACTGACACCTTAGGAACCTGACCTATTAAATGCATGTGTTAAGAAAACAGGACTATACCTATTCAACATTGCACTTGAAGTCCTAGCCAGAGCAATTAGACAACAAAAGGAGATCAAGGGGATACAAATTGGAAAGGAAGAAGTCAAAATATCACTTTTTGCAGATGATATGATAGTATATATAAGTGACCCTAAAAATTCCATCAGAGAACTCCTAAGCCTGATAAACAGCTTCGGTGAAGTAGCTGGATATAAAATAAACTCAAACAAGTCAATGGCCTTTCTCTATACAAAGAATAAACAGGCTGAGAAAGAAATTAGGGAAACAACACCCTTCTCAATAGTCACAAATAATATAAAATACCTTGGCGTGACTCTAACTAAGGAAGTGAAAGATCTGTATGATAAGAACTTCAAGTCTCTAAAGAAAGAAATTAAAGAAGATCTCAGAAGATGGAAAGATCTCCCATGCTCATGGATTGGCAGGATCAACATTGTAAAAATGGCCATCTTGCCAAAAGCAATCTACAGATTCAATGCAATCCCCATCAAAATTCCACTCAATTCTTCAACGAATTAGAAAGGGCAATTGGCAGATTCATCTGGAATAACAAAAAAACCGAGGATAGCAAAAACTCTTCTCAAGGATAAAGGAACCTCTGGTGGAATCACCATGCCGGACCTAAAACTGTACTACAGAGCAATTGTGATCAAAACTGCATGGTACTGGTATAGTGACAGACAAGTAGACCAATGGAACAGAATTGAAGACCCAGAGATGAATCCACACACCTATGGTCACTTGATCTTTGACAAGGGAGCTAAAACCATCCAGTGGAAAAAAGACAGCATTTTCAACAAATGGTGCTGGCACAACTGGCAGTTATCATGTAGAAGAATGTGAATTGATCCATTTCTATCTCCTTGTACTAAGGTCAAATCTAAGTGGATTAAGGAACTCCACATAAAACCAGAGACACTGAAACTTATAAAGGAGAAAGTAGGGAAAAGCCTTGAAGATATGGGTACAGGGGAAAAATTCCTGAATAGAACAGCAATGGCTTGTGCTGTAAGATCAAGAATCGATAAATGGGACCTCATAAAATTTCAAAGCTTCTGCAAAGCAAAAGACACCTTCAATAAGACAAAAAGGCCACCAACAGATTGGGAAAGGATCTTTACCTATCCCAAATCGGATAGGGGACTAATATCCAATATATATAAAGAACTCAAGAAGGTGGACTCCAGAAAATCAAATAACCCCATTAAAAAATGGGGCTCAGAGCTGAACAAAGAATTCTCACCTGAGGAATACCGAATGGCAGAGAAGCACCTGAAAAAATGTTCAACATCCTTAATCATCAGGGAAATGCAAATCAAAACAACACTGAGATTCTACTTCACTCCAGTCAGAATGGCTAAGATCAAAAATTCAGGTGACAGCAGATGCTGGCGAGGATGTGGAGAAAGAGGAACACTCCTCCATTGTTGGTGGGATTGCAGGCTTGTACAACCACTCTGGAAATCCGTCTGGCGGTTCCTCAGAAAATTGGACATAGTACTACCGGAGGATCCCGCAATACCTCTCCTGGGCATATATCCAGAAGATGTCCCAACCGGTAAGAAGAACACATGCTCCACTATGTTCATAGCAGCCTTATTTATAATAGCCAGAAGCTGGAAAGAACCCAGATGCCCCTCAACAGAGGAATGGATACAGAAAATGTGGTACATTTACACAATGGAATACTACTCAGCTATTAAAAAAAATGAATTTATGAAATTCCTAGCCAAATGGATGGACCTGGAGGGTATCATCCTGAGTGAAGTAACCCAATCACAAAGGAACTCGCACAATATGTACTCACTGATAAGTGGATATTAGCCCAGAAACTTAGGATACCCAAGATATAAGATACAACTTGCCAAACGCATGAAATTCAAGAAGAACGAAGACCAAAGTGTGGACACTCTACCCTTTCTTAGAAATGGGAACAAAACACCCATAGAAGGAGATACAGAGACAAAATTTGGAGCTGTGACGAAAGGATGGACCATCTAGTGATTGCCATATGCAGGGATCCATCCCATAATCAGCTTCCAAATGCTGACACCATTGCATACACTAGCAAGATTTTGCTGAAAGGACCCAGATATAGCTCTCTCTTGTGAGACTATGCCGGGGCCTAGCAAACACAGAAGTGGATAATCACAGTCAGCTATTGGATGGGTCACACGGCCCCTTATGGAGGAGCTAGAGAAATTACCCAAGGAGCTAAAGGGAACTGCAACCCTACAGGTGGAACAACAATATGAACTAACCAGTACCCGGGAGCTCTTGTCTTTAGCTGCATATGTATCAAAAGATGGCGTAGTCGGTCATCACTGCAAAGAGAGGCCCATTGGACTTGCAAACTTTATATGCCCCAGTACAGGGGAACACCAGGGCCAAACAGGGGCAGTGGGTGGGTAGGGGATTGGGCGGGTGGGTTTGGGGGTCCTTTGGGATAGCATTGAAAATGTAAACGAGGAAAATACCTAATAAAAAATGTAAATGCCACTATTTCCAATAAATTTTCTCAGAATGAAAAAAAAAAAAAAAACAGGACTATCATTCAGCTGACCATTCTCATCTTGGAAAGGAATTTCTAATTGTTTCTTTATGAGTGTATTCATGATTCAGTTGATGCTATTAGTATGAGCATTAAGCTTCAGTGTAGCTCTTTTAGTAGCATATATGAAATATTCACTTGAAAAGAGCAATAAGATATTTTATTCCTATGATGGTGTAGATATAAAATGGAGAGAGCTAGACCAGGGTGGGAGAGAGGAACACATAGTAGAAGAAGAGTATTAGGGGTAGCAATTAGCACTTCTCGGAAGACTTATAGATGGCATCAGCACATTTTGTTACCTATATAACATAAGGATTTATCTTTGTAATGAGAATAAGTTAATGTTTGGATTTCAAAAATACAACAACCTTAAATGCAAAAGAGTTAATAAAATTCTATCTTATTTTTCTAGGCCTAGGAACATTTATTTTGCCTAAAGACACTACTAGTTATGTGAGGACATGAAAACAACAAAAATGTGTACAGGTTATTGTATGTTTCTACTTCACTTATTCAAATTCTATTCACTCCCTCTAGTGCTGTGCAAGAAAGATGTTAAGAGTTCTGCTTTATTTTATTCATGTGGCTCAGAGCTATTAAGTAATTCATTCTATGAAGCTATCTCTGGAATTAACCTGCTTCTGCAGATAAGGACAAAGAAGCTCCCATTTGCTGTCTTGATTCTCATTGGTTCTCAAATAAATATGAAATGAACTATAATGGCCGAAGAGGCAAGTGGGCCAGGAATTCTTAAATAACCATTATTCTTTGATTGTGTTTTGAATAAAAACTCATCCTTTCTCTTTGTACAAATAGGAAAACCATCACACATATCTATCATGTATATGTAATGGGAGTACATGCAATGTTTTTGAAGAAGGCTGTTTCCCAATGACACTCTCTAAAAAAATAAATGGATCAAAAGTCACTCAAGGAACAAAAACTTTAATTTTTCCTTTGGTGAATAGAATGGATTTATCTCTGATATAATACTTTACTTTGATTACTATTAATTAAATGTCAGAGTATACATGAATGAAAATCTTTCTTTCTTCATACTGACTAGAGAATATGTCTATGATGACTTAATTTAAAAAGTATTTTTTAAAAGTGCAAGTCTATGTTCAGTAAAAATGAAACACACATTTCCGCTGACTCTTTTTAAAGAGGAGTCAGTTAAAAAAGAAGATATGGAGGAAACCTATGTTCCTTCACTCTTGGCAGGGTCTTGGCTTGCATTCCTACAGTGCAGAATGGCAGGGCAAGGTGCAGAGATTCACCATGCCGATAAAAGTGACAGGAATTTTGTTTACAGCTTTAAAAAGATTTAACTGTTTACTCTGACTTCTTTCCCTTTAGGAAAAAGTGAAAGATAGGAAGAAAAGGAAGCAGAACTGTTTTTACAGAGTTTAGCCTTGGTTTGTTATTTAATAAGATGTAGTGTGGATCAAGGAGGAAATTCTATAATGTCACTTACATCTGTGATTCCTCTACTTCGTTCCTGCCCAGAACTCTGCCCTTTGCTCATTTCCTGTGAGAATTTCTACTAGTGCCAAAGAGAAAGGAATGGAACAGGGAAATTGTACACTCTGCAAACTACTTTTTAACTGTGCATCCAACAAAGTGGTAAATGGTTCTGTTCATTCAAGGAAGTCATGACTATTGCACAGGCTTAGGAAATGAGGTCCTGAAGCAAGCTATGTCCCCAGTGCTTGTTGGGGACATTTCTTTCACCCCCATTTAGCTTTTAATTTTTTTATTTCTGTTCTGTTCTATTAACCAGAGCATATCATGCCCTCCCTTACTCTATACTATATCATACTTTTTGACCTTCAGATTGACACAGCTGTGTGTTGTTCTATAACTCAAAATTGCCATATCAAGAGGATTAGGTTCATGGATTAGAACATCAGCATATTGCTAGATGAAAAAATGGTTGATTGTTAAGTCTTACTTAATACCAACTTGACCCATTGTTAAACATGGAAAGTAGAGTTGTGTATCAATGCTACAATGTCATCTACATTTTTCTAGAACTCATATAATTGGGAAACGGAACATAAAATGTAACAGATAGTATCAAAGTCTTAGATTCACTGCAAAAATTAGAAGAGATCAAGCAGTGTAAAGAGTGAAACCCTGTGTCTTCTGAGAGCTGTCAAAACCCTGCACCAATCCAGTCTTTTTTTGGTGACTTGGATGTTCACAGTGAAAACAGAAATACATTCAGATGTTTTGTCTCTTTCTATTTGTTTAATGGCCTTTAAGAAAAGTCACTAGATCATATTGTTGTTCCACCTATAGGACTGCAGACCCCTTCAGCTCCTTGGGTACTTTCTCTAGCTCCTCCATTGGGGCCCTGTGTTCCATCCAAAAGATCACTGTGAGCATCCACTTCTGTATTTGCCTGGCCCTGGCCTAGCCTCACAAGAGACAGCTATATCAGGGTCCTTTCAGCAAAATCATGCTGGCATATGCCATAGTGTCTGCATGTGGTGGCTGATTATCCCAGAGCTCATGTCTCTAGTTGCATATGTAGCAGAAGATGGCCTAGTTGGCCATCACTAGGAAGAGAGGCCCCTTGGTCTTGCAAACTTTATATGCCCCAGTACAGGGGAGTGCCAGGGCCAAGAAGTGGGAATGGGTGGGTAGGGGAGCAGGGCAGGGGGGAAGGTATAGGAGACTTTTGGGATAACATTTGAAATGTAAATGAAGAAAATATCTAATAAAAATCGAGAAAAAAAAAGTCACTAAAAAAGTGTTGTCCTAGGTGAACGGCAAGTCATGGGGTGATCTATGACATTCTTTATTCTCATTAAAAAAAAAAAGAAGAAAGAAAGAAAAACCCTAGCTGTATAAGGACCCTTTTGATTACAAATTTGAAAGTCAAGGGAAAGAATTAAGACTGCTTTGAGAATTCTTACTAGCAGAGTGATCAGGCACCTTTACCTAGCCAGTGGGTTTTTCATCTTTGAATGGACATACAATATAAAGTACTGAGAATAATGTCAGCCACAGTTTATTCTTTTTTTTATGTGAACGGTTTTATTTTGCACAAAAATTCACTACTATAGGCTTACATTATACATTAGCTTGATTTTTGTGGTTTACAAATACAGTAAACATAATTCATGACCTTACTGCACAGACAGTTATGAAGGAAATAAGACAACTACAGTAGAAAACATCTATTTGCTGCTTACAAAGGATCAGATGTGTGTGTGTGTGTGTATGTATATGTATTTTTTGAATTTATTTATTTATTTATTTATTTATTTATATTGGGTATTTTATTTATTTACATTTCAACTGTCATCCCCTTTCCCGGTTTCCCCTCTGGAAACCCCCATCCCATCTGCCCTTTTCCTGTTCTATGAGGGTGTTCTGGCATCCACCCACCTACTTCTACCTTCCCGCCCTAGCATTCCCCTACATTGGGACATAGAGCCTTCACAGGACCAAGAGCTTTTCCTCATACTGATGCCAGACAAGGACATCCTCTGCTACATATGCAGCTGGAGCCATGGGTCCCTCCATGTGTATTCTTTGGTTGGTGGTTTAGTCCCTGGGAGCTCTGGCTGGTTGATATTGTTGTTCTTCCTGTGGGGTTGCAAACCCCTTCAGCTCCTTCAGTCCTTTCTCTAACTCCTCCATTGGGAATTCTGTGCTCAGTCTAATGATTGGCTGTGAACATCTGCCTCTGTATTTGTCAGGCTCAGGCAGAGCTTCTCAGCAGACAGCTATATTAGGCTCCTGTCAGCAAGCACTTCTTGGCATCTGCAATAGTGCCTATGTTTGGTGACTGTATATGGGTTGGATCCCCAGGTGGGGCAGTCTCTAGATGCTTCAGTCCTTCTCAGAAGGGGGAACACGATACTCATAGAAGGAAATACGGAGACAAAGTGTGGAGCAGAGACTGACTAAAGGCCATCCAGACACACTTTCTATTTTAACTGTCCTGCTATTTTCACCTACAAAGAAGATGGTGGGTCCAAAGCTCCGTGACTTTATTTAAATAATGTTCAAATCGAATAGCCCACACTTTGCATTATTGTTGCTACCATTCCTCTATGGGTAAGCTTTGACAGTTCTGTAAAGTTACTATTGGAAGACAAAAGGAATCAGAAAGTCATCATATAAGGGAATATGTTCTAAGGCATGAAAATAGCCAAGATATGATTCATATAGCCTTAGTTGTTCTGCAATATATAAAAATTTGTCTGATATCTTAAAGCATAAAACTGAGTTCTGGTTGAGATGACAGTGGAGACACTCCATATGCCATCCTGACTACTCTGAAGAACTATAATGATGGTTTCCTTTATTTCCTGATTCATCAAACACAACAGAAAACACCTATGAAATAAATGTAAGGGGATATTTGTGATTCTCTATGTATTTGTTACAAATTTGAACTTTCAGACCTAGATAAAAATTGCCAGAGGTATTTAGTTCTTTACCTTGTAACATTTGGGGAAGAAAGATGTGAGGCTTTGTGTTAAGTCACTCACTGCAAGTGAGGTCCATATGACAGAAGCAACATCTGCCTTCTAAACATCCCATTGGGTTGAAAACTTGTGACACGATTCTTTTTTCACCCAATATAAAACTTTGGCCTTCTGCCACTTCTTTTTGACAAATACTGTTTATTTTAATCAGTGAATAGATAAGAGACTGTGTTTTTTAGATTATTACTTTTACAGTCAGAGAGGTGACAAAGCTTGCCCATAGCTCTGTTTTGATTTTCTAGGCTGAGAAAATATAATTGTAGCTGTGAAATGAAGTAGGTGTAAAACGAGTCGATGGTTCACTTAACTTCAGTCAAGAGATGTTGGTTTTAACCTTAAATTGGAAAGGTTTTATTACACAAACACATTGCACAATACAGAAATGAAGTTGGAAGTGCATAAGAATTATTTAAAAGAAATACACCTGGTAGATTTTAAAATATAAGTGAAGATAATAGGTCTTTATTATCTTTTATATTTCAACAGGTCCTTTCTATCACCCACACAGTACATAAGGCTTCCTAATTGCTCTGAGATTTATATTTCTCTTTTGTGAAATGAAGATAATAATCTCTGCAAAAGAATTCATGGTTAATTTGATAAGAAGTTCAAAAAAGTTAACTTTAAGATTCTTTTCATATCATGGATTATTTTTATCAGAACGCCAATCCTCA
Organism: Mus musculus; assembly: GCF_000001635.26. Classification (NCBI taxonomy): domain Eukaryota; kingdom Metazoa; phylum Chordata; class Mammalia; order Rodentia; family Muridae; genus Mus; species Mus musculus. The sequence goes on along the minus strand of NC_000069.6, from coordinate 26,083,966 downwards.
AGAGGGAAATATACTTCATTGAAACATGGTTTTCACATCTCAGAGATGTATGATATTCTGTTCCTGTAAGATCCTCATGAGAAATATTCAGAATAACTTCAGAGGAGGCCACATTTTCATGTTGAATTTTCATGTGCTCATTGTAAGTGTTAATTGTTCCAAGGTCAAGATGAGAGTCTGTAGCACAGGGAATTGCTGCCTCGCTGAAAGGATTGTTACATACACTCTCCAAGTATACTGATAATAATACTATAAACTCAACAAATGAAAACCAAGAGAAATAGTCTAATCTCCATGTTTACTGTAATAAAACATTTACATTCTACCATATACATTTATGTTGCCAAGTATATATTGTTCATGTTAAATACTAATTTTAGAATTTAATTTTGTTGAATAAAAGTGGGATGCTTATGAACATATAAAATAATAATGGAAAAATTTCAAGGAGTGTTGCTATTATTTAGGGCAAGGATGGGAGTGGTGCCAAATGAGAATATAGAAAGGATAATTGAGGGTTGAGAAGAATAGTGCTGACCTTCTCCCTCTGATGTCTGATAATTACTCCCTTAGAATTGTATTTTGCCATGATTAATTTTTTGCTCTAAATATGAATGGAAGCAACCATCAGTCAGGGACATTCTAAGAAGCAGTGGGAAGGGATTCATGAGCCTCTACCCCCAACTTAGTAGCTATGAACAGCTGACAGCATTCAGGGGAGGGGAATCAGTTATCTCTAAGTGTGTGTCTCCTGGTAGACTTACCACTCTCTATTTGACAGTCCCTGTAACCAAAAGTTGATGCAAAGTGCACAATGGAATTGATAGGCTATTAAATAGAAAACAATATATACTGCTAGAATGGGTCTTTGGAGGTGGGTCTAGAAAGAGTTGGAAAAAATGGGATTAAATATATTATATGATATGAAATTTGCAAAAAAAAAATGAAATTTAGATTGAAGAATTGGATTAAAGGAATAGATCTTGGTTTTGTTAATGGATAGCAGGGTAGGAAGACTAGCCTTCGGGCATGTGGAATGACTGTGTGGGCCCTCCAGACATGGCTAGCTTTGGAGGATTGTCATGCTATTCAGTTAGGGAAAACTGGATCTAACTTTGGAAAACCAGTTTTACTAGATCAGTTATGAAGAATATCAATGCAGATCTAGTTGGCCAACACAAGAAATCACTCAGTCCTACTTTTGAAGACTTTTTGTTTCACTTTGCTTTGGGCAATTTTTTTTCTCCTCACAGTGTGGGTATCTTGAGCCACTGGATGATTTGAGAGAAGGAACAGGTTGATGCCTGGCATGGAGCTAAATTAATCCAAAGTTCAAAGGCCAGGCTCTGGATAAACAGGTTGGTTATGGAAAGAGCTTGTCTTGGGTAGCTGTGCACAGGGTGTGATGTCTACCATCAATGTGTCCATTGCCTTTTCCTTTCTCTTGCTCATACTGTTTCTTCCATTCTTCTCTATTTGTCCTCCTTCTCATTTCTTTCAGTCTCCCCTCTCCTGTCTGTTTTTCTTACCCTCTGGTCTTCTTCCTCTCTTTCTGTTTCTCTTCATTCATCCTATATTTGGCCTTTAGTTGTGCTAATATCCTCATTCATGCGTGAAAACACACTACAAATTCTATAATCATCTAAATGTTAATGCTTTATCGTTTGTTTCCAAAGAACACAAAATGGTGTTCTGTATACCACATAATATACACATAAAAATGATTTACAAATTATCCAGAAATTGTCTTTTAGTCAATTTATTTAATGGGATTATATTTGAGAAGATAAGAGCTTACAGCCCACTGATGGAAGCCTGTTTTCATCTGTTCATTTATTTAGGGAGACAGCTTATATTTTATATGGAAGGTTTACACTTATCCATAAATTCAGCTTTCAATATTTTAAACTAAAAAAGTATACATATATAAGCTTATACTTATACACACACACACACACACACATTTATTCCTAGTTTAAGAAAGTCATATACCACCACACCAAGCAGATGCTTTATATTTTTGAAGAAAGCTCTACACTTGCTAATATTTTCTTGTTTATATATATAAAATGTGAAATTTCTATCTAAGAAATTTTTCAGATTGTATTTATCATTTGTTGAACATATTAATTCTCATACTCTCATATCACCATTTATCCTTGTTCCTAGGCAAGGATACTTAATATCATGGACACATATAAAATTTCATGTACATGAATAAAATCTAAGGAACACAAATAAGAAAAAACCTTATGACATTATTTTTCTCAAGTCTGACTTCATATGTTTTCTCTGATTATTTCCCACTTAATATACTTTCCTGCAGATAACATGACTTCATTCTTTTGTATGGTTGAAAAAAAAAACCCTTATACTTTATATATATAAACTACTTTTCCTTATCTATTCATCTGATGTTGCAGTTCAAGTTTAGTTTTATAATTTAGCAATTGGGAATAGTATTATTTAACATGCAAATATCTCTGTCATAAATTGACCTAAATTCCTTTAGGTAAACTCTCAAAAGTGTTATTCTTGTTTGAGTGATGAATCTATTTCTATTTAGCAACCTCAATACTGAGTTCTGTAGTGGCTTGATTAGTTTATAGTCTCACAAGTAGTGAATAAGGGGTTCATTTTGCTCTATCTTTGCCAGCATTTGTATTACTTGTTATCTCTTATATTAAAATTTTCTGAAATTAAAATACAATTATAGCATTTCGCTTCCTTTAGACCCTTCACCTTTTGTGTTACTTTCTCTCAAATTGTCATGGCTTCTATTATTAAATTTTTCTCTCTGTATCATTCTCTCCATATCTCTGTCTCTGTCTCTCTCTGTCTCTCTCTCTTTCTCCCTCTCTCTCCATCTCTCTCTTTCTCTCTCTAGGTCTTTGTCTTTCTTTGTCTTTATCTCTCTGTCTCTCTCAGTCTCTCTCTCCATCTCTGTCTCTGTCTCTGTCTTTCTATCTCTCACTTGCTTTACAAATACAACTTACTCAGTCTGTCAAAGCTACTTGTATGTTTATGATCTCAGGGCTGACACCTTGGTATTGGATAATGATTATGACACCAATAAACTTCGTGATGTGAAAGGGGAAATCTTGTGGGGCCCCAACCCCAGACAAAGAGCTACAGGCAACTAAGGGATGGTGAGAGTAAGAGAGCAATTTGTAATGACTGCCATCCTGACAGGGGATTTTAAAAGTCATCCATGTAACTTGAATTTGAGTTTCTCTGATGGCGGTTGAAGTTTTGTCTTTGTTCAGTGTTCGTTGCTGCTTGTACTTACTGCACATTGAGCACTATTGTTTACTTCTATTAGCTTGTTTGTTGATTGGGTTGTTTTCTTTTTGTTTGGTTTCTGAGATTTTTATAATGTACAAAATACTACTCTGTCAGATGGCAGCTTGCAATAGTTTTATACTATTTTTTAGGGATGTCAGTTGGTCATCACAGGATTGAACTGATTTCTTTGTTGAACAGAACCTTTTCAATTCCATAAAGTGTAGTTATGAATTGTTGGTATTATTTCTTGCTCAACTGGAGTCCTATTCAGAAAGTTCTTGCCTGTGCTTATACCTTCAAGTATTTTCCTTAAACATTTTTAGATGCTCACATCTTACAGTAAAGTCTTTGATCTGTTTGTAGATGATTTTGGGGCAGTGTCAGGGGTCAGGGTCTAATTTCATTCTTCTATATGTGGCTAACCAGTTTCTCAGCACCTTTACTAAGGAGGCTATTTTCCCTCCAGTGTGTAATTTTGGCATCTTTGTTAAATTAGGTGGCTGTAGCTGTGTGAGTTTAGAATGAATTCTCTGTTAGGTTTCATTGATTGTCATGTCCGTTTTTGTGCTAGTATCATGATGGTTTTGTTGCTATGGCTGTGTATGGTAAGTTGAAGTCAGGTTTGGTGATAGTTCCAGCATTGGTTTTGCCTTTAGAACTGAGTGGCTACCCATGCACAGTGGGTTTTATTTTTGTGCTTCCATATAATCATTAAGATTGTTTTTACTACTTTTGTGAAGAATAATAATCAATTTGAAAGAAATTTCATAATCTATGAATATTTATCTATTTATAACTTTGAACTATTTTAAATCTACATTGTAGAAATGAGGACAGGTAAAGCAATAATAGACTACAGTTCACTCCAGTTAGGAATAATAAGTTATATCATAAATTTATTATATTTAAGAAAATATGTGAATTCAATAAAAAATCTAATATAATCTACATAAACATAAATCACTTGGTCTCAATAATTTCTTTTTAATTTAGTGTTTCAGTATGCTTTCCAGAAACCAATTATAGTCAATGGACAATGTATTTAATATGATTAAATGTAACTGATTCTTATTTTAACTTTTTATTTTTATTTTTATTATGTTTTTCATGATACTGTATATTCAGTGGTTCACACTCAGTATGGCACAAAACACCCAAATTTTGAATTGCGTTTTCTCATTGTTTGATTAGGTTGAACACACTGAAAGCATTTCTGTGAGGCATTGCTCATGTGTCCTAGCAAGTGGACTAGGTAATGCTTCCTGATACTGACATATTTACTATGTTAATAGCATCCTCATAATATATAGCTGAATCCTTGCTTAGATTCACATTCATCACATCTCATAACCAAAACAATATTGTTTTTCTGTTTCTCATCACCAATAAAACAAGTGATATATGAGTGTGGGTGTAGATATTTTAGGATGGTTGAATACTTCTTTTCAACATGCTTAGTAATCCTGGTGTGAATACATAATTACATAGAAAATGGAATATTATTTTCCTGAGCTTCTTTTTTATGTCATTCAACATTGTTTTGATAAATTAATATTATTACTCCATTTTTTTAAATAGAATTCCTAAAAATGGCTACTGGGAGTTTGTCCATTCAACTCCTGTGTGTTCTTCTGCTTCCATTTATCTTTGAGTACATCTGGTGTAGCTTCTGGCTCATTCTGTGTTTTTCTTTCTCAAACATAAACTAAGGATGAGGATTTGAGATTTTGTATACAAGATATTGATGCTGGATTTGGTCCTTGTTAGACATGGCTCCATCAGGATCAGGAAGGTAAATGGCCTTATAGGTTATGCCTAAAGTGTTCCTTAGTAGTGTATATTTTGTCTCATAACACACTCAATTGGTTTTGGGTGTCTGTTGGTCTCTCCCAGATACCATGACGAAGTCAGGTGTTGCAGGAGAGATTTACAGCCTACAAAGCCAAAAGTATTTGCCACAACCTTTCATGAATCTTATCTTGAATACGTTGGCAATTTCTTAGTTATATCTTCTACTTGAGTTTTGTTGACATACTATTTTTAATTTGTAAGTTCATTTTTCCCCCCTGGCCAAATAGAATAACAGTGACTGATTACATCAATGGCCTAAAAGATCCAAAGAACAAAATTAGACTAAACAAGTCAGACCCAGCATGTGAAAAATAGATTTCAGGATGCTAACTGCTATGGTAAGTTAGTGAAAGAGAACACTTTTAAAGAAATTCCCCCTGTTTATTACCTTGGGAGTTTTTATAAACACATATAGGCAACAAATTCTAGGATGGAATTTAAAGAACATTCAGGATGGGAGAAGGTGTATTCTGTATATAAAGATAGCTGCATACAATTCTCTGTGTGTACAAGTGTATATGTGTATTCACATGTGTAGTGTACAAACATGCGTTTGTCCATGAGTGTAGAGTTCTGAGGTTGATATCTAGTGTCTTCATGGACCTCTTATCAGTGTATATACTGGAGAAAATTTCTTTGCTGAAACTAGAGCATGCTGATTCAGGTAGTCTTATTAGCCATTTTGTCCTAAGGGTCCCCAGGCTCCATCTTCTGAGCAGATGATTACCAAAAACACTAGCACACCAGGCAGGCGTTTCATGTAAGTGCAGAGGACTCAAACTCAGGTTTCCTTGCCTGTGCAGCAAGCAAGTTCTTTAGTTACTGAGCCATCTCCTCAGCTAAGTATTATCTATCATCTGTCTATCATTCTATCTGTCTGTCTATCTATCTATCTATCTATCTATCTATCTATCTATCTATCTATCTGGGTTTCTATGTGTAGCCCTGGCTGAACATTTTCTGCAGACCTGGCTGACCTCAACCTCAGAGATTTGTCTGCCTCTGCTTCTGGAGTGCCGAGATTAAAGTCATGTGCCACCACCGTCTTGCTTGAATTATTTCTTTTCAATAATTATTTTTTCCAGTTCAATTACCTATGACAGATATTTTCTGATGAGTGCTTGCCATTATTTTGCATTTGAAAACAATGTCAGAATGAATAAAATTTGACAACTTTTGGTAGATTTGGCACATGGGAGGTTAAATTGAAATCACTGTTTTATTGAAGTTAAGTGTTTGATGATATGTTTGACCATTGATACAGTTTCTCTGATGATTCATCTTTATCTCTGTTGGATTTTTAAAGACATATTTCTATCCCAGAGAGGCTGATATTTTTTGACATAGATTACAAGTGTTGTGTTAGCTCTTCATTTGTACTTGCATTCTGCTTTGCCTGTGTTTTATTTTAGAACATTGGAGATATTTTGTTGAAGTTGAACTTATTAATGTTTTATTTTTCTAGATATTTAGTTGAGATTAAGAAAAATATCCCTACTTATAAAGGAGTCCTTCCACTGTTTACACAGCCTATCGTTTTATCTTAAACATATATATATATATATATATTACAAATAATTTATTGTTCTGAGACATGTTATTTATGGAAGTAGCCCATGTGCACTTTTTCATGACAGTGCTTTTGCCAGGCAACTATATTTCCATATATTCTTGGGGTTGTTTCTGTTCCTCGATGCTGTTCTGTAGAAAAGGGTCATGGCTCTATTTGCCTAGAATGTTTTTCTATGTGTAATGGTGGGTATCTCCATTGTTATTACTTTCTAGTGATCATTTTAGTTATCATTTATAACTTTAGCATCAACCTTATTTAGCTGAAGAAAGTGAAAGTGGCATTTTTATAAACACCATGACAGTTTACATATTTTCATAGTCACTAAGAGATAGCTGCAAATTCTTTGTTACCCCCTTCTTTGAGAGATAGCATCTAGCTTTCTTTCCCTTGATCTGTACTGAAAGTGGTGATTTACATGTCTCTTGGGACATAGGAGTGATGACATTGTGTGACAAAGCATCCAGGACAGGTTCTAGACTCCTGATGCTTTACAAAGATTTCAAAAATCTATTTTGGAGAAAAACAGCTTTCCCAGTAAATGATGCTACTACTCACAAAAGAAGAAAATGCCGATTTCTGAAGCCTCACAAGTAGGTTCCAGAACTTTTGAAAGCTCTTGAGATTCAGATAACCTCCACACAGAAGCACAGCCAGCTCAAGAATGAGCCCTGTGGGCTGAGACCAAGAACTTTCTGCTTAGTGATGATGGTTTGGTTATCAGCCATTACCAACTAGTGATGCTCCATTGAGCTTAGACACTTAGAAGTAGCTTCCCCAGGCCCAAGCATGGTACCCAATCCTGATAAATTGAACTGCTGAATCATCCCTACAACACTCTAAGGTCAGGTAGAGACTCATGAAAAAGCTTGCAATATTAATGGTCATTGATGCTTTGATGTATCATAACTTAGTGAAGAACAAGTTCAAGCGTATGGTTAATTTAACTTCTTAGAATGCATGAATATGCCATTGTGAACTTTCTATCTTTCTGCCTTTCCAATTTCAACAGAATGATGATTTTAGTATCATCTAAAATCTTAATATACACATATTATGTTACTGGCAATGTCCTGAGCCATGCCTTAAGAAAATGTATTACCTTTATTCTATTTTCTTTATTATTTTGTCTTTTTTTTTTCCCCAGAGCTGAGGTCTGAACCCAGGGCCTTGTGTTTGCTAGGCAAGCACCACTGAGCTAAATCACCATCCCTTTCTATTTTCTTGAAATAAAAATCCTATACATCTGTTTCTTATTGTTACACAATAGTATAAAAAAGCTTCAAGTATGAAGGGCTAAATTTTTACTCCATTTTTATGTCTGTTGTATCCCTCTTGGCATTTAATATTTTTCAATTGCATTCCTTCCTCTCTCCAAACCTATTATCAAATCGATGAGATATCTCAGCATAAAAAAACTGTATACCTTGAAGCATTTTATCTTTTGTTGTTACAGAAAAGAAGCATGTTTAGATATATAAATGGTGCTAGAAGACTCATTAGGCATTTTAAATAGCTAATGTAGACATAAAGATAGATAGATAGATAGATAGATAGATAGATAGATAGATAGATAGATAGATAGATAGACTGATTTGTACAGAAGACAAGAAATGAATGGATGGTATTGTTCATTGTTATCTGAGAATGTGTTGACTTTTTCCTGTATTTATCTATCTGTTTGTTTGTTTATTTATTTATTTATTTATTTATTTAGGTGTGTGTGTGCACGTACATGTTCACACACTGTAGTATATACTCCATGCATGTGGAGAAGAGAAATTCATGTTGGCATTAGCTTCCATGGCTCCCTTATCTTTTGGGATAGTGTCTCACTGAACCTGGTACTCACAGCATGACAAGGCCACATGGGTGGCAAGCTGCACGATCTTCTCGTGTTTACCTGTCCCTGAAGGAGCTGGTTGCAAATGTGTTTCACGTGGATCCTGGGAATCCAAACACGGTCCTCATGCTTGTGCTGTAGGCCCAACTTTTCCATACTTAAACTGTGGTGTCTGTAGAGTTACACTGATGACAAATTGTATAGTCCAACTTTATAGCTACAGATGCTGGCTCTTCCATTTGTTGGAAATCTGTTCATATTATAGGGCATTGAGAATATTAAATGCTCTAATATTCTCCAAGCATACAGAAAGGCACTGCCTTTTTTATACAAAATTTTTCAAATTAAATAAAATTAAATTGGAAGGGGTATATATTATTGTTTGGGAGTTCCAGTCCATGACCTGTATCAGTGAGGCATGTCTTATTACACAAACAGCATGCTCTCAGAGTGGCTTCTGGTCCCTGCCAATAGGATTTCGGTGGCAAGTATAGAAGGTACTTCTGAAAAGGGTTTGGGTCTGTAGAAAGTTCTAAATTCTAAAAATATCTGAACCCTCCTGTACTGCAGCAAGCCATTCTGTTATGTACACACTTGAGTACAGATGGGTCTTTTGAGAAAGTGTAAGCAAAACTGCTTATAACAAATGAATTTCACATTCCTGAGATTTGTTTTTCTCTCAGTATGTTATCATTCTGAGCTATATTTTTGGAAGCAGATATGACAGGTGTACTTACCAACTGTGCCTGTAAGAATTATGCTTTTTTTTTTTTTATAAAAACTAACACTGCCAACCCTTTGGCTCCCTTCTTCAAGCTAAATTCCTTTTCTTGCATCAAATTGTTTACTTCCTATTTCTCAGAGGGTACACATTTATAATTTATACCCTGCCTGTTTCTCAAATAATGTTAAGATAGCTTCCGAACATTCGTGCAGAATAAGATAATTAAAATAAAATAGCTCAAATCCACATGCATATGACTGAGTAGTCAGTGAACTTCATGGTGGAAACACATTTGTCTACAACTTGGTATAAAAAAAAAGTTTAGTTTTGAAATTCCTGGTGACTAAAGTCAATGTATGCGCACATTAAAGGAATTAACCAAACTTAATTGATATTGATAACATTTTTCTTTTCATTGTCATGTGTTATGAAAACATTTAGTTTATGATGTTGTGCCACTCAAGAACAATGTCCTCTTGTGGAGCTTTTGTGGAAGACACAATGATGTTCCTCGTCTTCCAGACGACAGTTGATAAAGAGAAAGTGCAATCTCGCTAAGGTCGCTCAGAAAATAACGTATGTCTCGTTTTTTGTGTTTTGTGTTTTTTTGTTCGTTTGTTTGTTTTGTTTTTTTGTTTTGTTTTTGTTTTGTTTTAGGCTATTTTGTCTCTCTGTTTCTGGTGAGTGTCAGCGGATGTGGCCAAGCTAGTTCAAGTCATGTTCTGCTCTGGACTATTAGACTAGACAACTAGAATACTGAATGATTTTGTTATTCATACATGCCTCTTGCCTTGCCCCATAAAATGAATCTGAGTTCTTTACACACAACCCCAAATCCTTCTCTCATTTCCCTGTCCTTCAATTGAAACTTTTCTGCTTCCAAAGAGGGTCCCCTCTGCTTTTCTGACTGTTTTGCCTATGTTTCTCTGAGTTTAATTTAGTGATATTTACAGGAGCTTAGGAGGGAGGGTTGTTTCCTAACAAATGTTGGGTAACTTCTCAGTGACTGCACCACTAAAGAATGTGTATTCCCTCCACTCTGAAGTTCACTATCAATAGGGCCTCAGTGAAGGGTGGGGCTTCAAGATCCCCTTCCCCTTTCTTGAGAGACCCAATCCTTCCTAAGTGATCATAGCTTCCATGAGTTCATGAGTGCAGTGGCTGTGTCAAGCCCAGAAGATGGCTTTTAGTAGCACACCTCTGCCACACACTATTTACATTTTCCCTCATTGTTGATGTTGTCTGAGCTGCAGAGGCAAGGTATTGACACCTCATTTAACAGTGAGCTCTCCACTGTCACATAGTCTATGGATTTTGACCATTACCGAGTCTGTATTAACTACCACCTAATGTAATAATAAGGCAGACCAAGGTTGAGAGGAGCCATGAACCTTATAAAATACAATAATGACTTTCTAGGTAAGATGTACAGGCCAGTGCAACCTTGACAAAAACGTTATAGGGGGTAACCAATTGCTTCCCTATTGAAAACCAGGGAATTCACTTCCAAAATTGTAAACTGGGTTGAGAACCAAAGAAATCATAGACCCTATTGGGGAAACATCATTTGTCTTTAAATAGGTGTGGTTAAACTATCTTTTAAGGATGTATTTTTCAGGATCCTTCCCTCACTAGTCCCTTAGATTCACCTGAATGTTACAGCAAGTTTTAGCATTTTATCTTCCTTTTCCCAAGAATATTTGGGATAGAATTTTTTTAAGTGCAGATCCTTGGAGAATTATTATGAATGCTATAGAACATTATATGTAAGGATCAAAGAGCAGTCTCTTTGCTATGTTCCAGGCTATTTAATCACACTGTGAACCCGGGGCTAAAACTCTGTCTCATGTTAGAGTCCAACCTGCAAGAAATTTGAGCTCAATGACTTTAAGCCCCATCATTTAAGTTTTCACAATTTTAAATTCACAATTTCAGTAAAGTGAATATTCTAAAATACGTTTGCTTGTTAAAATAAAACTCATGGTTAGGTGGTTCTTAAATATGATACACACATTATGTTGTCAGTCTCCCTTCCTTAAAAACTGTTTTATTCACTAGAAAGGATTGTGATATTACATTCTTCAAAATACCTAGACATGCTTTTAAAAATACAAAACAGATTTTGTAATTATCAAATCATATGTGATCATAATCTAGTTCTAATACAAATACTGCTCAGCATAGGAGCATGGGGTGTTCATACTACACAACTCCTGAGTTATGCTTTCTGGGTGTCTAAGTTGAGAACTTTACATTCGGGGCTAATGGAATCTCCAGGTCCTTTTGCTTAACCAGACCTTCAAGCATTGAGCTTCCTTCAGTCCTCCACCCATCATCCTCCCAGCCACATGTGCTTCCTGTGCCTGTGACTTCACAGTTACGTAGATTCTGAACTGTTTCTGGCTCCTTCTCCTGCCAGCCCTGGATCTGACTTTTTTAGCACCTTGCTCTTGCCTGTCTGCATTCTAACTTCTAAAGCAGAGGCATGACTTTCTTCTCCTCCTTTTGTTATTCTGAGAGTTTTGCCTCATTTAAAATCTCTTTGCTGTCACTTTAAGGATGCTGGATAATAACTATGACATTCTAATCCAAAGTTATTATTTTATAATATAAAATGGTTCCCTTTCAAACATTTGAATACTCAATTCGCACTCTCATTGTAAAGTGTTTTATAATACAATGCATATATTTTGACATAAGCTTCCAAAATAAGGATCATCCCAATATATCCAAATAGCACCCCCAATATCTCCATAGCTACACTTTTTTTGTTTTGTTTTGTTTTTCTCAACCATATGAGACAAATGAAGCTCCCAGGAGCGAGAGTCATGTGTAATGGAGAACTTTTGTGGAAAGATCTGTCCAGTGATTTATGTGACTTTAGTATTTACTCACACAGAGTCAGCAAATGTGACAATGGATCTACCCCTGGTTATGTCATGAGGATAATAAACGTAAAACTTTAAGTTTAAAGCAACTCATCAAAGCCTTTAGCTAAAGTAGCTTTAAAAAAATAGGATTCAGCATTCTTGCCAATACATATAGAGAAGGGAAGGAAAATGGCCTGCCTTGTGCATTAAAGACAGGCACACTGCAAGAACAGGATAAATTATCAGTAAATGTTGTGGCCATTTACCTGAAAATCATAAATCCAACATGCCTTATAATTTAACCATTCACAATAAGAATTGCTTTAAGCCTTTGCAGGCACAAGTCATGAATGCTTCTCCTTTTCTGTGGGTCTGTTACTAACAAGCATATAATTAAGCTGTAAGAGCCGAAATTGCTCTTTTATTGATGACTGCTTATAATGCCATTAATTGTTTTATAGGAGAGGAATCCATTTCAAATTCAGACAGTTTCCTTGAGAATCAGAAAAGCAGTCTTAGCCCAAAATCGAATTCAGGACAATGATATCTAAAAACTACAGCTTGGATTTATTATGTAGTAGGAAACTTCTATTACGAATCACATTGAAACCTGATGAATACTCTGACATTAAATTGGAGATAGTAAAGAGCTCCTTGTTTTTGCTAATGATTGTGTGACCACTCTTATTTATACAGACTCTTGTAGAGCTGGTATGTTGATGATAGCATGGCACCACTGGTATGCAGACAGGAAAAAACTAAGCATCACCCTGCATTAATTCTGCCTGTCTTTAGCAATCTCTGGAGGGTAAACATACATGGTTGTGCTTTCATACTACACACAGAAGTCTCTAGTAGAATCCCTAAGTGATCTGTCATGCCAAAAATATGAGTTTTATACTTGTTAATGTATATTCTATTCTATACATATATTCCTGCATCAATATGGGATATATATATATATATATATATATATATATATATATATATATATATATAACTGTAAAGTTCATCTTTACAACATTGGTAAAACTATCCAATAATATATGAAAGCTATCATAATGAAGAATCTGTTACATAGCTTTATTTGATGCTTCTGAGAAAGCAAGCTGGCAGTTATTGTCATCCTTCTTCTCCATTGGAGATGTGTACCCAGGAACTTGACAATCACTGTATGAACTAACAGTCTACCTGATAGTGTATATAGGCTATGCCAGAAATATTGACCATGTGGGAAACATTTAAAAAGCAAGTAAGTATGTCCAGAATCATTTAGCACTTAGAAAGTTCCAAGGCAGCAGTTTAAAAAATAGTCTTGGGCCACAGGGTCTCCTTTGCCAGATAGCACATCAGGTTTATTACAGGAAAGCAACATTGCAATGCCGTGAACCCTGAATCACAAAGTTAGAGAATGACTGGCTTTAGATATCACGAGCCTTTTATTAGCTTCTGATTATCTGGGCTTCTTTGTGTGTAGTTGAAAACAATCACAGCTCTGCTTATTATTTGCATTCTTGCTGGATTTTCTTATTTTGAGTTACATTTACATCCATCTTGCAAAAGATTGATGCCTAAAACTCATACATGTTTTGTTCTGAATTTACGTAGTTGATAACAAAACTTGGTAGATGAAGAGGTGTCTCTGCATCCTGTGTTCCTCTGGTTTGTACAGGTATTCTCTTCTGAGAACAGAGAACTTGTGCTACAACCGTAGCAAAATGAGAATTAATTTCACTGCTCTAGAGAAACTTCCCTGACAGAGACAGAGGATGCAGGTATATTGTGCCTCACTATCAGTCCCCAGCTACAGATACCTTCATCTTCCCATATTCTAGAAAAGATGAAGAGATGCTCCCACCATGCTGTGAATCATTAACTTTGCCTGACGTCATGTCACATTTGTTTTAACTATCATCTCTATTGGGAATGGAAAACTGGTAATCAAAGAAAACCAGAATACCACACCGAAACTATCCTTCCTTTATTTTCTCCCTGAGACTCAAAACCCACCCCAAAAATATTCTGGAGGGCACTTAGTCTATCTGAAGAATAGGCAACTTTCTGTTCTTCAACTTTCCAATATTGTTTTATAACTTTCTGAACACCTTTACAGCATTATAACCTGTAAAATGTTATTAAAACTGTTAAATTTCCTGGATGATTAAAGATCAAAAGAATTATTGTCAATTAATGTGAGACTGGCATTTTTAGTGCTCTTGAAACATATTTTATTATACTAATCCAACTTTATAACCTAAAGGTAAAAACCAAACAATTACATAGGGCAAAGTCTGCTTTCATGTATTACTTCATCCACAAGACACTGTGAAAATGTTTGAATCTCTCATCTAATGTAAAATGAGGAATGTGAAGCAAAATACATGAACTCCCCAACTGATAGTCTCTGATGAGAAAACAGGCTTTCAGATTTTCCCTGAGTGTCTCCAACCTCAATTCCTCACATTAAACTTGGAGATACTCTGATATTTTGGAAAGAAGTTCTCTTTGATTGCGGAATCAATCACTTAACCTTTGGGTAACTGGAAGGTAATGAACTGCCCCAGTCTCCTCACCTGTAAAGCAAAAGGGTTTTTGTTTGTTTGTTTGTTTTTTATTTTTTATGAAGAAGGAAAAGATCGTGTGGAAATGATAGGAAGGTATGAGTGAGTCACCCAGCGAAACACATCACAACAGTGCATTTGACAATTCTCATGTTTTTCACTACAGTAGCATGGCATGTGAGTTTATTAAAGGAATATTTAGATAAATATAATCAGGGAAACTCAATTTTGTGAATGAATTGAAACAAATAATACCATTAGTCTGGCATTCATATAGGGGAAGTGACTTGAGGATATATTTTTTAAAAGATTTATTTATTTTATTTATCAGTACACTGTAGCTGTCTTCAGACACACCAGAAGAGGGCATCAGCTCCCATTGCAGATGGTTGTGAGCCACCATGTTGTTTCTCGGAAATGAACTCAGGACCTCTGGAAGAGCAGTCAGTGCCCTTAACCACTGAGCCATCTCTCCAGTCTAAATTGAGGATTCTTGAATGCTATATATTTTTAAGTTGTCTAAAGGCTTACTTACTCTAATCTTTCTTTAAGAGGACACCCAAGTGATATTATGTGTCTTCTTAGTTGGAGAAACTGAGGTCAGAGGAAACAAGTATTTCAGTTATTTCATAGATCACTGGATTTAACTCTATATCTGTCTACCATAGAGTTTTCTAGAGAAATAAAACCAGCTGAATATAAATTAACAAAGGAGATTTAACTGTCTTACAAGATTAGGCTGGGTAGTTAAACCAAGGTTGTCTACTTGCTGGAGGGGCTGAGAACCTAGTAGCTGGTTTACTAGGCAGGATGCCTCTGTTGTCTCAGTATGATGCTTAGAGTCAGGGCTCTCATACACAAAAGAAAAGCTGAGTTCCATTGTCAAGGAGGATGGATGGAAGACATACAGCATCAGAATGAATGCACACCAGCAGGAAGCAAAGTGAGGAAGGCTGAAAACTTGCCCTCCTAGTATGTGGGACTGTAGTCATAAGGTTGCCTATTGCCCACTCTGGGAAAGTGTCTCTTCCACCTTAATTAATCATCCTAAGAAATAACAGTGCAGAGCTGCCCACAGTTGTGTCTCTTAGCAGATCAGGATCAAATGAAGTTGACAACCATGACACCCAACACACCATTTTACTTCAATTTCCAAGTTGACAGCCTTTGCTTTTAAAATTAAAAGTAAGTGTATGCTTTGGAGACCCCAGAATGCTTAGTGAATATGTGTGGCAGAATAGGGAGTCAGGTTTCATTAATAGAACAAACAAATTTCTTTTATAAAATGGTTGGCATTGATGTTGTTAAAACTACATTTCCTCAATTCTGAGTATTTTTCAGTGTGCTTTTAAAGAAATGGCTGTTCTTTGTCTTAAGCATCTCTAAATTCAGTGGCAACTGGTGACTATAAATTGTCTAGAGTCATTAAGGAAATAGCATCATCCAACATTTTTGGCTACTTAGTGAAAGTCATTAGAATGCCATTCCATTGATTAAAAGAGAGGTTTACCAATACACTTAACATAAACAGTACTCTATTTATGTCATGCATGTGCTATTAGAGCATATCAGAACAAGCAACAGTACCAGAAGTAGCACTGAGGATTCTGGCTAATGAGATCGCAGTTACTTTTTATTAATTAAGTTGCACTGGGTTGATTGCTGAGGTGCTGGCCTGCAGAACTCATATGACAAGAGTACTTTCGCCTAGTAAATTCTTTAATTATTTTACTTTCATTGCAATATTTTTAATCATGTTGATTTTCCACTCAAAGATAACAAGATTTCATTCCCATTTGTGCTGATGACTAAAGACTTTAAACTCACACACAACTCATGACAAAGGACAATATGGTATCTGAGGAAGAAAAACATTAACTGTTGATTTCATCCTTGTGGGGATAGTTATAAAAATTTAAACTCACTGCATAAAACAGAATGGACTGAGACTAAGGAAGTATGATTCCAGGTACAGTTCTTTTATTGTATGATTTTAAAAAAATTCCAGCCTTAGTTTCATAAAAGAAGATATTAACTTAAGGAGTCCTTCAGCCATGAAACGCTAAAGTCTTCTCATCTAACTGTGCTTAACTTGTAAAATATCATAACACTCTTGGGGTATACTGTGCAGGTCAGGGTTGATTCAGAATTTACTGATTGGAAGTATCTATTCCTATGTTCCATTCTATCTTAATTGATTTCATATAATATAATATATTTGATTTTCCACAGAGAATTGAAATTATCTTATCCATTACAAGATGATTATGATTTAACTAATATCCTTTAACTCAATTTCAGCTATTTGCCAATATGCAGAAATGTATTTGACTATCACAAATAGGGGAAGGCTTTTGATATCTAACAGAAGATATGGAGAAGAAATGCTAACACACTGCAATGTAAAGAGCTGAACTCTCAACAATAAGCTACTTTGTTCTATGTGTCAATAAGAGCTGAGGAGGGAGAAAATGAAGGAAGGGAGAGAGAGGGAGCAAGAAGAAGAGAACAAGTTTGCTTATTTTGTGCCAAATGTGGGGTAATGTCTTAGTTTGCTTTCTGTTGGTTTGATAAACCTCATGACCAAAAGAATCAAGAGAAAGGGGGCTCATTTCAGCATATACTTGTAGGTCATAATCAATTTTTGATAGAAGTTAAGAATCCAAGGTAGGAGTTTGAGGCATCGAATACTGAAATATACAGACTTAATTGTGATTTATGCTGTCACCTCTGTTAGATCAACCAGGACTACCATAGATGGCATGCCCAAAATGGGCTGGGTTCTCTCACATCAATTAACAATCAAGATAATTCCTCCAAAATAATGCCACAGGCCAATCAAGTCTGAGAAATTTCCCAATTGAGACTCTTCAGATGATTCTAGACTGTGTCCTGTTGACAGCAGAACTGATTTAAGGTAAAGACTATGTAAACTATATCATCATATTTAATGCTTTATGAATCAAGTAATATTTGTACATAGTTACTTTCAATATCCATGGAATAGTTTCAAAAGATCAAGGAACTAAATATTAAGAGCATGACCTCTATTAGTTGGTAATGGGTTTGTATTCTCATTTTATCACTTGAGAGTTGTAGAAACTTAGACATGTATTTATCTTCTTTACTTCCTAATTTTCTCATTAGAAGATATTTAATGATATCTTTTGTGAACACTAAGCATTTATACCTAGGATCTATCAATGATGATTGTGATGAAAGTATGAGTTTGTTAACTAACTTACTAAAAATTACACAGATCAGTTTTTTTTTTTAACCCAAAGTGGTTGAACTAATTTAATTTTTTAAAACAGAGAAAAATATTGAGATAGAGTTCTCTTGAAATGAAAAAAGTAGGGCAAACAACTTCTAAAGAACTTTTTTTATTTTTAAAAATGTATGGAAAAAACCAATTTCATATGTTATAAAAAAAGAATGTACTTTCATATAAAGAAATTGGTGCCAAAATAATAAATAGCATTGGGAAGGGAGTGTAAGAGCTGTGCTGAACAAGAGAAGATATTAAAACCACCCACAAATGAATCAGAAAGCTACAGAAACTTGTGGATTCTGTTGGATGAAAGAAGACTAGAACTATATTGATAGCGGAATTGGGAACAGTTTCCAACATACTGTGATGCTAAGCCATCCATCTTTGCTGCACTCGCATGAATCATAGTGTCAATGACTACAGAAAATGACTACATATACAGTGGTGAATTCAGGGAGCCCTGAAAGGTAATCTCCAGGTAAATAACTAGTTTGCAATCATTGGCCTATTATTTTTTTCCACCATGGACAGACTTTTCCCAAAGGAATCTAGTCTGATGAAAGGGAGTGAATTGTTTGAAAGAGTTAAAGAAGTATTTTTGGGTGTTTTTCCCTTCAGTAAACCATTGGGAAGATGGAGGAGTGTTCAAGTGAGGCATACTGGGATTATATTTGTTCTGGGCCTTTCAGGACTGTAATTTATCTCCGTGCCAAAATAATATGAATTGTTAAAAAATGTACTCCTCCACAAACGAAACAATTGGACTGGGTCCCCACTGGATTATGTACATATCTTAACTAAAAGAATGGTATTTTTTCTGAATAACAAAAAACTCACACCCCCTTTTAAGAGCGAGATACTACTTTAAAATCTTTATCCATACATTTTAAGGACTATTCTAGCAGTTATACCTAAAATGAACTTTTGAAAAACATACGTGGTTCCCTGAAAGCCCACGTTCATGCAAAGCAGAATCCATTCAGTCACTTTGTATTCTACTGAAATGAAGCCTCTGGAAATGCACAACAAAATGAAACTAGGGTCTGTTTTTTAGAAATATAAAAACCCTTGTATATGAAAATTCTTTAGTAAGAATTACACACAGATGACTTTATAGCCAAGAACCAAGGACAAAATTGGAAGTGTTAAAAAGAAATGGACATATGAACTAACCAGTACCCCCCCCCCCCCCAGAGTTCATGTCTCTAGCTGCATATGTATCAGAAGATGGCCCAGTCGGCCATCATTGGAAAGAGAAACCTATTGGTCTTGCAAACTTTATATGCCCCAGTACAGGGGAACGTCAGTGCCAAGAAGTGGGAGTGGGTGGGTAGGGGAGGTGGGGGGGGGGTTATGGGGAACTTTTGGGATAGGGAAATATAAATGAAGAAAATACCTAATTAAAAAATATAACTGTGGTGGTTATAATAGGCATGGCCCCCATAGATTCATGTGTTTGAATAATTGGCCATAGGGAGTGTCACTCTTAGGAGGCATGGCCTTATTGGATGAGGTATAGCCTTGTAACAGGAAGTAAGTCACTGTGAAGGCAGGGATTTGAGGTCTTAAATGGAATCCGGTCTCCTCCTAGCTGCCTTCAGATTAACATGTGGAACTCTTGGCTGCTCCAGCACCATGTCTACCTGCATGCTATCATGTTTCTGACTATGTTGATATGAACTAAACCTCTGAAACGGTAAGATAGTCCCAATTAATTTTTTTTCTTTATTAAAAAAAAAAGAAATGGACATGAAGCAAAGAATAGTGGTAAACACCTGTAATCTCAGTACTTAAGCTTCTAGGGTAGAAGATCAAGACTTTCCTTGACTACATAATGAGGCTGAGCTAAGACTGGGTTGTATCAGTGTTTCAGAAGGAAAAAAGACGTGTCCCGAGGAAATAGTTTCTGGGTTCCAAGGACCATGACATGTAAAGTATTCTTGTGATTCTTCCACACATGTTCAGAAATAAATCTGCAGTACCACCCAGCAGTAAGTAGAACTCAATAGTGTGTATTTGTGGTTCAGGACACTGATTCATATATATAAGAATTCTGAGTGAAATTCTAATTGGAAAGGCTGTAAAATAAATTATCTTTTCATTATATCACATGGCAAAAATTATTCAGTTATTTTCTCTCTTCTCTAATGTTTTAAGACATTCATTCATTCATGCATCTATCTATCCATCTATTCATTGATTCATTCATTGTATGTGTGTGTACATGTGCAAATATGCTACAATACACATATGGAGGACCGAGGACAATTTGTTGGATTTGCTTCTCATCTTCCATGTAGGTTCCAGGGCTTGAACTCTGGTTCTCAGGCTTGGCATCAAGTGCCTTTAAGCCACTGAGCCAACCTGCCAGCCCTGTAAGTTTCTCTTTAAACACTTATCAGATCACATTTAATCTCTACTGCTACATGAGCAGTACCAGGGTGACAAGTTCTTTGCTTCTCTGTTTATATTGATTGACATATGGTTGATGCTTATTATAAATATTTGTTTAAAATGATTCCAATACTAATCATAGAAGAAATGTGTCTAGCTTTATTTGTCAAACAACAGTGGTAAAATAGTTTACCTGCCACAGCATTTAGATCTTCTCAAGATTGAAATTCCTTACATGTATAGTTATATTGATGCGGAAGTGACAAGTTTTACATCATTGACATTGAAGATAGCAGTATGTGTAAACAGTCTCTGACTTCTGTCTACTTGAATGGCAGTACCAAAAAATAACCTTTGGTTGAATGCTTCAGAAGAGTTATCTATCTATGGCAACTTCAGAAATTAAGAATGCATGTATCTCAATGAAAGTACTTCTATTTTGCCCATGTGGGGGTGTGAAGAGCAAAGAAAGAGAAACCAGCAGGAAGAAAAACCATTTGACAAATTGTTTATGTAATATGACAATTGGCATAATTATTCAGACCTTTGAAATCATGTTATCAGTTTCTCACCATCCTGGTATTAACATGAAATGCTGGCAGTTGCACTGTAATATGCTTGCCTCTTTGAACTCCTGAATAGCAAGCTTTCCTGCATCTTCATATACTAGAGACTCTGGTGAGTGATACAGTGTTAAAGATGTATATGCATTCAGAAATGTACACATACACACCTGTGCAAACATGAAACCCTGATGAGTTCTCTCTCGGCCTTGTCAAAATACATGTAAACATATGTTTATGCGTGTGTTCTTTTTTATACACACAAACTAAAGCTAAGTTTATTATAATGGCATGTCCTGCTTCCATCTCTGACAATGAGATTGTGAGATGGGTTACTCCAGTTCTAAAGATCTCCTTTAAAAATACCTCTTTTTTCCTTTAAAAGATGCAATTGATATTCACTGTATTGTTTTTACTGAAGAATGAAGTCACACTCTGTGTCCCATGTGTATGTCACAGTTTGCATTTGTTTTATTAGGACAGAAAGGCTAACTAAGCAGACAGTTGGAATCTCTGTGCTTGGTCCATGCAAGTATGGAACATTTATTATTTTTTAGGACCAATCATATCATTGGGAATGCTGCACTTCTGTGCTAATCAGAACTATGGATATGTTCTTCTGCATAGATATGTTATTGACAGATAGATCAACTGAACAGGGGTTCTCTTGATGATGCTTTGAGTCTTTCAATATGAAAACTCAGTTTTTTTTTGGTATGTGTCATACATTTGTTCCTGTCCTAAGGGTGAACACTGCCACAGTGACAATTTTTTTAAAAAATTAATTTGAGTGAATGCTAATTAAATGACAATATAGGTGAGAAGCTTGTTTTATAACAGTTTAGCATTATGGTACCCAACTTTTAAAAAGATCATCATCTTAACTAAACTACCAGAACTATTGAAAATACAGACCAACAAGGAGAATGCTTACATACTGACTCACATAAAAAGCATTCTTTTCCTATATAGTGGTGAAGATCAATTCATTTTAACATATTCAGAAACTGGGGATTTTGTCATTTAAAATATGCAAAGTGAAAAATGCATACATGTACAATAATAAGTAGACTGCATTTTATTCTTCCTTTTCAACACAAAGACAGACTGCAGACATTCACAAATGTCAATAAGTCTAAATGGCTGGAATTAGCTTCAGAAGTGGGCATTTTTATGAAGATGAAAAACGATTTATTTGTTGGAAATTTTGCTTATTTCCAGTTCAGTTTTAAAAACGTTGACTAAGAAATGTACTGATAAGCACTTATAGACTTGCCTTTCTCTTCTCATAAGATATATTTCTACAGGCAAATTAGTAAACTAGCAAGCATTTACTCTTCAATTTTAAAGCTAAGTTCATGTTTATAGATGCATGATATAAGTAGTACAGATTCCTGCAGCAATCTCCACCACTTCTTTTCTGATGGTAAGTTAGTATTACTCTAGTTACAAGATCACACTGTAATATGTTACTCTGCTAATACTGCAAACCTTAATCAAATGTCACCATGTATAAAAAAATATATACACACATACATACATACATACATACATATATATGATATATGGCATGTGATATATGATATTCTATATATTATGATATATATGTGATAAGTATTTTTTACTTTTTTATTTGATATTTTCCTTATTTACATTTCAAATGTTAATTCCTTTTCTAGTTTCCCCTCCGAAGATCCCCTATCCCCTCCTCTCTCCCCCTGCTCACCAACCCACACACTTCCACTTCCTGGCCCTGGCATTCCCCTATACTAGGGCATAGAACCTTCACAGGACCAAGGGCTTCTCCTCCCATTGATGAATGACTAGGCCATCCTATGGTTGTGATAGAGAAGAAAATCCACATGCTTGGAAGCATTTGCAGATATGTCAGTTTTGGCTGACAGTTAGGTGTATTCCCAAGTAAAACAGCCTCCTGTGAAGTCCTGGTTCTGCCACCCTTCAGGGTTGCTCCCATAAATTACTTATAACCTCATTGTCTCCTTTTCATTTGATCTTTAAGAGAGAGTGCAGTATTAAGAATTACATGAGGATGTAATAGATGTGGCTATGGTGTACGTTGCCCATAGCAGGTTATCATATTCATTGAAGAAACAATTGCTATATTAGCATATAAGACTAATCTTTTTATATATTTACTTTTGAATTTTAATGGAGTTTCTGCCTTTCTATTTATTGTTGATGTTCTTGTTCAGGTTTTATTTAAGAAGCCAATGTTGTTGAGACTACATACTAGAACTCAAAACTCTTTTAAGAGATGGAAAAATAAGTATTTTGCTGTTACAAGGCTAATTCACTTCCCAGAGTTTCTGAAAAATCATTGCAGGGTTTTTAAGCATGAGAGTAAAAAAGCTACATACTTAGTTTAAGGAATAACAAAATGCTGGCAATTGGAATGATAAGGCAGAAGAGAATAAAAGGATGGCTAGGCTTCCTGGAAGGAGTTTAGCTTCTGGGATATGTAATGGCACCATCGTCTTTTTTTTTTTTTTCCATTTTTTATTAGGTATTTAACTCATTTACATTTCCAATGCTATACCAAAAGTCCCCCATATCCACCCACCCCCACTCCCCTGCCCACCCACTCCCCCTTTTTGGCCCTGGTGTTCCCCTGTACTGGGGCATATAAAGTTTGCAAGTCCAATGGGCCTCTCTTTCCAGTGATGGCCGACTAGGCCATCTTTTGATATATATGCAGCTAGATTTATTTATTTATTTATTATTATTATTTATTTATTTATTTATTATTATTATATTATATATTATTATTATTATATGTAAGTACACTGTAGCTGTCTTCAGACACACCAGAAGAGGGAGTCAGATCTTGTTACGGATGATTGTGAGCCACCATGTGGTTGCTGGGATTTGAACTCTGGACCTTCAGAAGAGCAGTCGGGTGCTCTTACCCACTGAGCCATCTCACCAGCCGGCACCATCGTCTTATCAACTGTTGGCACTTGATTTGCGGGACTGTGGTAACAAAGCACCACAAACAAGTTTTCCAAAACAATGCAGATTTATTGTTCACAATTCTGGTGGTCTATAAATCTTATATAAGTTATCCAGGGTTGCACTCTCTCTGAGCATTGCAGGAGTGGGTTAATTCAAGACATTTTTCCAGCTTCTGATATATCCTTGACTTTGAACAGCATAACTTCCACCTTTATGTAGCCCCTTATAGATTATGTCTCCCTCTGTGTCTCTCTCTCTCTCTCTGTGTGTGTGTGTGTGTGTGTGTGTAAGGGAGGTAGGAGGGATGGAAATAAAGAGAAAGGAGAGGAGAGGAGAGGAGAGGAGAGGAGAGGAGAGGAGAGGAGAGGAGAGGAGAGGAGAGGAGAGGAGAGGAGAGGAGAGGTGAGACACACACACACAGAGGTATGCTTCCTTTTGATTAGGATTCATAGTCTATAAGGTTAGGAACTTACCCTACTCCTACTCCAATAAATCCTAAATTAACCAATTACATTTTCTACAATCTTGTTTCCAAATAAATTCATTTTTGGGGTTGCTTGGACTTTGCCATATGGATTTAGAAGACACAAGTCAGCCTTTAACCATTGTTTTTTTTTTTTTTTTTCTGATCCCAGTGTTTGCTGGTCCTATGTAATACTCCCCAGCACTGTAGTAATTCTTAATTAATTTCTAGGAATAAATATCATATTAAGACTAGCTGTCTTTGCTTTTTGGTCCTGATAAATCAGACATTCTCCCATGCAAATATTGAGCAAGTGTGAGTTGCTTTACCAGATGTCTATTCCCTGCTTTGTGCACTTTGGGAAAATACAGCTTAAATCTATTTAGTGAAACAAAGCTTAACATCAAAATACAAAGTCTTGCTTATGACATGATTAAAACAATATTAAGAGTATGCCAGAAGATCTAGACATAAAAGTTAATATACTGAAAGTAACTATCGGCTTTGTTATGGTGGTATAACTATGGATCTTTTTCAAAACTGACTTAAGTTCAACTTTTTTCCTGTAACAAACGAATATGTATGTAAAAGGTCACCCTATTTATGAGAACTGGAAACTCAGAGTCTTAGAACTCAGTTTCTATACACCTTAGAAACTTACCATAATTTTGAATACATAGAAATAGCAGAACATGAGTGTGGTGCCATGATATAGTGACTGATATCACAGCCCAGACTCACATGAATACTACTGCATTAATTCCATTTTTATTCCAGCCAGTGGCCCATGGCTTGTTGTTTGGAGTGGATATTAATCTTCTTTAGGCATGTTTAAACTTTGAGTAACGATGAAAGTATGATGCATATGCCTCATTCATTTAGAGAGGGATTGTAATGCACCAGGTAATATATATTCAAATGCACTGAAGCATATGCCTTGCTGGAAAAGCAATTTAGAATTCACACTGAAAAGGAAATATTTTTAATTGCTAAGGAATTAGACATAGAGTTGAGCCATTGGCTAATTATGAATTATTGGTGATTTTGCACAATTTCTGTTAAGTACCTCTATTTTTAAAAGTAGACAAAATGTATGAAGATATTTTAGGAACAAAATGTCATTACTTAAGGTGTTCCTTTTCATATATTAAACTAATAAATAGTCCAGAAACCCTTTCACAAATTTATCAAAATGTCATCTTCAAGTACTGGGTCGGAAAATTAGTAACTGCTGGAGTGTGGGACTGTTGAGGGTGTCATAGAGAAAGAAGCCCATCAGCTTTCAGCTTCTGGCATAAAGCAACGATGTTATTCAATAATTTTGATATTTAAAATGTCAGAAGTTCTAACCATAAATTAAAGGCCGAATTTAAGAAATTCTTGTATTGTAAGTAAAGAAGTACAAAGAAAAATTATGGTGTTAAGAAAGCATGCACGTTGTCTTAAAATAATACCTAAGAATGCAGCAGTTATTAGACAACAATATGTAGATTCCTGGTGTATTTCCGCATTTTATGTTTAATGAGATAATTTGTGTTGACATTCACTGACTGGGTTGAAGATCAGCATATACATTTTATGCAGTTCTCTCCTTATTGCAGGTATGTCCATTACTATTTCTGTAATGAATTGTTGTGAAGTAGCAAAGGTATTCTTTGATTATTTTGCATTTACTTTGGAAATGACCCCAGAAAGGACAGAGACATGAAATAACTGCCTGGCTCCTTCCATCTGTAGCAGAAGCAAGAATGTCTCTTTTCTTTTTGTTGTTCAAGTTTCCAATGCTTCCTTGCAGGTGTGTGTCCACGTGTGTGTGTGTGTGTGTGTGCACATACCTGCATGTGCATGCACCAAATTGTGTACGAATGTCTGTTGGAGGCTAGAGGTCAACTTTAGATGTCATCCTCTGTTGCTATTTACTTGTTTTCTGAGACAGGGTTTCTCATGGCACCTGAAACTCACCTACTGACTGGTGAGCCAGAGATCCTCCTGACTCTGCCTGTCCAGTGCTAAGAATATGGGCTCCTGCTGCCATGTTCAGCTTCTTATGTGGATGCTTCAGTGCTGAACTCAGGTCCTTAAGCTTGGCAGAAAGACTTAATCTGACTATTTGTCCAGCTCCTAGATAATATTCTTAAGGTTAATTAAGGACTTTGAGTTTATCACAGTTCTAATAAGATAGGAATTCTTTCTTTATTTTTAAGGGTTTAGCAGAATATTGTTTTTCATTTCTGTGGAACTTTCCTTACAAAAAGAGTGTGAGGATTTTTCTAAATGCCCTCTAAGTCCATCCATGAGATAGTAGATTGTGACTACCATGGCAGATGAATATCATTCTTAATGTTCTAGAATCTGCCACATGCCAGTATTTATGTCTATTCTGATATTGAATCACACTGAAATTCTTGGATAATTGAAGATAAATATTCTTCGTGATTCGTAAAAGCTTTTGATATGGGGTTGGGGATTTAGCTCAGTTGTAGAGTGCTTGCTTAGCAAGCTCAAGGCCCTGGGTTCAGTCCTCAGCTCTGGAAAAAAAAAAGCTTTCGATATGCTTTTAAATATCTGTGATCCTCTATGTCTTATTGGTAACTTGGGGGCATTGACATAGTTAAAGAGACAAAAATTACTTGGGGGAATCCTGACATACTTAAGAAAGCATAGACTTCCTTCTTGTCTTTTTACCCCGTTAAATACTTCTCTATGGCTTACGTGTCAATCAAACGTAATTATTTACCTCATTGTCCTGTATATTTAATTTCATAGTTGGGTCCTGAGGTTGAAGAATGCATTGAAATATCCTTATTTCAGCTTTTCTATTACTTCGTATTGATGAAATAATACATCAATAATAATAGTACCTTAGCCAGGTCACTGTTTTAATAGGATAACTCTTAGAAAAATACCACTGTAGATTTATACTAGCTTAAACCTTTTTCATCAACAAGCAATTACTCTCTTAGAATAGAGGGTTTCTGTGGGAACTAAAGGGGTGTAGGGGAAGAGGAGTGAAGGGAGAATAGCCCACATCCCACCAGAGTTCCTCCTATGCTCTGGGCAGGTAGACATGGGAGGAGAGCTAGACGCTTTCCACACAGCCCAAGTTGGCATCTAAGCCACTGACCCTACTCAGCGTGGGGGGAGGAGTGGACAAGGGACAGCCCCCGAATGGGGGCCTGGAGCAACACCCTATAGCCCGGGTGTTATGGTAGAGAGGGCATAGGGTGAGAGGTTCCCATGCAGGTGAGAGTAAGCACAGCAGGCCTTGATGAACAGAGGCAGTCTATGGTTTTAGAGGTTTATTGTAGAAAGACAGGGGGAAAGAGAAAAGGTGGAGGGAGAGAGAGAGATAGATAGATAGAGAGAGAGAGAGAGAGAGAGAGAGAGAGAGACCATAGCCAAGAGGAGAAAAGGGGGAAAGGAGAGAGAGAGAGAGAGAGAGAGAGAGAGAGAGAGAGAGAGAGAGAGAGAGAGAGAGAGAAGAAAGGCTAGAAAGTAAGAGGGAGAGAGAGGAAGAGAGTAAAAGGAGAGGAGAGAGGAGAGAAGAGTGTAAGGGGAGTAAGAGAGTGAGGTTTCACCAAGCAGCCCCTCTTTGGTGTGCTGTTATCTTTACTATTGCTAGGTAACTGGGGAGGAGTTTAGCCTGAAGGTCAGAAGCTTGGGACATTGTCTAAGTGACTAAAAGCCATGCTTCTCCAGTTGGAGCTGTGAAGGCGGTAACTTTGACAGAAGCCTTGAGTCCAGGAGACATGAGAGAACTCCTTCCATCCCATGTAGGTGCATTATCACTACCGGATCCTGAAATTCACCTTTCAACTTGACTGGAGACTAGACTGTCTGTTTATAGCCCAATGCTCCATAGGTTTAGGCGTGTCTGATATGTATTTTTAAAAACATTAAAGATATGATAATTAGACCATGATGAAGTTTGTATGCTTTTAAGTGTTAAATGGAGAACTTCAATGAGTTACATGATCATATTGCAAAGTGTATTTTATCACTATGAACTCTCTTTTCCATAGTAGATAATTTACAAAACCTATACATATCTATGGATAATCAAAATGATATTTGGATGAAATTTATTGGTGGGAAAACAGTAAAATATAAACATACTATGGAAACTTTTTTTGTCACTGTACCAACAACTACATACTAGTTTTGGTTGATCCCAGCTGAAATTCCTCATAAATAGTGAGAAACATTCTCTCATTCAAAGATGCAGTGACTTCCCATTTGCTGAAGTAAAAAGTGGTATCAGAACATTGAATTTACTTAAGAAAGAAGGCTTTAAGATATATAATGCTTTATTATTTGAGAATTGACCTGCTCTGATTAAAAAAAAAATAGAGTTCCTACAGCTGACCATGAGTTTTTCAATGATAATAAAATACAAATCTTGAAGGAATGAATGGAAGGATGAAGCCTGGTGCCACTATCTTACCTATATTATTGCATTGAGTTCCTAAAATAACTGATGAGCTCAGTGGGAATATTTTGTTGTACACACAAATAAGCTG
Source organism: Mus musculus (assembly GCF_000001635.26). Lineage (NCBI taxonomy): Eukaryota > Metazoa > Chordata > Mammalia > Rodentia > Muridae > Mus > Mus musculus. The sequence continues at coordinate 26,055,078 of NC_000069.6, read as the reverse complement.
GAACATGGAAGAGCCTAAGTTTCTCAATAGTGTCAGAGAAGCAGGTAAACATAGCGATGGGCTGTCTATGAAAGTACATTGAAGAGCACTTTGTTTACATCGTTGACTCCTTTTTTTTTTTAACTACTCATTTGCTTTAATCATCATTAGTGTCCTGAGGTCCATATGCTTTGTTCTTGGTGGAAATTTAGCAAAATTATCTACTTCTTTCCATATATGTCTGTGAAAGACAACTAAGCATAAGAACTGTCAAGAGCAAAGGGACTTTCCTGGTATTTGGCTGTGCAATAGAACATTGTTAGCCATTGACCAACAATGATTAAATCCTGGCTTAATCCTAAGCATCAAGCTTTCTAGATCCTTTATTAGCAGCATAAATGGAGGATCTGAGGCTTTGAAGTTTAACTCATATCTTCAAGAATGAAGTCAAAGAAGCCAATACTTGAGGCAGCATCTGTAGTTAGCAGATGCATGTCCTGAATTGCTATGCTTCATACTGGGTGTACTGGCTAGTTTTGTGTCAACTTGACACAGCTGGAGTTATCACAGAGAAAGGACCTTCAACTGAGGAAATGCCTTCATGAGATCCAGCTGTAAGGCATTTTCTCAATTAGTGATCAAGGGGGAAAGGCCCCTTGTGGGTGGGACCATCTCTGGGCTGGTAGTCTTGGGTTCTATAAGAGAGCACGCTGAGCAAGCCAGGTGAAGCAAGCCAGGGGAGGCAAGCCAGTAAAGAACATCCCTCCATGGCCTCTGCATCAGCTCCTGCTTTCTGACCTGCTTGAGTTCTAGTCCTGACTTCCTTGGTGATGAACAGCAGTGTGGAAGTGTAAGCCAAATAAGCCCTTTCCTCCCCAACTTGCTTCTTGGTCATGATGTTTGTGCAAGAATAGAAACCTTGACTAAGACACTGGGAGACAGAGAAAAACATTGTACATGTTTTGAACTTTTGATTCAAAGAGGTAGGAAAATTTTTAAAAGAAATAGGGACCATCATTTAAATAATGAACATATTACTCTTCAATTCTGGATAGGAAGCCATCTCTGAGGAGATAATTAGGTTAATAGTGTTAAAGAGACTGAAACCTACTTATCATTATAATCACTTTTAATATTTCTTGTGGGAAGATCTTCCCAGAAGCTAATTTTTCTAAGTGACATAAGAACATTTTAAGTCCATGAATGTTAGAATATAGGCTCATAAACCGAGAAGAAATGACCCAATCTAGGGTAGACTTTCTGGCCTGGGGAATCTGTAGCTTGAGGGCTAGTTTCTTGAGATCTACTTTTCTTGGCATGGAAGACTAATGTTTTCTATAGTCAGTTTATTTAGGCTAAGTAAATTTTGTTTTTTTCAAGTATATAAATTCACATTGTAAAATCATTATTTCTATGCTGACTAGGAATTTTACTGATATTTTTATACTTTCAAATCTGTGTGTGTGTGTGTGTGTGGTGTATGTTTGTGGGTATGCGTTATACCTTTGTTTTTCAAAATACTATCACTGAATGGTGCTTCTTAATCTTTAATAATATCAGGTTATGGAGCTGGGGAAATAGATTAATTGATACAGACTTGTCTTGGAAAGGTAAGGATTCCATTCCTTCTGCAGACCCCATTTATAAATGAGGGCAAGATAGAACACATTACAAAGTGCTGTAATCCTAACCTGTTGGTGAACATAGGAATGCCCATGGGCACCAGTGGCCAGCCAGGCTAACTGCACGATTGGTCTTTAGACTAAAATGAAAAATGTTTCAAAGGAGATGAACAGCCTTCCTGAGGGTGGTGCTCAGATTTGTTCATTGGCCTCTTCATATAAGTGCAAATAACTTCTGTTATATGAACATGCACATGTGCATAGACAAATATAAGATATGAAATTCCGTCTTTACTATAAAGGCAGAGAGAATAAATAGATAGGATAATAAGTAGGTAAGAATCTTGTGTTTAGATTTTTTGGAAACTAATTAATATCCTATATGGATTAGGAAAACAATTTTCTTTTCCTTTTTATTCAAAGCAGATTTTCAAAATGTCAGAATTTAAATGCATTTTGTGGTTTGTGTCTTTCATTTGTTCTACCAAGTTAATTTGTATGACTGATCATTGTAAAACATCTAGGAACTTCAAGTAGTCTGTATAAACACTGCAGTTTATTACAAGAAGCAGGAAGCATGAGTCAGTCCTTACACAGCAGAATTTCCATGAGTAGTGCCACAGAAGATTGAGGAAAGCCTTCACAAGTAAAAGAATGTCCTTTCAGCTAGGAGTTTTAACAATCCATTTATGGTTGCTTAAAATCATATATTAACCTCTGTAGACACCTTAACCTGTACTATGTATTTTACAAATATCAAACTTAATCTTTCCAAAAACCATTTCATGAGAAAAGAAGATTAAATACTTTTCCCAAGCTCACATTACTTAGGGTAGAATAGAAGCTTGTCTAATGTAAAAGCCAGCTGTTCCTTGAAGTTGTGAAGATGGCATCACAGCATACTACTTCGCGATAAAAAGGAATGAATTATTGATGCAAGCAACAACTTGGAAAAATTCAAATGAATTGCACCAAGTTAAAACTATGCATCAAAGATTACACTCTGTGATTCCACTTATAACAGTTATTGAAATAACTAAATTAGGGACATGAAATGTCTCTAGATGTTGCTAAGATGGTGCTGGGACAGTAGATTGCTTTGTATCTCATTTCAGGTCAGATGGATACATGATCACTAGCTGTAAGCTGAAATAAAGCCCTGTTCTACCTGCAAGTTTTTCCATCAGAACGTGGTGTCACAGAAACAGAATACAACTGAACTACTAATTTTAAAAGGGAGATATAATTTTGGAGGATTACCAGAAATATGCCTTTGGTGTTAAAAAATCAATTCTATTCCAAAATTCCCAAAGTCAATAGGGCATGGAGCTCCATATCTGTAACCTTCTCACACACGAGGACTCAGCCTTCCGAAGCAGTGCTCAGAGAAAGGGTGAGGACAGTGGATGGGAGGAGAAAGGGAACAAAGCAAGAGAGAAGGGTAGTGAAGTTGCAGCAGATATTAAAAGTAGACATGCAACTTATTGGGTCAGTTTTAAATTCAGTCAGCCATTGGTTGTATGACAATGTTACACAGGTGACAATTTTTTAAATTATTAAAAAGCAGTTTACTTCCATTTCTAATTCTCCAGGTGTCAAGCACAGCCATCTCAGTGTTTGTGTAAGAGCAGAATTTCAACACAGGAATGACAATCCCGTTTACATTTCAAATGAGTTAATGGCAAGTAGTGGAAGGAAAGGACATTTGCTGACAATTCAGTGAGACCACTGTCACAGAGGACAAGCAGAGCAAATACAGTAGCTTCGAGGACTGAATAATGCACTGCTTTTATTCTTTGTCCAGGACATCATTTGACCCAATAATATATCTACATTCATTTGATCTTTGTATAGAAATTGTGTCAAATAGCATTCTGTACAAAGAATGGAAACAAATGCACACATTCTGACTTTAGCAATCTGGTCATTTGGAATTACAATTTATTATATGATAAACAGAATTGGGCTTTACTTCTGCCCCTTGCTATATTCAACAACAACAGCAAAACCTTGATACCCAAGGCTTTATATTAACGTTGTCCATTTCAAGAATACATAGCTTACCAATTTACCAGTAGGAATTTTAGTGTCCAACTTTACTTAAGATTGTTAGACTACCAATGTGAACAGACAATATGTATCATTAATTTTTGTGTTTGTTGGGTTTCTTCAAATGAAACAGTATTTTCTTTCTTGCGACATGAGCTAGATGATGCTTTGTGTTCTGAACATGATTTTTTTTAACAAGAAAATAGAACCAGAGGCAATAAGAAAGCTTATGGTCAGCATGTGGATATGAGGGGGAGGTAACACAAGAAGATCGATGTTTTGATGGATAATAATTGAGTCTTAGCTTTCTCACTTTTCTAAAGGACAGGATGAATTGGAGCCAATGCTTCTCGGCTGTCACTCTAAATAATATATTTCTGTGGTTCAAGCTGTTATCAGTAATTGTAAGTAGGTGTTTTTGTGACAGTTGGGCCTCAGGAGTCCTGGATGACGAATATGTTCTTGGCTTCTCGAACCTTCCTGGCTGGTGTGCTTGAGTTTTGCTCCTGTATCTTTTCTGCCTCCCAGAACTAAGCCTTTGTTTTCTTTCTTGTCCTGTTTTTTTTCTGGAAAAGTGGCTGAGAAAGGAGCCTGTTAGTGCTCTTATTAAGTCCTTTGTTTTTAGACTGTGATGCCAGTAGCTCCTAGCTATCTAGGTAAATGACTAGTTAAGTTGTCTAGCTCCCTGCATTGGATTTCTACATCAAGAATTTGAAGAGAATTTGAAAGACAGTGCCTTAGTCACATTTGTATTCTCAAATTCAAATGCATGGGACGTGCTCAGCGTGGTGCTAATAAATACTCGGTAAATGTTGGTAATTGCTCTCAATTTGATGCTTTGGAAATTCATTTGACAACCTCAGTCAGCTTCCTTGTTTGTAAAACACTTGAATATTATATTTGTAAAAAGGTTCTAGATCTGAAAAATCACGTAAATTGCAGAGAGTTGATGGTACCTAATATATTTTAGTAGAAAGCTGTTTGGACATCTGCTTCCTCTTGTTTATACCTGGACATGCTATTTACTGGTATTCACTGTGGCATTTTATTTAAACTCCTATTGGATTGTTTTCTCAGTTTCAAAATAAAGAAAATATTACTATGCCTAACTTATGGCAGTTTGGAAGAATTAGAAGAGTATTAACGCACTACTTTCCCCAGGGCCTACCATGATGAAGATAAATGATCACTATTTTTATTTTAAATATCCTTGTAACTTTTTCTTTGTGTCTGCATCTCAAAATGTGCCACAAACTGGCCTCGACTCTCATGGCAATCCTCTTGCCTTAGCCTCTTAATGACTAGAATTACAGATATGAGCCAAAATACCCAGTTGACATTTCTTACTAAGATAATTCCCCAATAGGTTTATATCTGCCCAACTGTAGTAATAACACTCATGAATTTATAAGGTATAGGTTTATTCTCTAGGAACCTAAACGTTTTAGTTTGTTCCTAAAATATCAACGGATTGCATAATAGAAGGTGAAATATTTAGAGTCCAAAGGTTAAATTAGCTTAAGTAATACCTTAGTTGAAGAAAGCCACCAAAACAAGTTAAGAAGTGAACTCCAGGATGAAAGAATATGTAGACATTTTTATTAAATTTTCATCTTAGATGATGCTACTTCTCTTGCAAAAGGTGATACTGATTAAAGCTGCATTTTACTTTTTTCATTTTAGTGCTTTCTGCTCATGGCATGCCTTTTGTGCCTATTTTTTTTTTCAGAAATAGATATCATGTTGCTTATTCCCATATAGTATTAATATGCAGCTGGTTTGTATTTATACATGACATATAAGCAAAATATTGTTCCTTTTAAAATACAGAGGTTTGCTTTGCTTTGCTTTGCTTTGCTTTTCTATCAGTTTTTATCCTCCTGTGAACTCCCTGGAAGGAAATACATCCCACACTCAAGTCCTCCTTTCCCTATGTTTCCCTATTCCACAATAATGTTGCTTCCTGTACTGTGTGTTGAAAACATCACGATCCCTGCTGCTGCTGTTATTTAGCTGATAACTAGTCTCAATTTCCTTAGATCTCACTAAACCCCCTACAATTGAGGGTGTTGAATTTCTTCCAAATTGAGGAATACCCAACTGACGGAAGAGCAACTGTTCTGAGATGTGGAAAGTATACCAAGGACCAGATCTTATATCAGACTCAGCAATGAATAACCTATCTTCTTTTTCTTGTGCTTTATTTTAATGGTAATCAAAAACTGATTTTATTAATTTCAAGTTAATCCCTAAAATTGGCAAATCATCTGCTGTTATCTAGCCGTAGCACCCCCCACATACAACACAAGCCCCTGCTCACATATGTAATTTTTCTCACCTGGCGGGTACAAATCAGAGAAAGGCATTCATGTAGAGGTATAAGATAATCTGTGAGGATGGGACGCTATCTCAGTTATTGTACTCTGTGCTTTGTATATTTCCAAATGCACCTGATATTTCAACTTTTCACATCATCATCCTGGATTAAAGACACTGAGGGCGAGGGTAGTTACCTAATTCAAGATTCAACTGATTCCAAGAAAATGGCTTATATTTATTTTATCACAGTATACAAATATAAGATATGATCATTTAGTTATATGTATAACAGTTACACCTTACTCTAGTCACTGTATTGAAATTCAAGCTTGCTAAATGGGAAATAATTTGGACCAATTAGTAACCCTTCATAAGAATTGTAGGCTCTGGCAGATGTAGTAGTACTGTCTTGAATAGCATATTTTCTAGTACAATTAAGATGGTTTATGTTTTAATGCTTTGTTTCCATACAATTCTCCAGGAATAAAATATGTTTTGAGAAGTCTGTTGTATCCATACAGTACTTTTTCACTTTGAACTTGGGATGTAAATAGAGTGCAATTGACAAAGATGATTTTGAAAGTCAGAACTTACATGGGGTGTTTTTTTTTTTTTATCTCTATAATAGTGTCAATCTGAATTACATGTGGTTAATAGATACAAAGATGTTTACTGCTCCAGTTTACTTACAGGCCATTATCTTGCCACACCTCTGTGCTTTGAAGACCCAGGACAAAGAATGACATTTTTATGATGTTTAAGAATTCACTTGTAGATATGCTGGAGTGGTCTAGCTAGATCTTAAGTTCAGATGACATTCAAGTAAGATCCTATTCTAACTGTTGCTGACTAACATGATTTACTCTCTGCTTTTCCTGCTTGTTTTAAAATTGAATCTTGAGAAATTGCATGAAATATTTTAGGCTTAAAAATTGTAAAAGTTGACATTATCTTAATTAATTAGACAGGTATCTTCACTTAGTTGGTTTTATTTGTTTTGTTTGTTTTGGGGATTTTTTTTTTTGGTTTTTTTTTTTTTTTTTACTTGACCAAAGCAGTTAAAAATCATAAGTGCTTTCAACACTTATACAGTGTACCAATGAATACAATTCCAGAAGTTTTCACATGTAACTAAACCTTGACCTACGTAGAATAGCTTGGAAGTTATTGTTTTTAACTCAGTTCTTTTATGTTTTAAGTAATGGCTCATTCCATACTGGTATAATTTAATTAATTAAACCATTTCAATCCTGTATTCCCAGTATGGTACCAGATGATTGTGACCATGATGCTAGCCCTCATTATTAGCTCACCTCCCGCCTTCCTCTTTAGTCAGGGGAACTCATTGACTAATGTATGGCTTGGGTGACTTTCAGGAGAGGCACAAAAACCAAGTGGCGGGTTCAGTTGAAAATAAATTTCAGTAAGTTGCTCCCTGTATAACAATGGATACAAATGAAGTTTATTAGTAATTACAAGTTATGAGGCAAAATCATTTAAAACCCAGAGGACATGGGGAGAACAGATTTGAATAATTTTTAATGTATGGCTAAGGCATATTGCCATGGTTTATGAGCAGTGCGAATTGAGATTACTAATATCTTATGAAAATTAAATGTTAAGCATGTTATAAGTACATCAATAACTTTAAGTGTCCAGATCACTGTTATAAAAATGCTCCCAAGATTCTCACACAAACAATACTGCTGAGTAGTTTCTGAGGCCTTAACACTCAATCACTATTGTCCTTCAACTGTAGCACAGAACAAGGATGCTCACAGAGTCATGAAGCCTCCGGAAAAGTGAAAATTGTGGTCCAGCAACCATAAGTGGCCTTGAGAGAATGATTCAAGGGGATGAGTTGTTGGTAGTTGGTAGGCTTAGAATACAACTGTTTCAGGTAGTGCCACAAATCCGGGAAAAATGATTAATCAGCTCTAAAATTATTCAGATCGAGTGTCTTGAGTGACTGGCCAGGGTAGTGGCTTTCTGGATGTAGTGTATCATAAAAGTAAACCAGATGGAATGGTTAATGTATGCATGTAGAGCATTTACTGTTTGTTCTACCATCTCAAATACTGATATGATTACAATAGAATTAAAACTGCTGCAGAAATAGCTCAGTCTGTGATAAGCTTGCCTTGCAGGCGTGAGGAGTTGAGTATAAAATAGCTCACCAGGGTGACACACACTTAGAAACCCACAACAGAGAGGCAGAGACGGAAGAATCATTGGGGCTTGCTGACCTGAGGACCTAGTAGCATCTTGTACAGTAAGAGACCCTGCCTCATAGAAACAAGGAAGTGGTGTGGGGTGGAGAGGTGACTCAGCAATTTGGAGCACTCACAGCTATTGTCTAGATCCTAGATTTGGTTTCCAGAGCAGCTGAAAACTCAGTTTATAACTCTATCTCCAGGTGATCCCATTTCCTCTTCTTATTCCTGGGTTCCTGCACACACTTGGTCTCACACAAGATTAAACACAAATACATAATTTTAAAAATATTTTTAAATGAGGTGCATGGCTGCTTTGGAACAGCATCTGAGATTGTCTTCTGGTGTGCACACACACACACACACACACACACACACATACACACACAGAGAGAAAGAGAGAGAGAGAGAGAGAGAGAGAGAGAGAGAGAGAGAGAGAGAGAAACACAGAGGTGGGGGTTTATCTGTCTTCCATGAATATATATACAAACCTCAATAAATAAACAAACAAATTAATAAAAAACTTCTCATGCTTGGTTGAGAGAGCTGAACCCAGAACTAATGAGGTACATCCATAGGGATTTAACTAGGGGTAGTCTCTCACAGCTTTGAGCATTCTCACTTCTGGTTTGGACCCACAACTATCAGGTTATTGCAAAATGCAAAACAATGTTATGAGCAAATACACTGAACTAAATCCTAAGGCAGCAATTTGTTCCTTTTGTCAGACTACACATTGAATTTCATAACGTAATTCAGGAGACTGTTGAGGTAACTGTAGAAGCATGAAAGGGTTCATTCCTCCTTGAATTGGTTTAGAGTTCACTAAATGGTGAACTCTGTGAGGAAGCAAAGACAAATCATTTGGCAACAAAAACAAATGAACACACACACAGACACACACACACAGACACACACATACACACACACAGAGACACACAGACACACACACACAGACACACACACACACAGACACACACACAGACACACACACACACACACATACAGACACACAGACACACACACAGACACAGACACACACACACAGAGACACACACAGACACACAGACACACACACAGACACACACAAACACACACACACAGACACACAGATACACACACACACTCATACACACACACAGATACACACACACACACAGATACACACACACACACACAGACACACAGACACAGACACACACACAGACACACACATACACACCCACAGCCTAAGATAAATAACCTCTAGAGCAGTGAGGGATCTTATCCTTTCCATTGCTGTGACCCTTTAATCCAGTTCCTCGTGTTGTGGTGACCCTCAACCATAAAACAGTTTTTTTACTACTTTATAAGTATAATTTTGTTCCTCTTGGGAGTCATAATGTAAATGTCTGATATGCAGAATATGTGATATGTGACCCCCAAAGGGAGTTATGATCCACAGTTGAGAAGCACTGCTCACGAATTTAATGGGCAAAAGTCTCTTTAACTTTCTCTCCTTTTCATTTCTCACTTCAAATGGAACTTTAATTTCATTGTATTGCACTTCTCTTAAAATCAGAGTGAAGATATCAAAATCATAAATTCTGAGACATTCTAATGGATAGAAATGTAGAAAATAGTCATTTCTTTGCAATTCCCTTAAACTGTACCTTCTACTGAGTTTCTCAGAGTGGGTTCTTTGCTTTTTCTACGATACTAGTTTTTCTGAATTGTAATTATTTCCAAAATGCAATGATAGGAAGATCTTTACTTATCCCAGGCTCCCCTGTTTACATATAGGAAAGAAATCATTTCTGCCCTGTATACTGTAAGGTGGCACTGGGAAACCAATGTAAAATTTGAACTGTGCATGTTGTGAGCATGTTCAAACCAGGAAGCAGGGACAATAGAATAGACTGCGTGCCTGCAAGCTTCTTCAGACAGAGCCAAAAAGATCCAGGTCTGCCTCGGATTCTGAACCTAGCTTTGGATTGCAGGACCTTCCTTGTTGCTTCAGACCATGTCCTCCACATAATACTCCCTGTAAATCCTTTCACTAAGACACTGCAGTTTACTTCTGAAGAAAATGAACTTAGTAAAGCTCCTCCACCCACATATGCGATTTTGAATGAAAAGTAATTGACTTTGTTATGTAAATGCATGGCTTTGGCTTCTCTAGGAGATGGATGAAATAGCTTAGTCTTGTGCATATGCTTCCTCACAGATTTACAGAGGCAGAATACTTGAAATGCAAGAAATAGAAGAGCTAGGCTCTCAAATATCAGAATGTCTGTGATTAATCACCTGACGTGTGGCAATCGACTGAATGAAGTTGTACAATTGTATTGAAATAACTCATACTTACATTAAAATAATGCGAAAATATTAGGCCATTATCTTAAATAATTTTATGTAGTTTCCCCCATCACTTAACGTATAATGGCTTGAAAAATTATGAAATCTAGAAAAATAATTCTTTTTGCCTCACCTTGTGTGTGTACATATGTATGATGCACCTACACAACTCTCTCTCTCTCTCTCTGTGTGTGTGTGTGTGCGTGCGCGCATGTGTATTGTTTGTGTTTGTGCTTACTCATGTGCACACATGTAGATATCAGAGCAGGGCATAAGTGTTATCTTCTATCACCATTTATCAATTATTTTCAAATAGCATCTTTCATTAAATTGAAAGCACAACTTGTTTGATCTTTAACTTCCTGGACTTTCCCTGTCTCTGTCCATCAAGGATGGGGTTATAGCTGGGTACATGTGGCTATGATTAGATTTTAATGGAGACAGGATTCTTGTTGCAGAAGAAGCACTCATACACAGGAGGCAGCCTCTTTAGCATCGTAGGATAATTTTTCGTACTACAAGATTTTCCCTTGAATTCATAATTGTGCGCAATCAATTCTTTCAAAATTATAATGTAAAAACAATGAAATCTAAAGGAAGAAAGAGAGAAGGAAAGAAAGAATAAATAAAGAAATCGGGAAAGAAAGAAACAAGAAAGAAGGAAGGAAGGAAGAAATGACAATGTCTGATCTTAATTATTTTAACTGTTCTAGTATACCAGGTTCTTAAATTATTATTAAACTTTAATATATACAAATTCATAACACAGTCTAAAATCATATCAGAAAGTTGTTAGAATACCAATATGTTCTAACATGTAGTATGTCTGATATAATAGACACTCTGAAAAACGTGTATTTGATTAACCATAGAACTAGATTATTTTAAATTTGAAGGAGTTGATTTTCCTAGTTTCCTTTCTGTTACTTTGATAAAACAACCTGACAAAAGTTTAGGTGACAATAGGTTTACTTCAGTTCACAGTTGTTGACTACATTCCACAACAGCAGGGAAGTCACAATGACAGAAGCTTGACAGAGTGTGACATCTACAATCAAGAACAGAGACAGAATAAATGAATGCTCACTAAGCTCTTTTAAGCTCTTTCCTTCTATCCTTGACAGTCCAGTGTCTGAACCCAAGAATTGTGCTGCCCAAAGTCTACTAGGTCTTTCTATACCAAGTGATATAATCATTAAGATAATTCTGCACAGACATGCCCACAGGCCAAGAAGATACACACAATTCCTCACTGAGACTCTCAAAGTGTGATTCTGACAAGTTCACAATAAAAATGAACCATGGAAATGCTTCTGGCTACATGCCTTGCATTTTCAAAGACCATCTTTGACATATTAAACGTTATTATGCATTCTTCCTGCTTGTAATTCCTGTGACAGTGACATGGTTTTCCTAGTTAGTTTTAATTGTCAACTTGGCATAGTAATCTAACAGCAGAGCCTCAATTAAGTAATTGCCTAAATAGGATTTTGGTGGACAAGCCTTGAGGGATTTTCTTGAGTATTAATTGATATTAATCAAGACTCGAGAGCCCAATCCATTGTGGGAATTAGCATGCCTAGCTAGGTTTTTCTGGTTTGTAATAGAAAGCTAGTTATGTATGAACTTTTGTGAAAGTCAATGAGGAGCCAGGATATGGTCTTTTTCTAGGTTCCTGCTGAATTCCTTGCCAGAGTAAGTTACTTCATGAGAGCTAAGATTGCATGGTCCTACCTTCTAGTTCTGCCTTGTACCGCTGCCCTGACTTCCCTCAAGGATGAATGCACCTTGGAAACATAAAATGAAGTAAACTGCTTTCTCCTTAAGATGCTCTTGCTCAGAGTGTTTTATAATCAATGAATGAAACAACATAGCTGGTGTATGTTAATATTTTTGTAAACTACTAACTAAATATGATTGTCACTGTGCTATTCCTTTAAATAGTGACACTGGAATGTGTCAATGGCTTCTGGGAGGACTAAAATCACTTTATTTTGCTTTCTGTCTAGAGAGTTTTTTTTTAAATGAGAGTAAACTTATACAAAGTAAAGAATAAATTCAGTTTTTAGTGTGAACTTACAGAACTATGCTGCTTTCTCAAGATTATATTTTCTTCTTTCTTCTGTGTGGTTGGGCAGTGGAGACTAAAAGGTCATTCATGTTTTCTTTTTAATCAAGTCACCAAATTGCAATTAAAGAACCATAATTGCTGAGACAGCCCTTAATTATTTCAGTCATCAAATTAGAATATGTTTATTGAACACTAAGTATATGACAGACATTATGTGATTAAAGATATGGTAGGCAAACTGCATGGTCAAACTCTAACTGGCTTTATAGAAAACTGAAGAATCCAACAATTAGTGAAATGATCAAAGTAAATATCTCTTATAGTCATCATTCAGGGGAATTCCTCAACATCTCCTGGGCGGTTTCATTTTCCTAGTGTCTTATTTTCCCAGGTCCTTGTCTGTCTTGAAGGTTTTTTCAGGAAATATTTGAGAATGGCTTTCCATTACATTATAATGAAAACTGACTTTCTCTGCTTTATTGTCCTGCTGTCCTTTTGGTCTCTGTACCTAGAAATTTGGACAGGGATGGGAGTGAGAAGCTCCGACTGGCTACCTTGGGAGGCTCGGGTTTCATGAAAGTCAGATTCTACTTTCTACTCTGAGTTACTTGTAACTCCTTCCATGAAATCTCCATTACTCATGCAGACTGAAGTCAGACAGGTGTGCACATTCTCAATTCAACACCTTGACCGTGCAGGATCCTCTTCTAACATGAGTGAGAACCCAAGAGTATCCCTCTCTTTGTGCTTAAACAGGAATGAGATTGAGCTGTGTTTATATAAATGTAGTTTATATGGTAGTTTGGCTCAGGGTAAGCTGCCTTAGCCTCAACCTCCAGCTTCCCCGATACCTGTTTTTATATCTTGGAAAGGCTCGAGGAAAGCATCAGGATTTTTTGTTACTAGATGGTTTTTCAATCTCCTCATTTCCCTGTAGTTACTGAGCCCAGAAAGAAATGAGTGGAATTTAACTGCACTGTTTCAACTTCTTGCACTGCCAAGTCTGGCTATCATTATCCAAGAGAACGTAAAAAGGGGATTCTTAGTATTTATTAAGATGATGGCCTAGATTACAGTGCTCACATGTAAGGCAAAAACACATTTTCAGAATCAAATGAAGAATCTTACTACAATTTTCTTATACGAATTTTCTATCTAAAAGGAAAAAGTTACTCTAACTTTTCCATTCTTCCTGGCTCCCCTTAACAATCAAGAAGATTTGGTAGACCAAAACAACTTTTAAAAACATTAGGAGAAGCAATTTTATAATTAAAAAAAAATCCTCAGTAACCTAGGTATTTGGGAAACCATAGCAACAAAGGTAGGAAGGCTCTCCTATCCTGTGGAACCTCTTTTCTACTTGTAGAGGATGGATGACCATGAATGCAAACAAAACAAAGTGGAATGTTATGAAAAAATACACTAAATGTAAAAGTTTATATATATGTATATATATCCCATCTTCAGTTTGTGTCTGGAGGGAGAAACAGATTCTTAGAATGATTAATCTTTCAGTTACTAGTAGTCAGAAACTCAGGCCTGACTCCTGAATTCTTATGAGTGTTACAGATGGCATTGAACATGGGTGAAACAACTTTTCTATGATGCATGGATGTCAGAGAGACTTGTGTTCAATACTATGCAGCATTTTAGTTTTTAGCTTAGTGTGGTCTAAGGATTAAATCCAGAGTCCTATGTAAGCTGGCCAAATAATCTATCCATGAGCTACAAACTTTCTCCATGCAATATCCATGTCATACCTATTAGGTCTCCAGTATAACAAAGCTGGACCAATCTGGACCACATTCATGAATTATACTTCATCCCTTGTACTTCTGCAAACCTGTCTCCTCTTACCACTAGTCATTGCTGAAATTTTCCATAAGTAGACACTCATAAGTCTGATTGGATTGTAGCTTAGTTCCAAATAGTGTCAGCCTTTGGAATAATATTACACTGAGTATTCACACACTATCTGAATCACTGTTTGCTTATTCTCTGAAGTGCAAAGATTCTGTAGGCTAAAAAATTAAAATATTTGATCAGTGTTACCAACAAACAATTGGTGAATACATACATGAAGTGTATAAGGAGAGCCAAGCATCCTTGATTGTGCTCAAGGTTCAAGGGCCTCCTCATCTAATCTAGTTAATGAAGGGTATAGTTTGTGCCTTTCTTGAGAGCAGTATTGAGTACAATTTAAGTGTAGATTTGAGTTCTAAGACCACAGGAAACAAAAATGTGACTAATTGAAGTTTGTCTATGGGGCTCAGAGCAGAGATAGGTTAGTGGAGGAAGCCTATGAAAGAAATGATCAGTTTAAGCCATCTTCTGAAATAAAGGCTGAACATGGTGTGGTGCCTTGGGGAACATTTCTTAGGAGAAGCTATGGAAGCTGTGGACATTGTGTAATGCTGATGAAAAGTCTGTGGAGTGTGTATCAGGCTGAAACGCCTGATTCAAGTATTAGATGGGTGTCTAGGGATGGAGGAGTGGAAGGTTTGAAGCCTGTGATTAGGAATCTTAATTATATGCAGGGATAATTGGGAGCCATTGTTGGCTTGTAAGAAGGGGAACTTGAAATAACATTTGGGGACTAGACTCCTACTCTTTTCTTCTGCTCATGCTGTTCTCCCATCTGGAAGCTTCTTTGCCTTTTCTCCCAATCGCTCTTTAGCCCATTTCTTGAAGCTTGAATTTATGTCTCCCCATCACTGAAGCTTTTCTGATACATCTAATCAATGCCTGTGCTTTTTCCCTCTTTCAGTCTCTCCCACACCCTTAGCTTTTATTGTTTGCTACAAAACGTGTGCCTCTTTTAATTCTCCTTTAATTGCTAACCAGCTCCTTAAAGATGTTTTAAAAAATATGGTCTAGAGTCCCTTGTTGATAACCATGTGAGAAACAGTCTTTGTAAGCAGTTTGTGTGTTTTGTTTTTGTATATTCCATCTGGCTCTTGTTGAAGTCATCTATGAAATCAACAATTGTGGCTTTTAGCACAACAACCTCCATGATGTTGCCTCACATAGATCTGCTCTATGCGCACACTTGTTCTGAGTATAACTGGTCTGCACTATAAATGAGCAGCAGGGAACCACAAAGAATGCTTCCTGTAGCTAAATGGAATTCACTAGTAATGATTTTAAGAGTTTCCACTTAAATGTAATTTCCAGTTTCATCTATTTCCCTGCAAATTTCATAGATTTTTCTGACAATAAAACCCATTGTGTCTAGATACTACACTATTTTCATTGTTTCTTAACTTACTGTTGTATATCTAGACCAATTCCATTTTATTACTGTTTTAAATATAACAACAATAAACATAGATGGGTAAGTATCTCTGTAGTAGGCTAGAGAGTACTTAAGGTATGTGCCCCATAGTATTACATCTCCTTGTATGAGAGCTATATTTTCTAGTGTTTTCTGGTATAAATTTGTGTAGACTTACATATAGTAACTGCACCAATTTACATTCCAATCTACTGTAAATAATAGTTCCTATTTATCTATGTTTGCCAGCTTTTGCTTCACCCATTTCTGGATGATAGCCACTGTAATTGGCCTAGGAACATTACTGATTTATGGGTGGTGATTAAAATATAATATATATCCTGATTTATAGATGAAATTTCATTATGTGAAAACCAAACTTGTCAAATGCAACAAAACTTTCTTGAATGGAATTAAAAATAATTGTAGTTAGGTACATATAACATATTAGATATTATGGATTTATATTAGATGTTTTTATATAATTAGATATTTTTATGTAATAATTTGAAAGCAGAATTGAATGTCTTACTACTTATATCAAAACATGCTATCATTTTGATTCATGTTATATTTAGTGATTAGAGATAGAAAATTCTCATTTAGAATCAATGTTTTGTTAAGCTCATTAGTATTTAAAGAAGGAAATGATTCTGCAACTAGCTGATGAACTTGCTCTTTCTTTCTATTAAAGGAATAAGCTGCAAATATTTATTTGGTAGTTACCACGCCTCTGTTTATGGCAAAGTCCAATTCTACACAATTAAAAAAATCAATGATCTCTATTTGCAGCAGGGAAATTAACTGATAATTATCTCCACGGCCCCCCAACTTCCATATAATTACTATGAATAAAGCAAGTGATCAGTTATGTCTTTGAAAGTACAAATTCTATATAAATGCAAAATGTGCCTTTTCAACTACATTTCTCTGCAACTCAGAGGAATGATTGGATTTATCAAGTGTCTGCAGTGGGTGTTGAACACCCTTGGAACCATACTACTTTAACATTTATATTGAGCATTTTAGAAATGTGTTTGATAGCTGAGATTTGGAAATGCACAGGAAACTACAGAGCCCTGAAGGCAAAGATGAGCTCCTTGAATTTAATATCAACTAAAATGATAATACCTTATACTTAAAAGCTAACTTTTTTTGCAGGATACTTAGAAGACTTTAGCTGTATTAACTCTAATCCTCAGAATGCATTTCTGGAAATGATTTCTATGTACAGGGTTAAATGGCTTGGAGAACCTGATGGAAATGAGGAAGTACTACATTGTGTCAGAAGCAGGTACCTAACAG
The DNA here is from genome assembly GCF_000001635.26 of Mus musculus. Taxonomy (NCBI): domain Eukaryota; kingdom Metazoa; phylum Chordata; class Mammalia; order Rodentia; family Muridae; genus Mus; species Mus musculus. The sequence continues at coordinate 26,037,909 of NC_000069.6, read as the reverse complement.
CACATCCTCTCGAGTGCTGAAACCATTCAAATCAAAGCTCCTTGCCATTTTCCATGGTTGATATATGAGTCCTAGAGAGATTTGATACATGATTTCTTCAAGTGTACACTGAGGGCTGGAATAAGAATTAATTATGCAAATCTGACTGAGTAATCTTATATGGTAATTTTGTGGAAAAATGACAAACTATGTCATTTTGATATCCCAGAGCAGACTGAGATGGATTGCCGGGAGCCTGTGATACTGGAGGTAGTATTTTGGATGACTGAAATACCATCTGTGAAGTCAGTCTTTAATATATTTCTGGAATGTGGAAATATTTTAAGCATCAAATTGAACGAAGAACTGAAGTAAATTTTACCTACCAACCCTGAAAAATGAAGGTCCCTTTTGCTTCTTCGATTGGTAGTAGCATAGACATGTAGATTGAATAAAAAAAAAGTTAATAATAATGGATGTTGTGAGAGCAAGCTCATTACCAATTTCTCCAAGCTAGAAACAATAAGTTACTTAAAAATTGATATGTTCTAAAAATTAGCTTGACCCATTTAGAGAATTCCTTACTGGACACTACAACAGCCTAAAATTATGACTGTTTTTTAGAAATATAATTTATTTTAATGTGTATCTCATAAAATTAGTATCACATTCATAGATATTTTCCTTTTATATTGTCTAAAGAAAAGAAGCCCAAGTAATATTTGGGATAGAAAATTGAGAACAAAACAAAACAAAACAAAAAAAAAACCAAAAGCCAAGTGATGTATTGGGAACAAATGATAGCAGATGATTTATTAAATTTAAATAAGATCACTTTTTTGGCTTTGGTTTGGTTTTCTTTTAGCTTTGGTCCCCTGAGGTACTTATGGATTCTCCTAGGATGGTATTTTTAAGCAGTCTCATACATAGCCCTGGCTGGTCTAGAACTCATGGAAATCCATTTGCTTCTACCTTCTGAGTGCTAGGATTAAATGTGTGTGCAAACATGTTCTACTCTAGAGAAGGTGTTTTTAAGGAGAATGTTTGATGTATAATGTATTGCAAAACAAGAGAGCTGGAAATCAAATCCGGGAAAGAAATAGGAAGAAACAAAGCTTGAGAAGCAGAAGAGAAGCCAAACTCAAGGAGTGTGGACAGTGACTTGGACAGTGCTACTAGATACCTGATATAATCAAATACTTGTTGGACTTCTACTGAAACTTGGGCTTTTTTTTTCTGTTCTCTGAATTTGATTGAAGAGCTGTCAATTATTTTTCTTCTTCTTTATGTTTAAATCCATGATCCATTGTGGGCATAGAAGCAAAAGATAAAAAGAGAGGAGGTAGTGAATCAAACACTATCTAATATAGAGTGCTGAAGTGTCTGAAAATATATGAGCCCCTTTTATAGTTTTCTTTCTGTGGATATAAAAACTTCCTGACCAATAGCCACTAAGGGGAGGGAGAGCTTTGTTTGGGTATCAATTCCTGGATACCTTCTGTTAGTGGAAGGAAGTCACAGGAACAGCCAAAACTTCTGACAGCTGATTATATAATCTTCATAGTAAGGAGCAAAGAGAAATGGATGTAACCATGTGTCTGCTTGACTGCTTTCAGCAAACCTTCTTTATCTTTGTATAGTTAAGGACTCAGTCCATGAAAAGATACTGGCCATGGTAGCCTGAGAATTTGTTAATGTTATTTTTAATATCAATGTATATATTAAATTAATATGGTGGCTGTCTTTCTTTATCCTACTTAGTACTCACTAATGACACAGAAAATCTAAGATTTATTTCAAGCATCACTTTAGTACTGGGCAGTTTATCTTAATCCCCTAACCTAATCTGGCTACCTTAGAGCCAGGATGCCAATGATATTTGCAATTAATGCTTTCCAGGCTTCTGATGAACTCTCAAGAGCTCTTTCCTCTTCACCCCCACGGCAGATCTGAAATTGCCTTCCTTTCTCTCTCTTTCCTGCGGCTAGGGGAAGTTCCACCTTATTTTTTCATGTGCCCAGCTTTTGGATGATCAGAATTTATGGACATAGCAAAGAATTAATGGTAAGAATTGTTAAACCAACTTGAGACAGAAGATTCTTGATGGAAGCATTATAATGCTTATATTTCAATGGATTGAAATAAGATATGAGAGCAGAGAAACCAGAATTTTAATAACACAAGGATAACCATTACACAATGCTCAAAAACATTATACCTACATAACTCCTGTAACAATTAACAATTAAGATAATTCTCCACTGAGATGCCCTCAAGCCACCTGTGCTAGATAATGTCTCAACTGAGACTCTATTACAAAGTGACTCTAGTCCGTGGCAGGGTGACATTGAACATTATCACAGATCCCTGGGATTAAATGGGTACTGAAAGTTTGCAGGTGGTATGGTTTACATAATGTGACCATACCTTGGAGGCATAATGACAGAAGCAGCTTGGAGGTTTGCAATAAATCAATAATTTGTTGGAGCAATAGGATGCATTTTATAATATTGATTTGTGGTACAGAATAAATGATATTGGACAAAGTTATAACTATCTACCAAGTGGACAGTTGGGTACTGGGGAAAAGCTTTGGTACACAGATTCTCATAGCCAGACTGAAAACATGTCACATTTAACATAGGTGCCATTGAAAATACAGATTGCAGCACCAGTCAACTTAAAGGTTAGAAGGCAAAGCTGGGGCTCACAGCATATCAGTGCAATCCCTGAGTCCACATGTATACATTTCTCTCAGTGATTTTGACATGACACACATATGCAGGTGCATTGGGCCATCCCTGAAGCGAATATGAATATTAACAAATTTTGAATGGGGAGAATGTAAGTTCATTCAACCAGCATCTCTTCCCTGCAGAGTGGACACAGATTTGTAAACCTCAGACACATCACATTTCATTCACAATTCCTACATTTATCTTCATGTATCCTCAGACACTTTTGACTTTTTAATGATATATGTTAGGCTTTGTAATAAAGTTAAATTTTAATTAGGTTTTAAAATGAGATATTTTATATGTCCCAACAGAGTTTATTGCACAAAAAAAAGAGCCCCTATTTCATAATAGAAAATTTTGGATTACCTACCCTTGGGACCCAAAATTACTTTCAAGATGTCATTTAATAATTTCAAATATTTCATAAAACTCAATATTATCAATATATCCAGTACACAAGCTTCAAAGGATTTACTAATCAATATCTTATAAATAGAAAAATACATGTTCATGCAGAAAATGGTGTTTAGTTTCCCAGTTGACATAAAAATCATCTTTAAGAACAGCATACCTGCTGGGATCTTTTATTCCCACACTTGGTAACCTGCTGTTCATTATTCCAGAGCACTGATAAAGTGTGACTGGCAGATCTGGGCCTCTTACTCCAACTTTTGAACTTCCCAAAGTTATTTATACTAACATGCAAAGACAAAAGGTTTTGTGGAGTTGTGGGTATTGTTTTATATTTCATTGGTTGTCTTTTGATCTTTTGTCTTTTAGTAATCTACTGAATTTCTCCCAATTTTATATGAATCCCATCTGAAAGTAGAACTCAGCCCCATTCTCGCCACTTCTTATGTTGAAACTGTGCAATTTCATCTTTTCGTCTGTTTCTCCACTGTTGAAGATTTTTAGGTGATCTGTCCGCTTCTGAAACCATTGTCTGTGACCTAAGAACCGAGTTATCCTGAAAAACATGCTCACAGTCCATGGAAAGGGTCAGCAGCTATCAAAAGTAAAACAAAAGCAAGCAGGAAACCTGGACATGAGGGAGGGACAAGAATCCCTGCTTAGCATTCCTCTTTACTGCTCTGCTCTTTTCTTTCTATATCTTATTTCTTTTGTTTCTCTCTATTATTAACGAATCTAGTACATTCACAACAAAAAGCTCATAAATTTGTTTGTTTAGTACATCTATGTATTATTGGCCAGTGAGGTCCCATAGACCCCTGCCCAAATCTTACAGGCTATTGCCAGTGTTCTTGGTTGTCCTCCTGAACTTGGTAGTAAGACCTCATTGCTGAAAACATGTCACACCTTAGCTATAGAACATGGAAAAAAATCAAACAGGCACTCGCCTTGAAGCTTCATCTCTACTAGTTTCCCACTGCTGGAAAGTCCGATACACACTACTAGAGAAGCAAAGCGATCACCACTAATACTCCGCTATGAACTTCGTGAGCTGGTGAAGTGTTATTCATGGCTGCCCTAGTTAGACATGCCCACTGATGCCACAGTGGAACATACTTTCTGATTGGAATTAAGAACTGCTCCATAAGATAAAATCCATACCTTACAACTGTTATGAGACCAAGAACCCGTGGCTAGATGGCTGGAGGCCCTAGGGTAGAACCTACTATTTATACTCTGATAAATGCTCATAGTATTAAACTGATTGCTAACGACTTACCATTAAGTCTACAGTTCAGTACATCTGTCAACTCTAATCACAGAATTTCTATTTGCAGTAGATGGTGATTATCATAAAGAAAAATAACAGGCTAAAGTGTTGAGAATAAAGACCACAGAATGTCCATGCCTCAAGGGAACATACAGATAGCACCTTTCTTTCCAAGTTTCAGGGATTATTGAGGAAAGAAAAGTGTAAGACCCAGATGTGGATAACTACAGGAAACAGCTCCCTCTGGGCCCAGGGAAGTTGTACATATTAACTCACATAATATGCATGTGAAATGTTACATATGACAGCCAGACAAGGCCTATGGAAATCCAAGCCAGACAAAATCCCAGCATGTTAATTGGAAGTCTCACCACTAACTGAAACACAAAGAGAAATTGTTAGTTACTGGGAAAGGGAAGAAGGTTTTCTCTACATGTGTAGCTCTGATAAGCTGACAAAGCTTGATTGGAAGGCCATACATGCGATGATATTTGGCAGCACAAATTGGTCTTGATATACAAAGAGAAAGAAACATAATGCTGAGTGGATAGAAAAGCTAGAATCATTTTGGGAAGAGTTAGGAGACAGGGATGAGTATGATTAAAACACATGAAATTCTCAAAGAAACAATAAACTATTTTTAAAAGGAGATGTTGTCTTATATGGAGTGGAAAGTAGAAATTTTTGTAAGCTAGGCAAATCTCCATAGTTACATTCTAAACATACATATTTACTTATAAAGTATTCTTATACTACTATGCACTAAACATCTGACCAGAGTAATGCACTTCAGATACACTCATAAACTGACAAGGATTTTAATGAGGAGAAATCTGCTTTCCTGTAATTCTGCTGCCATTAGTGTCCTGCTTATTTTCATGGCATCTTAAAACACAAATGAATCAAAGCCATACTTACTTGATTGTACATGTTAAATATTTATGGTATCACATATTCATCCACATGTATTCATCTACATATTTTTAACCTCTTCAAATTCACATGTTAACATAGTAAACATTCATTGTCCTAGAAGCAAAGGGTTTTGTGGGACTGTGAAAGGCAGCCTGTTTTGGTTGAGCAAAGCTTGCTCCAAAGACCCAGTATAAAACTCTACAAGGGATGGAACAGTGAGCCACATTCCCAGAGACAGGTGCCTGACACCACAGAGGCCCCAACTCCATCGTAACTCTATCAGCCATGCAGACAAAGCCCCAAGCTCCTCGCATTCTAGCTAGACCCCACCCACACAGTTACCTGAGGACAGCCAGGTATGCTCCTTCCCATAGCTACTATGCAACTAGATAGCCCAGCCCACTATAAAAGGGGCTGCTTGGCCCCTCCTCTCTCTCTTATGCTCTCATCTTTCTTACTCTCATCTCTAGCTCTCCTTCTCCCCCTCCCTTGTCCCCTCTCTCCCTGTGGCCGTGGCCAGCATCTCTTTTTCTACCATTTCTTTCTCTCTGCCTTTCTACAATAAAGCTCTAAAACCAAAGACTGATTCTGCCTATCAAGGCCTGTGGTGCTTGGACGATGAAATACTCTTTCCCCTAAAGAGCCATGCCTAACAGAAGAAGAGAGCAGAAGGCCTTCCTGCACTCCAGCCATGGAATGGACCAAAGATTACCCAGGGCCCCCTCTTCCCCTGCCCACTCCTCTCTTCAGCCCCAGGGATGACTAAGCTGCCCCCGCCTCCCTCCCCCCTCCCCTCCTCCCCCCCCCACACACTTTGTTCTCAGCTCTTCTGTGGTGTCCAGTGGTGTCTGGAATGCCCAAGACTGAGAGCCTGTTATCTCTGGCCTCCATGAGACCCAGAGACCTTGGACTGCCCCTGTTCACCTCCCCCCACCCCCTTCGCATCCCTGTGGACTGGGTCCGTGGCTTCCCACCACCAGACACCCACCCGGACTGAGTGGAGAGCACACGGCTATCCTCCTCATCTGCCAGCCCAGAACACAGGAACTCTGGAAGGATGTGGGTTCTCCCCCACCCCCTTTATTCCCCCATGCCCACTGCCTCCACAGGGTTTAGAGCATTGCTGAGTAAGGTTCCATTTTTTTTAAACAATTGTTTACTTACTTCTTGGATATCTGTCCTTAAAAATATATGTATATTTTCCCACCCCAATGATCAGTACCTATACCTATAGACTAGAAATAGAACGACAGTGCTTCCTTTGCTGGGTCCTTATTCTGGAACATAAATTAGCATCATTGCCATCAAAGTTCATGACAAGGATGGAAATGACTGCAAGTGAACTGCTATTTGGGATTTTTTGTTTGTTTGCTTTTATAAAGTGTTTTTAATAAGAATCAGACAGTAACTTAAAATTCCTATTGTTTGTAGAAAGAGGAGCATCATGAGAGGAAGACAGCTTCAAATTCTGTAATATTTTTATGCTCACTCTCTCCTTTTTCTATGCTTGCCAATACAATTTTTCAACTTTAAAGAGTACATTTAATTTTCAAATTATTAGTGTCATATTAATGTATTTCCTTGTGAACTGAATTGCTACTAGTAGTTTGAAATTATTAAAATAAGACAAACATCGATAAATGGGTTTATACTTTTTAAAGTCACTTAAAAACTGTTTCCATAATTTAGTTTACTAGGATTATATATCCTCTGGTGAGTCAGTGCTTTGTTGCTCAAAATGGCTGATTTGTGGTACTCTGTAGGTTATTAAACAGCTCTGAGGCATTCAGTAAATGTCAGGTGATGATAATAGTGTTGGTATTTTCTCCAAGAAATGGAATTGCAAGAAAGAGAGGCATCACATTTTAAAACGACATTGTCAGATGCAAGGTTTATTTTGTTTTCAAGTGCAGCCATGACCAGTGCTGGTTCAGACCTTCCTTCAAATTCCTGCTCCTTCACTGATGTGAAGTAGACCTTTCAGATGACTCCACTCAGTAACTGTGACCACCTAATGGATTTCCGCAGCATCGAAGACAGGGAGAGCAGGCATTCTTTTGATGCACAAAGCCGCACTTGCTTGTATCAGAATGGTTCGAAATAACAGAATTTACCAGTGTCCACATCTATCAGGTTCTTAGCATGTATACATTCTGTATCATGCCTTGTGGAACACATGGGAGAAATATGACAATAAAGAGCAACATTTTGCTAGGTTTTGTTTCTTGACTTTCTGAAAGAATATCTGAAATTCTGATTATTTTGTCCACACTTAAACTTAATATGTTTAAAAAATAAGGAGATATATCTTGGTATTCAATGCACTAGTGTTCTTTTCCCTGTGCATTGAGAAGAAATTAGTTTTTATATTTAGAGAATTATTGGACACTATGTAAACAGAAAACAAATTTTATTTTAAATTCTTTTTTTGATAATTTTGTTTTCAGTTATGTTTGAGACAAGTTTTCATGATGTAGGCTTAACTGGCATGGAGCTCTCCATGTAGATCATGTTGGCATTAAACACAGAGCGATTCTCTTGCACTTGCCTCCTGAGTGTTGGGATTAACAGCATGTCTCATTATGCCAGACCTGTTTTAAGTTCTTAAAAACAAAAGACAAGTACTCTGCTTGCTTTCAATAATGAAAAACCAGTTCTCACATCACAAATCTTTAGACAGTACCTCTAAATTTTGCCAAAGAACTCTCAGGAAAATGTCTTCATTGTTATATTGTGCATGACCAAGAAATTCAAGGCAAAACCTACCTTATCCACCTTTGAATAACAACTTTTGATAGATTCGTCATGTGAAGATGATGAACATTTTCTATAGGATTATACATTTCCCTCTGCCACTTAATATATACTAATCTTAGTAAATGAATGGTTTATCTTCTTATCCACTAAAGATTTATTTAAACGTAACTCTAAAATTCCTCTGATTTATATTAAAAATACTATATTTATTTGAAAAATAAAAAAAATGTACTAATGTTTCTAATCTGTAGCAAGTTTATGTTTCTATTTTATATCTTTTATTTATAATCATTTTAAAGTAATAATAATAATAATAAATTTTCAAATAAGTAAAAACAGCACATTAACCAGACCTATCTATATTATTCAATAAATTCTGTATAGTTAGAATAGGTAAGAGAAGATGAGAGAAGATGCAACTAACCCTTGAGATACTTGAGACCCCCAGGCAATGTAGAGGCCTGGCATGGTGGGTGTGGGGTGTGGGGAGGTAGGGGCATCCTTTTGGAGAGGAGGAATGGGATGAGGAACTGTTGGAGGTCAAAATGGAAGGGGGTTAATGACTGTACTGTAAAAAAAAGCTAAAAGGTAATAATAATAATAAAATAAATAAAGAATAGGTGTTTAGAGAAGAAGATTAGAGGCTTCACATTGAATTTTACACCTTCAGTAGCAAGTAAGTTTTATACACTTATCTACCACCAAAACAGTGGACAAAACTATCCATGAAGAATTTCAACTACAAAATCAACTCTATTCCTATCCCTTTATAACTCATGTCCATTTTCTGTATGTAGTCCTCCCTCATCCCTTGTATCAGCCTTCCCTCTTCATACTTCATGTTGTATGTTAGCTTCATATGCACTTCTTTACATAAACACACAAATTATTGGCTCCATGGTACATATAAAGAAAAATCTTTTATCTTTTCTTTCCAATATTGTGAGACCTCACTTAATCTTATACAATCTAATTCCCTGTAGTTTTAAAAACATTTCTTTTTATTTCATGTGATTTGTGTTTTGACTGTGCTTCTGTGAACCAGGTGCACAAAATGCCTGTAGACTGCAGTTACAAATGGATATGGATGGCCATATTGGTATTGGAAATTGAACCTTGCATCTCTAGAACAGTAGCCAGTGCACTTCTATTTCCTCCAGCCCCACATGGTTTTTATTTAATATATTTTAATTAAGATATAATTCTATAACTCTTTTTTTTTCTTTTCTCATGCCCCCCCTCATTCTCATCTTAGATTGATAGCCTTTTTTACTTTGATTAAAATATATGCTATATAATAAAATTTTTATACTTATCATATATAAATATGCAAAAATTCTTATATAATTTATATATAATATATAAGTATATATGGTTCATGTATATATGACTCTATAAGTATATATATTTATAATTGTAATAAAATGATAATAGTCTGCATATTAATGTTTCAAAGTATGACAAGGATCATTGAAAGAATATGTAAATTTATATATTATATGTAAATATATATTAGTGGTATAGTATATATTATTATTAATATATATGAATGATTTTGGTATATGTAAATTTTATTTGTATGTGTGTCTATATATAAATATATCAATGCAACCTGTCTAGTTCATTTCCTGATTTTATGTGCATGATTTCAGAGCGGATCAATATGTACAAGACAACCCATTAGAGGACTCTGACTTTGAAAAGGCCAAGTTTTCTTCTTTGGCAATTATTTTTTGCTTATAGTTCTTTGTCTAGGAGTGGAACACCATAAGATTTTTCCTTTTTCACATCAACATGTTTATTGATATTTTCATTGTTCAGATTTCGTTTTGGCAACTCTTTACAGGAGACATGGTCTCAAAGAAGAATTCTTAACCCTATGGCAGTTACAGTCTTTCTTGTCTTCTTTTCTTCCATGATGTTCCTTGTGTTTTAGGTACAAGAGTTGTGTTGAAGACATGTCTGGTAAAAGCAGGTTTCTCATGATTCATTGATCTCTGAATTGTGCTCAGTTGTGGTTTTCTGTTTGATGAAGTGTGAGAATAACATTTTCCTGCATATATAAAGATAAATTTCAGAATTATGTTGGCTTTAAAATGACATTAATATGATCTTTTCTAAGATCCATTGACCTCACCAGTTCTGGGAATGTTGCTAAGTTTCTTGTAACAAGTATAGTTTCTCTCCTATTAAGAGGGCCTTAAGTCCAACCAGTCAGCTCTTGGTTACTGCTGAGACATGAGTGCCCCTATTTCAGCTTTAGGGATATCTCAGAATGCTGATCAGTGTGTTGCTTACAGGCATCACTGCTGGATAGAAACTATCTGTCTCACTTTCTTGGCAGCTTGCATAGAGCAGTGATGTTAGGAAAGGAAGACAGGAGAATTGAGGCTTTGAGACTAGATTCATTTCAGTCTTGTGTCCTACATGCAGGGTTATTCAGCAATAGTCACTTTCCTTAAAAGTTTGCAAGGCCTAGGTCCGAATCTTCACATTTGAGTAGAGACCATGGATCAACAACAAAAAGACAATAACTCCAGCTCTAGAGGGTCTATCACCATTTCTTTGGCTACTGAGGGCATGTGCACTCGTATGTTCACACACACACACACACACACACACACACACACACACATTCTATATACACACACACACACATATATACTCTGAAACATATACACTCACACACATATATACACAGACCCATACATACACTCATACACAAAGATGCACACACAGACACGCATAAAATTACAAGTATACACTCACACAAACACATGCACACTCACTCATACACATATATCAATACATACACAACATATACAGACTCACATACACACACATGCACATAAACATATACTCACAGATACTTACACACATTCACATACACACATATACACATATGTTCACACTCACACACAGACACATAGATTCAAACACACCCATATAAAACCGTAGATACACACACACAGAGATACACACACAGAGAGACACATATACACAGACACACACACACACACACACACACACACACACACACACACTTACACTCACACATACAGACATGCACACATACAATTAAAAACAATTAATCTAAACATATTTGCTCAAATGAACAAATGTGTAATTTATTTTTAAAATGTATGATGTGTACATAATTATATTTATATACTGCATATTGTATCTTAATGACACAATTATGTAAACTAATTTTTATAAGTTGGTTTTGGTTTTCTACATATGAAATATACTTTCAGTCATTTTCTATTATGAAGGAATTTTAAGAGATCTTGCTTCTATTTTACTGTTTCTATATTGCATCTTTCTTATGGGTTTTTCATTTCCAAGCCCAAATTTCATGATCATTTACAAAGCATGAACATAGGATGAAGGAATCTAAGCTAAATGTCACTGACATAGTTTAAAGAGGACCTCTATAAACTTTAGGCCAAATCTAAAATCCTCTTGACATTAAATATGTTAGTCTACTCTTGTCAAATTTTCTCTCTTGGTTTGTTCTGACCTTAATTTCTACCCTAATATTCTTATCCCAATGTGTCATGAGGGCAGCCAGATGGTCTGCTTTCTTTCCAGGGCAGCAGTGAAATGCTCTGCTGAGTTCTCAGGGATTGTATGAACATGATGCTCTTGTACTGCACATAAACACCAGTGCGCTTGGAGCCTTTCTTGTTGCTATGGTAAATGACTGGCAACAGCCACTTAAGGAAACTAAGGTTGCTCTTCGCTCACAGTTTGACATATAGTCCATCATGTTGGAAAATCCAGAAGGTTGAGGAGCTGGTCATCCTGCATCCTTGTCAGGAAGTAGACAATAATTAATGCTGGTACTCAGTTATCTCATTTCATTTTATTCATTCTAAGATCATTCCCCACACTTAAGGGAATCTTTCTACCTTGGTTAGCCTAACCTAAATCTTTCTCAGATATCCACAGAAGATTGTTTCCCTAAAGCTGACAATATTACAAAGCTTCCTCTGTCCATAAACTTAGCCACAGAATGAATATTTTTTAAGTGTCTTGTTTAAATACCCCTGCCGTGTGTGCATAGTATGTGCCAGCTTTGGGATCCTCTGACTCTTCCACATTAGTGTTGGCATTATAAGCAGAATGTTGCACACACTTGGCATTTATATAGGGAGAAGGTACTGTGAAACCACACACTTATGTAGCAAGTCGTTTTTTCCCACTGAATCTTTGCCTTTCTGAATTCTTCCTCCATACACTATACTATTTTAGTATATACATAGTATATAAAGTGCTCTCTCTGTGACACTACTGTTTTGGTGTCCTCTGTGGAAAAGTGATCATATAACATGGTAGAATACATTATGTTCTTAAATTTTGAGGCAAAAGCAAACACAAACACATTAACGATAGATACTTCTTTGAGGATTGACTAATAAAAGCACAGTGAACTATCTCACAATTAATGAGCTCTACTGTACCAGTGATGAAGTGTGGATATGGGGGAAGAAATTTCTTTTATTATTAGATGTGAAGAAGATGGAAAGAGAAACAGAAAACATAATTTTGCTAGTGACAGAAAATGATTGCATGTAGTAACATAGTGAATGACAAGTCGCATAGGAATTTATGAAGAAGCAGACCTTGTCAACCATCAAGCAGAACAGAGTAATGCTCTTGCCAAAAGAGAGATAGAACCCCATGTAGTTACTTATTCTTTTTTGGGGAAATAACTGAGTAAATATAGACGATTTGGTAAATCAGAGAAATGGATCAAATTGTCCAAGTGCACAAACCCCATACTCCCAGGAGAAAAACGAGAAAATTAATATTTATTGTGTATTTTCTGAAATTCCTGTAAATGCTCTCATGTTAATTATAACTACAGGGGTGATATATTTCCTTACATTTTATAACATTCAATTTCTTGGAAAATATAATTTGGATAATAATCAAAAAAGCCATATCAGTTTGGTTTGGTTTAATTACATTTACACCTTCCAGAAGACTCCTTTGTTATTTATATATACTTGGGTCATCCACTTTCTCAAGGTGAGAAAAGATGCTTGCAGAACCCTGTGTTACCAACTCATACTTTATAGTCTTCAGGAAGAGCTGAACAAACTCAATCATTAAGATGCTCAGAAGGATCATAGCCTTGGTACTTTATGATACCATAATGAGTTTCTTTTATTGAATGCAGGAATTCTGTCATTTTTTTCAGACTTTGCATAGTAAGGACATTTTAAAGATGTACTCTCTTTAGGAATAAACCTCTATGTGCATTTTTTTTTGTCTAACAGTCTAACTCCTATCCTGTTCACTCTATAAATATGAAATAAATTTTTATAAAAGGTGAAACTGAGACATGAAACCCCAAACTACTCATTTAGAAGCTAGAGAGAAGGGTGCTAAGTGTTAAGTTGTGTTTGGAAGTAGTTCCTGTTTACTGGCATATATTCATTATATAGCCTGATATATTCCACACAGATATTATATTCTAAGTACATGGAGGTCTCAGGCTGTAGCTTAAGGTGCCTCCCTAGCATGCTACCAGAAATCTCAGAGTTGAAAGTTCACAACAATATGGGCAAGACAAGCATGTCTGGTCCCTATCCCTACACAGTTAAAGGGACCTAGCAACTGAGGTTATGTTCCTTGGTATGAGAATTAAACTGATGACCTCACTATAACCACAAGGGTCCTGAGAAATAGAGGTAAAAAGGGTCACCATCGGGGAAATTTATGTGTTGATGGATATGGAAGCTAAAGAGGTGGTGCCAGAAACCTAGGGATGTGAGGAGTTGCCAGAAGGTAGCTAGAATAAAGACATATAAACGTCATAAGTGGGCTAAATCTAGAATATATAGCCTTTCCAATCTGTTTACAGCAAACAATTGATTCCTCTGGTGACTTCTGAAAGAATGTAATCTTGACCGTTCTATTTATTCCCATGAGATGGATTTTAGATTTCAAGATTTCTGAACCACATGGAAATACATCACACATGTCCGAATCCACTCAATTGTAGCAATTGTTAATTGGAGAGGGAAAGGCAATTCTTAACCGAAGTTCTCTCATCAGTCAAACAGAAACCTGTGGCTTAAATTAGACACTGCCTTAAGCCTCTTCACAATTTCTTCTGAAAGAGCTAGAGAGTATTTTAATGTTAAAGTTCTATATTCCCTCTAGGTAATGAGAACTCAGAGATAATGAGTTTAATAAAGAGGGCACAGGTAGTTATGGTAAAAGGAAGGTAAGTTTGGAGCTACGAGAGACTCTTAGATCATTCATCCTCAATTGCCAGTATTCCACTTCTGAATATTGGTAAGAACACTTGACTGTAAAAGTCAGAGTTGAAGAAGAACACGTGATTGCTGAGTAGGGTAAAAGCAAGTAAGGGACCGGAGGCACAGGGCAAGGGGAGGGCCACTTACAATCAAGAGTCTGCATGATCTGCTAATTACCAGACCATCAGCAGTGAACACACGAGGAAGGCTGGACTCCTTGGTAACCTGTTCGGAATACAAACACAAATAAGCCTGATTATAAATTGCAAAATGGCATAATCCTTCAAAGCTATCTATTGCCAGATGCCTGGAGTTATTTTTTCCCATATGACCTTTGAATAGAATAATGACTAAAAAGGACTTAGTTTTATTAAAAGATCATATAATTTTGAGCTGTGGCTCTTACTTCGCAATGGCTCAGTCATCACCTTTTCATTTTACAGAGGGTGTGTGTGACTTTTCCTGTCTTGGGAAACATTTCTGTATATTTTAGAAGCTCTGGTTTGTTGATAACACTTCACCCAATGCCATCAGTTTCTATGGAGACACTAAGTATTGTGCAGTTAAAAGAAAAAAAAAAGAAAAAAAAGAAAAGATTCTTCAGCTTCCCTGTGGTTTTTAGACTGTGCTTACTTCTCTCTCCATTCTGCATGTCAGAAATAAAATTAAAATGATTTTCCTTGGAAGCATCATCATTTGGGTGCCAGTCGATGCTGTTGCCTTTAACAAAGACTGTGGGCATTTATGAAGTAAGTATCTCCCTTCCCACCCTTTTCAAAGGCAAAAACAGGATACCTATATGGAGTTGTTAATGTAAAAAAAGTCATTATGGCATTATGGTACTTGAGAATTTCATATATATATATGGCACTACCAATGACACAGGTTTGGTCCTTTGTATATCTGTGACATATGTAGAGGACTTCCATTAACATTAACTAAAGTGACATCTATACGCTGATTCATATAGAGCCTTGAGAGGAAGCAAGTCTGTGCTACACAGAGATCTGTTTATTCAATTTCATACAGTCTGTCCAAGTGTTTGTTAGTCTGAATTATAATATGTTCATTTGTCCCTCTTTTGTATCATTGTTTTAAAAACTGTTTCTAAAAATGTTAGGAAAATATATAGAAAAATGTCCCTTCTCTTTTGTAACATCAGAATTCTTTCTTTCCGTAACTTTTGGATATATGTTAGTTCCTCCTTAAATTACGACTGTTTGCCTTAGTAAGGTGTTTTTCATTTTTAAATACTGTCCTTGCTGAAAGTTAAGAATGTCAATAAGTATTATGATTGGCAGGAGCTAAAAATTTCTCCTAAAAATCAGATTTGATAACTAACAAAAACCTATAGATTCTTCTTGAATTCATACATTCAAGTATATTTTGATTTCAGAATTAAGTGTTAAGTACTACCCACGAAACCATGGAGGTCCTGTTATACTTTGCAGTGTAAGTACTTTTAAGTAGCACAAGGTCTTTCAGGATAATTAGCACAGAATATTGAACCCTGCCAGAAATACAGGATTCGTCATTAAATTTCGAGGCTGCTTTATCTCTCTGAGTCTAATCATGTGTGCAGAAGACTAATTGTTAATGGCATGGTCTTTATTGCTCATGGCTTTCTTTTATTTTAAATGGAATGGTCTGCTTTGTGAGAAATAATTAGGTTTTATAGGCCTACCTACATGAAGTCTTTTGTTGATGTCTTATGGTTTTGCCAATTCAGATCCTGAGAGCAATTAGAGACTGGGGTGGAACTGTCCCTTAAATCACACACATATTGTGTTATCGCCTCCTTTAATATTTACACGCAGTGCCAGACACGGGAGCTTCACTTATTTGCAAATACACAGAGTGATTTTTTAGGATCTTATTTTGAGAAACATAAGGACCAGTTAGGGTCTTGAGCATGCTATATAAGACTGGCAGATGGCAATGCCTTGATATCTGACATTTTCCCTAAGTATAAAGCAACTTTATAGTTTCTTATTTTAAAATATGGTCAGGAGCTAGTGAGGTAGGTCAGTGGTAGTGTTTGACCAGAAGTTTGTACCTGGGCATCACAAAAGTCAATGTAAAAGTTATGACTAGTGCTGGTTGCTAGCCATGGTCTTGTATGTATGGATCTGTTCAAATGGAATTGTCTATGTTTTTCATTGTCAGCTGTAAATTACTTGCTGCTCAGTGAAGTAAATAAGAACAATTTTGAGAAAGTCTCATAGCAATAGAACAAAAATATCAACATTTTATTTCTGAAAGAGATAGTTTTTATGATGAGTCACAGACTTGACTGGAGAGATCTGACAGAAGTGTTGCCTAAAACATTAAAGATTTGGGTAATATATTGAAAAACTCTGTTATGGTAGAATTGTCTGGTGACTAATAATTCTTCTTGCTTACTTACCTCTGCCATGAGACAGGATAGCGCTGTCATAATCATAGCACTGTTAGTCATTCAGTGATGGTAAAAATCATGTCATTTTGATCTTAGAATAGTTGGACAGCATGGAAGTCATTTTTGTTAACTCCTCTGATGGGTTGGTACCCACTACTGTGGCACTGCCCCTTCTTGTTAAGAATATTTGTCTTAAGGTTTCTACTGATGTGAAAAGATGCCATGACCAAGGAAACACTTATAAAGAAAGATATTTAATTGGAGCTGGCTTACAGTTTCAGAGGTTCAGTTCATTATCATCGTGGCAGGAAGCATAGCAGTGCACAGGTAGTCAAGATGCTGAATGGGTTCTAGAATTTGAATCGAAGGCAACCAGTAGGACACTATCTTCTGAAGGTAAGGAGGGGGAGGCTTTCTTCTCAATGGATGGAGATTGAGCACCAAGTGTCCTCAAAGCCAGCTTATATAGTAATATACTTCCTCCAACAAGGCCATGCCTATTCCAACAAGGCCACAGCTCCTAATAGTGCCACTTCTGATGGGCCAAGCCTTTTCCAACCACCACAACAGTTAGTTGAACCCATTGCCTTTACTCTGTATTTTCATGTCTATCACTGAGTGACCAAAGATGAGGAAGCTCTTCTTCAGTTTCTCCTGTTGCTATATAGTCATTAGCAACCAGGGTATATTCAATCTAGGCAATTTTCATAGGTGAGAAATCATGCTGTGCAATCTCTTTCTTATCTTTTCTTCCTCCTCTTCCTCTTCTCCAGAGCACCCTGTGTACTCATATGAGATTATGAGCCAATGCATCACATACAGCACACGTGTGGAGGTCAGACAGTAACTTTGAGTGTTGTTCCTATTGTGTTGTTCATAACTGCTTGCAATGTTGATTAGGCCTAGATAGCTGGACTCTGGGATCATGGGAAATCTTTTATCTCCTGCCAGAGGAGTCCTAGGTCTAGAGCCATATCCCTTCCTCTAGGACTTTTATTTTCTGGAGCTGGAAATTTAATTCAAGTTCTTATGCTTGATAAGTGTGCACTTTACCCATGTAGCCATCTTACCTGCTCTAGCTTGGGATTTTTACTTTTCAATCTCCCATGAGTTAACCCTTATTCTATGATACCAAGCCCTAACCACCTGAAAAGCACTGGTCACTTTAGACATATGCATGTACAATTTGTTTTTTTTTTCCTTTAGTTAAGATTCTTTGAAAATGTATTTTAAGCTGAAATAGGAGGAGCTGCATGAATATGTGACCTACGTGTAGTGGCAAGCTTGAAACCGAGTTTGAAAAATGTGGCGAGAAGTGACAGGGTCTGTGGCAAAATGCATTGCTGGAGAGAGCAACACTTCTGATGTGAAGAGATGGACCATTGTGATGTGTTTTCAAAGCATGTAACCTGCTAAGACATTTATTTTCTGGGTTTCCTTTTCATTTTCAGTCTTTTCAATCAAATACTTTCTTTTAGACAAGAAGAACATTGAAAAATATCTTTGCTTTAGTGAGCAGAGCCCATTTGGGGCAGTGCTTTCCAGATAATCCAAAAGCTTGTTGCTACTTTAAAATTTTATGACGGACTTTTAAATATTATTAAAATATTATTGCAAAATTAATTGAGAAAACATTTTATGAGAAGAGATAAATTATGAAAAAGATAACAGATTGAAAATTTTATGATAGATAATAGGAATTTTGTCATAAAACTGAAGGGATAATTATATTCACTAGGAAAGTCTTACTTAGGGGTAGATAGTTGGCTCATCACTTAAGAGCACTTGTTGCTTTTGTGGAGGACCCAGGTTCACTTTCCAACACCCACACGGTGGTTCAGAATCATTTGTAGCTTAGTTCTAACATGTTCAACCACATTTTCAGGCCTCCGTGGGCAATGGACACGTACATATAAACATACATACTTTCAGAGAGAACGTTCATACATATAAAATTTAAATGAATCGAAGAAGAAAGAGAGAAAGCCTTGCCTACTGGTCCTACTTTTTAAAATGAAATTGACATGGTTCTTCAAACCTCTCCATGCTGATTGAGATACTGGGAACATTTTTGCCCTCTTCCACAAAACATTTCTTTTACATCCAAGTTGCACATGGACTTCATAGAATCCGTTGTATGAAGGCTACCTCAGTAGTCTTTAGAAGATCAATTATAACTGAGAAAAAAATATAAATGCATTTGCAATTATTTGAGATGATACATCCTAAAATTATTGAGACTTAAGCAAGTAGGTTATGATTAAATGACAACTTATAATTAACCTTCACATCATGAAACAATATATACAAACAAAATGATTATCATAATTCTTGCTGTCAGCCAATGTTATTGTTAAATAGATTATACCAGCCAGTTATGGATGTTCATGGCTCTAGTCTCAGCACTTGGGAAGCTGCAACAGGAAGATTTTATAGCCAAGACCTGTCTGGACTCCACAAACACTGTCCAAAAGTGCTAAAGAACATTCAGGATTTGTTTGCTCTAATGTATACTTTATAAGCAAGTATTTTAGCCTCTTCTATGCAGATATGCTACATTTACTGCTCAATCATTTTTCTGTTCACTTAACGGGATGAGGAGGACTTGTTAATAGGTGTGTATGTAGCACACCTGAAATACGTCTGCTGTGATGTAGACAATTCATATCATTAAGACTTGGACTCTTGAAATTACCCCATTATGTGAACAATGATAACACATATTCCTTTCCATGTGTCTTTATATTGTTAATTTCCTTGGTAGAGTGGATTCTTTCAGATAGATCTGTGGCTCCCAGGTATTTGGGCAGGAAATTCTATCTTATCTTGTCCCCTACAAGTATAAGGATGTTTTTAGTTCCACATTTAGCATTTTCTGTTTTCCTAGCTATATTTTACTTACGTTGTTGGACTCTGATTTGCCTGCCTAGTCTTTAGTCTGCTTCTTTCTGATAGCTCCTGGGTGATCTGACCTGTGGCCATTGTATTTGTCAGTCATCAGCAAACTGTTAACTATGACCATCGACCTTCAGATTACAGATTGAAAATATAGGTCAGTCAGGGACAGATTTAAGTTGACAAGAGGTCTTATTTGTAATTATTGACATATTTGTAGTAGCTGAGTTAAGACAGATATTGATAAACCCATTCATATATACACACAAGATTCTATGTTGAATTTTTCGTGTTAGTTAATTAATTAATTAATTAATTAACCACTGTGTGCTGGCACATGTGGGTCATAACATGGGTATTGAGGTGAGAAGACACCTTGAGGAATTAGAGCTCAGTGTCCATCATGTGGGCTCAGTGAATTCATGTCTTTGGCCTTTATTGTAGTCTATATCACTGGCCCTTCAGTTTGCCTTTGGTATGTGGTTTCAACAACCAAAACTATTTGTTTACCTTCATTTATGTTAGAGGAAGGTATCAGTTTCCCTCAGCCTTCCCGAATCTTCACTGTTAGCAGTCCTTCCTGTGAGAACGTCTGGCTTAAAGTTTCTGTAGTGTGTATTCATGATGATATATCCACTGACTCTTTGGGGTCAGGTTTTGGTTTCAATATTCAAAAGGAATTTGTTTAATTATGGTAACTGTGTCTAACATATGTATGATCCACAGGTATCTTCTGACTTGTTGTCGTTTATTAATTTTTGATAGACACTAAATCTGTGGTATGCGTTTGCAAATTGATATTCCTATAACCCACCAACAAAGTCAACTGAGAAATATTTTAGAAAATTCATGAGCTTAGAATCAAAGAATTTGCCACATAATAATTGTGTGACTGAGAATATTCATCATCATTGATAGGCCTCAGTTTAGTTCACCTGCTAAAGGAAAGACATCACAGATTGGCAAGAAAGAGTAAGAAAGATAGGATCAAGAAAGAGTGCTCAGTGGTTAGACAGCTTTCTACCTATTCAGAAGCACGCCATGGTCCTATTGTACCACTGGCATTTCTGAAACACAAATGTGTATACCTTCAGCTCCAGGGGATCTGTCCCTCAGCCACTTTGTCCTCTGTGGGCACTTGCAAATACATTATACACATAAATAAAACATATGAGAAAATGCATTCACTAAAAAGAGTAAGAAATATACTTCTTAATTACTTTATACATTTTGTACTAATATAAATTATGAATACAGCTAAAAATTGCTCAGTTTTTGTGCAAATAGAAGGTAAAGCAAGGTGTATGCACATGCGTCAGAAGCAACTAGAAAACAAACTTCCAGGAGCAAATGTGTAGCCATATGTGTCCATCAAAAATTATTTAGCAAAAGGAGAAAGAAAAATTAACTAACAAATAAGGTGGCACTCTCTGTTCCTGTATGATAGAATAGTTAAATTAATGGCTAAATCTAATTAAGAAACTGAAAAATTACAGTGTGCTTGCTGCCAATACTAAACCCAATGGGCTGTGAGACAGGAATATGGTAACATTCAAAAATTACCTCACCTTTGTTGAATATTAAGGCGATTTCACCACCTATCCTTGGAAATAAAACAGCCCTTGCAATTACATTTTGTAATTTGTTATTGGTTCAAAAATTAACGACTTTTGCTATACTCAATGGATCATCCCAGGTGACAAAACACAGCTTTAATTAACAGTGACAGGTAAAGCCCCTTATAGTCAGAGTGGATTTATAATAGCAATTATATAAGAAATTATATTTTGATCATTACAGTTTCACATTGAGGCCAAGAGTACTAACAGTTTGTGGGGCACTGGCAAATATTTAAAATCATGAAATATGCTATCAAACTGTTAAATATGTTAGGATCTACTGCCTTGATAAATATCTCATCTTAATGAGAGACTTCCATTTATGAATTTGAGGATGTTGCAGTCTGATTTATAATTGTGTTGCATCAGTGATTTTCTCCTTTGCTTCATCTCAGAGCACTAGTGAGATGAAAGCCTGTGCCACACCATGTAAATCCCAGTGCTGATTCTGTCAGTAGCATTCTCTACCTCCACAAAGATGAATGCTGGAGAGTCTTCCCTTTGCGGAACGTCTATGCTAGTAGGACATTGTGCTTGCATGAAGTCAGGAGTGAGGTCTGATCACTTCTGGGTTGGACTCAGACTATAACAGATTAGAGTGGAGGGGATAGCAAAATAGGTCATCTAGTAAAACATTTGCCCTATTGATCTTTAAGTGAAGATTCTTGGTAGAAAGACAATTTACAAAATGAGTATGTGTGTGTTCGACATTCAGTCTGAAGCATAACACAGATAAATGGTTTTAAATAATGCTATTGTCCTCCAACCACCATGTAGGCAAGACACACTCCAGCGCATGCCCAAGGCCCAAGACTAACTGTGCAATACAAGCTGGACCCATTGGGGAAAAGGGGGAAAAATCATACTCTCAAGTTGGTTAGGAAGGGATAGGAACAAGAGGATGGTGATGGGGAGAAGGAACTGAAGAGAATGAATATGTGAAAAAAATATGCATGAAATTCTCAAAGAATTAAGAAATTATAGTATTTTAAGTTTATTTCATGTGGTCAGTGATTAAAGGCCTTCACTGCCAAAGCCAGAACCTTGAATTCAATTCCTGGAACCAAATCGTAGGAGGAGAATAGATCTTAGAAGTTAAACCATGATCTCCTCGAGTGTACAGTCTCTAACACAAAAATAACATATAAAAATAAATGCATAGAGTTCTTTTTTGTTTGTGTATTTGTTTGTTTGCAAAGTACTGGAACTATTTTTAATTCCTACCTACTAAAAATAAGTCTTTTTTTCCTAGACAAATGTCTCACTGAACTCATAAACTAGACTCTACTGACTGGTCCATGAACACTAGGAAAGCGACCTGACTCCACATCCACAGCTCTGATATTACAGACATGCATGCTACCATCAAAGGTGTTTACACGGTTTCCCTGGATCTCAGTTGAGGTTCTCACACTTATGTGATAGGCAGTTTTCCCAACAAATTCATCTCTCTAGACATGTAGTGTTAGCTTTAAGTTTCAGATCTTGTGCTTAGACTACTAATAACTGCCATTTTAAAATAACTATAAGTAATTTCCACTTTTACAGATCAATAATCCTGAGCTCTGAAGGGAGAGCTACCTGGCTTACTATGCGATTGACTTTGGACAATTACTTGACTTTGAGAAGTTCTGGGAATCAAGTAGGCTAATAGGTACAAAGTATTTGGGAATACAACCTTGTACCTACACTTAGTAAATGTTAACTGTTAGCAGTAGCTGCTATATACATAATTAAAGTATAAAGTCTATTTATTTGTTTGTTTGTTTGTTTATTTATTCTTTCATTTCATTCTGTCCTCAGCCTCCCCCCACCTCTATTTCTCCCAATTGCCCCTCTACTCCCAAACCTGTCCCCCTCTCCTCTTCCTCAGGTCCACTGTCCATTCCTTTGCCTTCACCAAAGATATCACACAGGCTTTCCAGTCATATCAGTACAGCATAATAAGTTGCAGTAAGACCAGGCACAAACCCTCATATATCAAAGCTGGACAAGGGAACTCAGTAGGAAGAAAAGGGTCCAAAGCAGGAAATAGAGTCAAAGACAACCCCTCTCCTGCCACGAACACCCCAGGGTAAACAGTCACAGATTGTAACAGAGGATCTAGCACAGACCCATGAAGGCTCTGTGACTGCAGCTTCAGTCTCTGTGAGCCCTAGGACTCCTGCTTAGTTGATTCTGTGGGCTGTCTTCTTGACGCCACTATCATCTACAATCCTTCACCCCTTCTTCTTCAGACGTCCCTGAGCTCCACTTAGTGTTTGAGTGTGGGTCTCTGCATTTGCATCAGATGTGGAAGGAAGCCTATCAGCCACCATTGCTCCAGCATATCTTTCAGGAAGGAGGGTGGGGGGTCCAAGGTTTTGTGATCAAGTCCCACCACGGGAAGCCTTGTCAGATTAATGAAGATTGCTAGTTCAGGCTATTCTCCCTATTCTCTATCACTAGATGTGCTCACTAGAGTCATACTCACAAATTTCAGGAATTTTCCTCTGCACTAGGTTTCCACATTACCCCTAAATAAATGACTTAGTTCATTTTTAATGAAGCGTATTACATATCCACCCACAGATAGCATGAACTCCTGAAGCAATGCTTGATTCCATATATGACCTATTTCTCAAAATTTATTCTTCACATACTTTATATTTTTCTTTAAAAATGAGTGAAGGCTTAATGATACACTCATAAAGGAGAAAGATAAAGGCAATGCTGAATTGTGAAAATGAGAGAATGAATTGTGAAAATGAGAGAATGAATGCAAATATTAATACAAATAGACTTGAGACTCGGATCTACGATATTAGAAAGTCATGTCTTTTGAGCACCTTAATGTCCTTAGATTCAGATAAAAACTTTACATTGATTATAATGATTAGTTATAGCAGTGCTCATTGAAACCACTGGAAGCCTCACATTCTTTACGTTCTAATGCAAGCTCAATTGAGAGTGTTTCAGACGTGATACATGTATGCATCTCTAACAGCAACTGTGCAACCTCTCCATTACCCAGTGATAGGATGTTCACTGAGTGCTTGTTAAAGAAGTAGTCTATAAAGCCAGATAACTGAGTACTCCAAGTTAATTTCTGTTATGAATAGTGCTTTAAAACTGCCAGAGGGAACTCCCAGGTAAGCCAAGAACAGTACAGGAGCTTAGATCCTGAGCACCAGAGAATTCTCGGAACAATAACATGGTGAGATCCAAGTTTGTGCTCCCTTTTCTTTCTGGAGAGCTGGCAAAGGGGACAAGGTTGATTGGTGGTAAACATTTTGCAGGGCTTCCTGAAGTCCAGTAAAAATCTGGATGTAGCTCTTCAAAGGTGCCTGAGGGCCTGGGTATAGAGAAGCAGATAGTCCTATGCAGTTGGGGCCCATAGCACTTGTAATTTCTTCCTTTCTTTATGCTACATTGCAGGAATTTGCTTAGAATTTTTTCATACCCATTTCTGGTTTGCAAATCATGGAACAGTGATTTGGTTTTGTACAATAAGAAATAAAAGGCTCATACTGGATGGCCCATGTGTAAGCATCTTTTTATGCTGGGTACCATATTTATAGTGTGGGATATTTCCTCTTAAAATTTATTATCATGTCTGACTCTGATACCAAAAGAATAATAAGCAAAATAATTGTGCTCCTTCTGTTTCCGTTGCTACACAGGCAAGAAATAATTGTATTTGTGTGAGTTATCTCACTTACAAAAGAGCTTTAATGCTTGGGAGTATTTAGTTTCCATGATTACAGAAAGAAAGGTTGCAGGGGGTGGGGGGGATCCATAGCTATTTTTGTGTATCTTGGGGAAGGTTTTGTAATCCTTTTAGTACAAGCAAACTTGACTATGCTTTCCTCATTATTTTCTCTGTATTTAACAGTGTGTACAAGTTCTTATTATGCTTCCTCACATTACCTTGCTAAGATAAATTGAACGACTTAAGTAAATCTGGCTTTGCAGATAAAAATACTTCTGGATCTATATAAACCTGTCTACAAACTGCTGAGGTTTATAATTGAAATGAAAAAGAGAGGTCAAACCATTCCTCTGTTTATTCTGTTTTTATGTTGTGATGCTAGGAAAAAGTTTAAACTTTAAAAAAGATGGTTCTTTATTTAGATTGTGATTAATGCATTTCAGCTTGTGCTGAATAGAAAGCATCTATTCACAATAGCAGAAGGTTACATAACAATTCCTTTGGATGATTTTATACACGCCCAGGGAATAAAAACATTTACATATCCAAATTATTTACAAAACAATTAAAAATACAATTGAGAAGTTCCCCACAACAAAATCAATCAAGCCTACCATGATCTTATCTCTGCAATGTGTAAAAGAAGTAGCAGAGATAAGTTGTTTTTTGTTTGTTTGCTTATTTATTTGTTTGGTTATTTTTTGTGTTTTTAGAAAGGAGATTAAAAAAATTAATTGTTTTGGACATTTATAATTTTTTAATTAAACCATGGTTTTCTGGAAAGATGAGTTACATAAGAAATTTTACTTGAATTTGAGGGCTTATGCATGATATACACATATATATTATATATAGCATGTCCCCCATTTCAAGCTGGAGCATATCTATCATATATATTACACACATATGCATGTTCTCTAAAACTGTGACGCATTTAAACACCAGTCTGCTCTTTAGAGAAGCTTAAGAGCTACTTTTATACAGGCAGCAAGAGACAGCAGGGTCTTGTATCAAGACCTTTGGATTGCGCCCTTTGAAGCTCATCAGAGCCCATTCAGGTTTATCCCAAGGGGTCAGTTGATGGACGGCCTGGTACTTCTTTTTTTCCCAGTGCTGAATGCACAGTTTGGGCAAGACACCCAGCTCCTGCTGGCTTGAGAAAAGTGTAATTTTAATGATGATTATAATGAGCTCCAGTGTTGCCGGGAGGCAAATGTATCCTTAAGTCTGAGAGAGAAAGCTGCAATCAGGGTGAAATATAATACAGATTAGATTTTGTTTTTGATAAGTTAGCCTTTTAATTGGCAGTTTCCCTTTCTCTTATACTCATTTATGTCTTACTATTGTAGGGTGAATAATTATTATACATTTTTGTGAAGATAACACAGCAACTGAAATTCACAGAAAGCATGGTTGGGGGTAGGGTGGAGCATTGTCTGCCTCAGAGCATTCATCTTGACACATTAATCAGTGGGACTGCACCTTTGATCTCAGCACCTGGACTCACTTGCAGTATCTGATTTTCTTTCCAGTACCCATTGCCACTTACTTTTGAAAAATCAACTCTAGCCTTAGCCAATGGCTTTTTATCTACTCTGAAGCCCAGGCTTGAACTGCATTTTAAAAAGATGACCAAGGAAACATTTCATAAAAGTAACGTAAGCTCAACACAGGGGTGCGATGGTTAGCAATCCTTGAGGTGGATGGATTATAACAGTGAGCATGAGTGGTAATAGAAGTTGATGGAGTCTGTTCTAAATGACTACGCTGATCTTTTTCCCAGGCTTTAATATGATTGAAAAGGTATGTAAAAATGATAAAGTTATTTTTTTAAATTAAGTTGTTTAAATCCTTTTATGGGAAACATAGAGGTTTGGCAATTATCATTTAAAAATAGGAGTGTCAATTCGCTTAAAATGAGAGTTTAAGCAAGGTATATGGAATGAAAGGAGCTGACTCTAGCTTACTCTGAATAATTGATGATAAATGCTTTTTTCAATTGTTAGGCTATGACTCACAATTAGAAATATATATATATATATATATATATATATATATATATATATATATATATATATATCCTAAACAATGAATTAATATTTACAAGTAAAAGCCTGCAGGATAAATAATTCACTCTACCTTCCATTGCCTAGTAGTACAGTGAAAAGAAAATGTAAATAAATAAAATAACCAATAATATTTAAAAAAAGAAAAGAAAATGTCCCCATAAACCAAAAAGCCATTTCACAATTTATATGGATCTTATTTTTCAAGACAATGTTACTGGTGTATATGCAGCTTAGAAAAAAGGTAGAAATAAGAATAAATGAATAAATACAAGGACATATTGTGCTCTTCAACTGTAATACACTGCTGTATCCAGTCAAGTAATATTTTGGTTAGGCCAATATGTACATCACTTGCCTATAGCATCTCTTGGATGTGTGGCTTCCTTTGATTGTTACTACAATAAGTACTATCACGTGGACGTGTTTAAAAAAATCATTTTAAAATATCAAATATTTTCATCAAAATACCTGAAATTTTGATATTATTAGATGTCAATATGTAGGTAAGACTGCAATTGATAACAAATTTAAAAAAGGAGACCATTAAATAAGACAGCACTGGACACCAGTGAATGGCTCTCATGCAATGAGAAACAACTATTGCAATGTCATTTCCCTTACTTTCATGGTGAAGGAGGCTGACGTGGAGATGTCTTGGGAGAGTCATCATTCATGTCTTTCAGATCTGCTGAACACTTTCCTTCTTTAAAGCCAAGCCTAATTCAGGACTGTTCCGTTGTGTTCATTATGCATTTTTATGATTCTATAGATATAAATTCATTAAAAGATGGATGATGACAGTGATTTGAACAGTTGGACTGGAAAAGCTAGTGAATAGTGTAGGTTGTTCCCTGTTCAGCCTAATCACTTTTTCAACTTTTATAAAAAGGTTTAATTTAAACATTGAGGGTGGTAGGAGTACAAGGGATCAAACACAGGTTTCTGACACAATGTGATGCAGAATTTTACCACTGAGAACCCTAACCCTAACCCTAACCCTAACCCCAACCCCAACCCCAACCCCAACCCCAACCCCAACCCCAACCCTAACCCTAACACTTACCCAAACAACAGGGTCTCACAAAGTTTCCTACACTGGCCTTGAACAGTTTTCCTGTTTTAGCCTCCTAAGTAGATGGGAATAGAAGCTCAGAACATCAGTCCATGAAGAATTTTACCTTAAATGTCCTTACTGTAATGACCCTACTTTGTGTTGAAGTAGGAGGTCCAAATTTTAAACATTTATTCTTATTTTAAAAATATATATGACAATGTGTTTGATGTTTAATTTTCTATGTATCAGTGATCCAAGTCAATTATTTTTCTGTTATTTCATATAGATGTATGTATCATGTGATGCTAAAACAAACATTAATCAATGGAAACTTACAAAAAAACCAAAGATTACTTGTCAAACTTTAATCAAAGCCTGTATATGAGAAGTGGAACCTTTCTCCAGTATATCATAGGATCCTTTGTTCAGGAGGCCTTATATAAGAAGTAAGAGAGATGTACATGATATTTTGATTTTAGTTTTCTTCTTTTAAATTTTCATCAGCACATCGATAACTCTATAAAGGAGAAAATATATTTAAAGTAAACAGATTCTCGGTATATATATATACCGAGCAGAGGGCAGTGAATGCATGCATGCATGCTTATTTTCTGCTTTGAGTTCCGCTTGCATTCTTCACTTCTACATCCTTCAGTCCCTGTTGCTACTGAACAATGCTGTCTACTGCAGGCTCAGTCTTTCCACATTAGAAAAATCCCCATAGACAACCATATGGCAACACAATCTAGACAATCCCTCATTGAGACCATCTTCCCAAATGTGTCTAGATGTTTCCCAGTTGGCATGCTTCATCACACAGACCATTAAGATATTTTTGGTGAAAATCTTTTGAATATTTTGTAAAATGGATCTAGTCTGCAGGTAGTATTTTGTGTCTAGAATCCTAAAATACAGTGAGGCCAATGGGAGTGTTTTTCAATATCTTAAAAGAAACTCATTTGTAGTCTTTCTTTTAAATAGCAATATAATTGTAATTCCAAACAACAATTCTTTTCAGTTTGCTTTCAAATTTATTTTTGTCAACAAAGTGTATAATAAAAAGTAAATGAAATAATTTATAACAAACTGAACACTAATAATAGTCTATACTAAGTAGTTACTCTGGGTTCGAAGCTGCTCTTAGTATAGCCATGAGGCTAATTATTTCAATTTACAGAAACCCAAAGGAAAAACAAACTGAAGAATGGGCTAAGTAAACAAAATGTAGGAAAGTAGATTTGAGTTTAGTCCCATGACATAGCGGTATCAAGGGAACAGGATTATCTTGGCCAAGTGCTTGGTCAAAAGCAAATCCTGTCCGTATTTAACATCAGGTCATTGCATCCCACACAGTATAGAATATCAGAGTGACCTTCTGTGATATCCACCAATATTTCTTCTTTTTAAAAATATTTTGTTTCCATATTGCCCCTTTTATTTTATATTTTATTTTGACTTTTATGCAAGAATGTTCTCTTTACGTCATTTCCAGCCTTCTGGCCTACAATAACTTCTTCCATTCTACATTCTCTCAAATTCATAATTTCTTATCTTAGTACTTTTCTTCAGATATAACTTTTAATGGATTAGAATGGCTAGAATTTTTGCTCTTTACTATTGTGAAAATGAGAGCACAGATGAAGAATGAGAAGGCAGGTCTCCATTATTCTCATAGGACCAAGTAATTAGTTGGCAATAGATCTCAATTCTCCCAATTTTAAATTCATGATGGCAGTCTCTTCTCATCCCACTTCTTATGGGGCCCTTAATATAATGGAAATAAACCTTAGAAATTGAATCTGATCTACTCGGTGACATGAAGCAGTAAGGTGTCTTACTCACACTCATTTTGTTGACACTTGGATTCTCTGAGTTCTCACTGGCTGTTTGTGATGATGCAGAGTAACAGATTGGTTGTATGACCATCTATCTCCTTCTCAACATTGTCTATAGGAGTTTCTTGGGTACTTAGTGAAAGAATAAAATGCATGTTTCTGCATCTGCTTTGTATGTAGCTTTGTTCATCTTAGAAAGCATAGAGGTTTACCTTCCATTGTAAACTCTTTGATTAAAAAACAAAAACCAAAAGACAAAAACAAAAAACAAGAAATGAGAGTGGCACAGTGTGTACAAAAGGACTGTGTTATTGTCTTTTTATTACCTGCAAAATGCAGCAAAAGTTTAAAATTAATGACAGCCAGTAAGCGGGGGTTGGAATAATAAAAGTTATGTTCCTTGCTTAGAAGGAAATCATATTCCATTTTTCACTTAAAAAATTGAAGAAAAAAAATCCCATTTATCTAAAGTTTACCAGGATTTTTTTCCAAAGGAAGGTTTAAAAAAGGGAGACAGGAAGAAAGAA
Source organism: Mus musculus (assembly GCF_000001635.26). Taxonomy (NCBI): domain Eukaryota; kingdom Metazoa; phylum Chordata; class Mammalia; order Rodentia; family Muridae; genus Mus; species Mus musculus. The sequence continues at coordinate 26,007,476 of NC_000069.6, read as the reverse complement.
CATGTCTTTTCAGCACAAGGTAGTATCTATTAGCTGAGAAGAGAAATGAGAATTCATCTTACATGGATGGCTTCTCTGCCAGCAGAAGTCCCATAGCCATGCTTTGAGCAGAGAGGAGTATGGAGGCACCAGACATGACAGACTTACCTGCACACAGAGAAGCAGATTGCCACAACCATTGCATGAAACCAGGCAATTGGTAAGTGCAAGCTTAATTGACCATTCCTAGAAATCTGTTATATGTGACACTGACTTCCCTGGGGAGAATTTTTTTTTTCTTTGAAGACCAATATGTAGTTTGCAGTTGTTAAAAAGTAGGGAAACATTTATCACACACATCTTCCAATACAAGTCTTTGTGGACACAGCACTCCAATTTTGCCTGTTACCACGTGGTCTAAATTTCACTAGTGTTTCCTGCCCTGCTAGCACTCCAATTGATCTCTGAGAATTGATATTGACAGAGCCCAGATTACCTTTTACCACCCACCAGGCAGCTGAAAATGAATATTTTCTTTCAATAGAAATTCATTTTGGCAAAGGCTAATTTTGAGATTTTTCTGTGATCTGTGATCCAGTCCATTTCCTGTCCTCTTCTCCATTAAAGCAGCAGTATGCTCGATAGATTTCCCCCAGTGCATATAATAGGTATCAACTTCTACATCATGCATGCAAGGAAGCCATCAGAGTCCATGTACAAAATCTTTTATTTCTCTGAACCCTGGTTGAAAATGTCTTTAAAAACGAAACAGAGTTACGTTGTTTGTTTTGTGTTGCTCTCAAGAAAGAATTTTTGTCATGTTTTGTTCTTGGAAAAGCAGTGAACAGTGGTGGTGGCAGGGGCTATAGTGTTTGCAGATTACAAAAGATTTCCAAATGAGTTGTAGAGGGAAGTATCATTGGATTCATGAATAGGATGGTTATGTTAATAGATGTCTTCTGTGTTGGGCCCAGTCATTCCATGAGATGATAAGGTACTCTAGAAAACATGCTTTGTAAGCTTCAGAAGTTTTCCAAGAGTCAGTTGCATTCAGAAAGAGTAATAGATTGGAGGTCTCAAACCTGTGAATCTCATCCTCTCAAGCCTTAGATGGAAACAAAAGCTTCATTTGATATTTGCCTTCCCTAATTCTCTTGTGTTTGATGTATTAAAAATTTAACAATCTCCCAAATTATTTTACCCAAGGACACGTAGGTAGTCTCATATAAACACATTCTTCTACATTTCAATTTCTGGTGAAAAAAAACTCAAACAAAGTATTGAAGCATTTCAAATTATCCTTTACTGACAATATGCCTTTGGTGGAATCCAAACTGTTACTCTGTAGTTGTTGCTGTTTATGAAAGATGAATTCTGGAAAGGGATGAACACTTAAAAATATTTTAGTTTTAGGATTATAATATAATTACATCATTTTTCTATTCCCTTTCCTACCTCCAAACCCTCTGATATACCCACCCTTGCTCCTTTTCAAATACATGGCTTTTTTTAAATTTATTGTTGTTGCATCTATCTATCTATCTATCTATCTATCTATCTATCTATCTATCTATCTGTGTATATCTATCTATATCTATCTAGATATATAATTTTTAATAAAGAACTTTGCCAATAATAAAGAGTACCTTAGACATACTTTTGCTAGGTATTTTTGTGTACACTAATGGTGAATGCACAAAAGTACATTGTACAAAATTCTAGGCTATTGAATCAATACATAGATGACGTGTAATAAAGTGAACATATTTACTTCTTATCAATATTCTATATATAATTTTCTATTCTATATTCTATAAAATTCTATATTCTATAATCTATAAATTCTTCAAGTGCCACCTTGCATTTCTATATCTGTTTTTTTCATATTTCATTACTGAAACTTAAAATCTTTTTTTTGGACAGAAAAGTAGAACTGCTTCCTACTGTGCTGTCTCTGAACTGTGACAAAAATGTACATTAATTCCAAATGAATTTTATGTTTATATATATATATATAATATATATGTATGTATATATATATGTGTGTGTATAATGATAAGAGAGGATTGTAACTACAAAGCAAAAGAAAGAATGAAAGAGAGAAAGAGACCAAAACAAATTAAACACGTGTTAGAGCAGCAGATTCTTAAGCACACATAGCAGAATCGAGATAATTTTATCATGTGGAAAATTCTAGGATGAAAACGAGTGAATATAACCTTTATAGGCTAATACTTCTAGACAGTTTCAATGATTTCTGATCTAAACTACCATGCCTCACAGTTTTTAAGGCTTAGCACATTGAGTATAAGAAAGAGTGAAGGCCAGGAAAGAAGGCTCAGTGGTTAAGGGCAATTGGTGTTCTTGGAGAGGACCCTCGTGTAGTTCATTGTGTCTACTACCCACAAATGCCTGTGATTCTAACTCTAGGGGAATCCAATTTTTCTGGTCTCCATGGCTCCTGTACTAACTTTCACAGACAGAGTGTCAGACAAATAGACAGACATAGAATTAAAAGTAAAATAAATTTTAAAGAGTAAAAGATAATATTAATTCTAAATTTTAGAAAATACTAGAAACAGTGTTTTAAAATGTACATAAAATACACAATCACACAGTATTAATTTAACCCAATATTTTAAAAGGATTGACACATCAAAAGGAAATCAGAATAAGATTAATAATTCTATATATTATTAAACTTAATAGTTCACGAGGTTTTAACTATGAAGGAAAACACACGTAAACTAGGAAATGGTATTAGAGAAGCTAAATGTCTACTGAGCATTCCATGACTGCCAGTTACCTTGGGGTTAGTGTTATTCTTCGATCTCTCTTATAAGGTAATCTCCATAAAGCCTGTGACTATGTTTATTTTCCATTCTAATATTTGCAAACTCAATGACAATTTATTCTTTTATCTAAAAGATATAGGTATTGCTTTATGCATAGTTTAGGTTGTTATTGGATTTAGAAGGAGATTAATTTCTTCAAATGTTTTATTTATTATTGAAATTTCCAATAAGTTTGCATATTTGAAAACATTACAGTGACACTTAGAGAGTGTTAACAATGCTGAATCACTTTGTATTTTACTGTCACTGTTTCCAGATATGAGTTGGTCAATGTGCAGCCTGATGGTTCTCTTTGGACATGCGCAAGTAGTATGGTCTATGGGCTTGGGCCCCCAGGTCTTACTGGACCTACAAGCATATTTATTTGTGACAAGGCTATGATGTGCCACTCTGCGTGTTGATGCCACTGATACTCCAGGGAACGTCCATCATACTTCCTCTCCTGCCCCAAACAGTACTTATTTTTCTATGCAAAGAGCAAGGTTTTGTATTTTTATTTTATTTTTCCATCTTGCAAAATGGGTGAAGGAACTTACCATTTTTTGTGCTGAAAGAAATGTAGCAGATAAAAAGTAAATAATGTACCAAATCAAGATCCTGTGTCTACAATTTAGTGTTTATATATTTATACATAGGATATATATTTAAATATAGAAGAGCAGCGCAAAACAGCACAGATCTCCAATCTTACATCACTAAAGCATGCCTGCAACAGTATCTGTACATAATTTTCAGATTAACACATTGCTAACAGATTAATCAAGAGATTAAAGTTACTGAAGTACAGACAAAATGAAGTAATTGAAAATTAATCATGATTCTATAATAGCTGATACTATAGTTTTGCAAGAAAAGAATAAAAACAGTTAGAATTATGTTTCCAACTTATCAATGTAATATTATGATATTGCTTTGGCCTAGTAAATATATTACAACATTTAACTTGCTTAAAACTCCTTTTTTTCTGAGATTTTAAATGCCCCAGTAATGTATCTTAGCATAACTCAATGTTTTCTGTCTTTTAATTACTATGACTAATTTTTTACAGCTCAGTTACAAACCCTTGAAAATAATGAACATGGTGACGCATTCTTAATTATAACGGTGCGAATAGCAGCACTCTAATTTCAGGCTTACATTGAAAAAGAATTTCCCTAGAATTGAAGCTCTTCTGATTGCTTTGCACATCACGTTTTAAACAAACACTGCGGTGCTTTAGCCATGACTTGGTTGCCTAGGATACACTGTTACTGTAGCCCTAAGATGCTGGTACCAGTTAAGCTTTGAGGCCATGTCTGTAAGTGCAGCACACAGTTGCCTTTGATAAATAGGAGAAATTTAACATAGACCCTGAGTGGGGTGAGCATTTTGATTAATGAAATAATTGGCTACATATTTGGATAGTAATATGGAAAATGGTTATTTATATTTTTACAGTAGTTTTCCACGAAACTGACAGAAAGTGCCTTGTTTATAAAACAAATGCAAAATTGATTCAGTGACCTAATTCTAAGGCACATTCACAAAGAATATAATATTGGTTGTTGCAGTCCTCGGAAAGCTAACTAGCTAAATCTCAGTGAGTCATTTTTACAAACACCATCTAATAGTGTCTCTTGCTGGTGGATGTTTGTTTAGTCTGTGGTGAGAGTATTTCACAGCTTTTTTTTTTTTTTATTAAGATGTTGCAAGTTTTAAATATTCTCATTGAAGAATTATAAAATGAACAAAAACACTTGCAATGGTAATTAATGAGAGCATTCCTGGTGCTGGAGAAACACCTGTTAGAAAGGTATATGTCTGCGTTATTGGGTATCTCACATTAATACCTTATTTTTTCAATGATAAAATATTGTTATTATTTTACTAGTGTGCATTTTTGTTTAATTATGGAGCTGGGGATACAAAACTAGCTACATAGTTTAGCAAAACTAAGCTATCTGCTTTTAAAAGTCAGTTGCACGCTTGCCTTAATCCTAAAAAAAATGAGTGAATGAGGGATGAATAGTCTGATTTGAATGCCAATAAAATTGGAATCCTGTAGTGAGTGGGAAGATCCAGTTTGGACCAGCAGGTGGTGCTTGAGTTTCAAGTGCATTTAGAATGGAGGTTTTTTTTGGTGGTTTGTTTCTTTTGTTTTTATTTATTTTTTTGTTTTGTTTTGTTTTTAATTTCAAGCACTTCAGAAATGATGTTTTAACTTTTTTCTCCTGTAGAGTTGATTACGTTTTGGATTACACATTATTAAGGACTTTGGGATTGCTCACTGAGCTCAGCAGCTCAATTTCTTTTCCTGTGCTCAACTCTGAGCCTTCTCTCTCACATTGCTTGCTGCTCTGCAGCAGCTGTTGGCCAATATGATGATGGGCAGAAGGTCCACTTATTTCCCTTCCAAACTGAGCACCTGGGAGGTGGGAGTGGGAACAAGTTATTTCTATATTAGGTTCTGCAGTAAGAGTTGTTTGAACCACAAGCTCACCTGGGCAGGATTCAAGGAGATTCCTAAGGTCATCTTGAATCCACTATACATATTTGTGGCCCCCAGCTCACTATGCTGTGCCTGGATCATTTCTTGTCCATGCTTCTTAATAGAGCGTTGTTTCTTTTAAGTGCCCCAAATACAGCAGCTTCTGAAGGTCAATGTTATTTCTGTGTTGAATTCCAACAGAAATGATGCACATTTGGCCAAATTCAATGGAAAATTTTGCATTTTCTGTTTAGATATAATAACTCAAGTGGATGAGTTTATTTTCAGCAGCAGACAATGCTATATGTCCTGGCCATTAAATATCACTTCTTTCCATGAACGTATCAAATATATTTTGCTACTATGTTTAAATTATTTAAATCTAAACATACTGTGTGTGTCTGAAATTCTGACAGAAGTTACCAAGAAGCAGCAAATGATTATATTTCTTTAGAGAATTTGTTTATTGGTGGTTTCAGTAAATAACATTTGGTTTTACTATATTGATAGCTTTAGAATTACGATACTGTGAGGTCCTAAACTATGATTTATTCAAACAATTTTATTTCTGACTTTAGTTAGGATGATAACTACTTTATATTCCTAAAGTAATAGGCACACTCTTTCAAATCCACTGTAAATTACATCAGATAATCAAGTTAGGTAGATAGTTAATTCATTTTAGTAAACAATCAGAGAAAATCACATTTCCCGCCCCCCAAAAAATCTTGTCTCTTTTCTTTTTCCTCAGCATGAATTCCTCTGCCAGAGTTAATGCTTTCAACCAGTTACTGTAATGGTCTTTTGAAGAGCTCTGACTCAGACTCCTCAGTCCAACTGGTCTTGTCAGTGGAGATTTTTCTGAAACAACAGTTCTCTCTCTGGAGTTGTATCCTATGGCTTGTATGTATGGTTAGCATGACATCACACCTCTGTTTGTGGAGATTCTCTTTTCCCTTATAATAATCCAGCTTACTGCAGCATTTCTAAGTTATAGTTAAAGCTCTACATTATAGACTTACTAGGGCTCAGACAAAAGAATGGGTTTGTCTATCCAAAGTTGCTGCACTTGCTGGCATGTCTAAATGGCCATGTTCTTGGTCTTGAGAGAATGTGCGAAGAGAAGACAGTTCCTCCAGACTCCTACTACTATTGAAAACAACAGCCACACAATAACTAACTCCAATCCTAAACCTAACCATTTTAACTCTTGGTTTCTTTTCTGGATAAAATACTGAAAGAGTTCCAGAGGAGGGTCCACCATGACGGATGCATCAAGAGATCAGGAATGTGAAGGAACTGATCACACCAAATCCACAACCAAGAAGCAGAGTGACTAATTCTTACTTCTCAGCTTCCTTTATCCACTAACCCAGTCCACGATCATAGGCAGGAAACAGGGCTATATAAATTGATGGGCCTTCTCATCTCAACCGGTGCAGTCCAGACTAATCTCCCACAGGTACCACAAAGACTCAGCTCTCAGATAATTCTAGATGTGTTAAATTGGCAGTACTTACCGTCATAACAGTCTAATAGTGACTTCTTTGGAAACTTACCTTCATGCGGACTCTTCCTAAGGTTCAGATTCTGAGATGTCAGACAGATTCTCATTTCCCAGCAGAAAGCTGACCAATTGAGTGTCCAGTTGAACTAGCACAGGGACATAATATACTAATCATGTGGTCCTTTCTTACGTCAAAATATAATGGGAAAGATCTGTTTTGCTAGCTTGGGAGAAATACTAAAATGTAATGCATGGCATGCGGTAAAGTTTTTATTAATGTGCTATATTGAAGGCTTCTTGTCAGATGGATCTTCCCTTGCTCACCAGGCCAGGACTTCTGTCACACTTCTGAACAGAGATTAGGTTTCTAGGACGAGCAGAGTCCCTTTGGGGCTGAAATTTGCTTTCGCTATTTTGGTTATTCATTTTTTTCACAGGAGGATGTATAATAATTTTCGGCTCTAGGGTCTTGAAATAACATTAAAGATTGGCAATGCAGCTCGGTCTGTCACTGTCAGGGCTGAAGTTGACTCATGGAAGACAGGGGAATGATGACAGCCACATGACTTTTAAAAATACCTTTTTTACATAAATATTGTTTTTCCAATTACAGGTGGCATTTTGAATTGCTATACTGTGTTGTGAGTCATAATCAACATGCTATAAAAATATATTTTTCAAACTTTTTATCCACAAACTCTCCTTCCAGGTGAGTTTGGTTTTTGGAATAGTAGCTCTTAGAAACTTCTTTCCGAGGCAGACACCAAGCAGATAAAGGCACAGAAAAGTTTATGCTTAGGAGAAAGGCAGAGAATGAAGGAAATCGATGCCCTAGGTTAGATATAATAAAGCAGAATTGTGTAGAAAGAGTCAAAATGGATTTACCTTCATACCTTTTAGGCTTTCTATGGGATACTTAATGCAGTATATGAAAGTGAGGACATTTTCTACCTACCACAAATTCTTTCTGCCCTCCCTTTCTCTCCCTCCTTCTCCTATTGTGTTGAAATTGCTCATTGATTTCTGTGCTTTGAGGAGAAAATGTTCTCTGTCCTCTGCCCTCTGCCTATCAGTCCCTCGAATTATCACTGAACTTGGATCAGCATATGGAAGGTTTTAATGCTCTCTTCTCTCTCTGCCTCTCTCTCTGCACCTCCCCCCGCTCTCTCTCTCCATCTCATCTCTCTGCCTCTGTCTTTCTTTCACATTCTCACTCTTCACTCCATCGTGTGTGTGTGTGTGTGTGTGTGTGATCTAGTGATACAAAATCAAGGAGGTATAATTTACAGACAGGTGTGTTTGTCAAAGAATGGAGAGGAAAAGAAAAGAAAGAAAGGAATGTAGATATCATTTATAAGACATGATTGAACATTGTAACTTTTGTTTTTAATTCTGAATAAAAGAATATTTCCATTGTTGCTTTTCACAATGTTCTATTTTGAGAAAGACAGACAGTATGAAAGTCACTGTATTTACTTGGAGATTTACAGAAATGAATGTGTACTTGGGGATTCAAGGATTTACACAGAATGTAAAGATAGTTTAAAGTTATTATACTATATAAAATGTTTATGACCTTAATGCAATCTATTTATAGTATATAATACAAAATAAATAAAAACGCATTTATGTTCTATGAGTATATCCTTTTTATTTGTTGAGATTTCAGATTATTAAAAATCAAACCTGCAAATAATTGTATAACACTCTTATTAACAATGAAAAGGAAAGATGTAATAGTTAATTTTAAAACTTACCTGAAATGTTAAAGTCTGGCAATTAATTGGGTGACCTATTTATTATGTCATTCCATTTACTGTACAATAGGTATTAATTATTACAGAGAATCTTCCAGCTATTTGATGTTACTAAACAGAATGGATTTGAATTAATAGACTATATAAAAGTGAAAAAATATTTCATTACCTAGAGAAATACTGTACCAGATGAGTTTTATTTCAAACAAGACGATACTTTCTGCACTATACTATGGACTTTGCATTTAAAAAGACAATTTTATTAAGATAAAATTTACTTGGCATGCAATATGCCAACTATAGAGTTGTGTTAGAATACAATACTAAAAAATATTTCCATGTTTGTATGTATGAGTGAGTGCTTGTGTATGGGTGTATATATGCATGTGTGTCTGTGTATGTGTGTGTATGAATGTGTTTATGTCTGTGTTAGGTGCTGTGTGTGTATGTGTGTGTGTGTGTGCACGCGTGTGCGTGCATGCATGTGTTCACAGGTCCTGCACAAGTTTAAGCCATCAAGTCTATTTCCGGGAAAGAACTAAGGTGATCAGGTTTGTGTTAGTCACCTTTACCTACTCAACCATCTCATTGGCCCTCAGATTATAATTTTTGAACAAATTTGTTACTCCCAAAAGATCCTGTGGCAACTGATAGTCACCATGTATTTCATGTATTTCTTCTAAATACTCTGTGTAAACTCTAGGAAACCAGTGATTTAATTTTTGTCTCTACTCAATACAGCAGATCCGGACATTCAAAGTAAGTGGAATCATGCATATCTTTACTCTATTTCTAGTAATCTATCTTCTGAGTCCATTAGGTAATAATATACCTATACGAAGACAAGATCCAGTTTTATTCATCTATAGTAGTTATATAGTTGAGCCAATACTATTTATTGAAAAGATTACTTTTGCTTAATTACATCTTTGAGCTTTCATTATAATGTGACCATTTATACACATGAATTTGCTTCCTTTTTCCATTTTGTTCCAGTCATCTATCTTTCTTTAGACCTGTGGTTTATGGCAACATTTTGACTAGCCTTTAAACATTGGATTCTATAATTATTTATCCATCTGTTCCCAAAATAGTTTCTACTATTTTAGCTTTCAATACTACCCCTCAAATGGCCCTTACTTTTAGTTGTTTCTCACAGTGTTTCCTTCCTCTTCTCTCTCTCCTTTGTTTTCTCTACTTGATTCTCTTGTTTCCCACTCCCATACATCCATAACTATTTTACTTTACTTTCCTAGAGAGATATATCTTCCAGCCCCCCTACTCTATACTTAACCTCCATGGTTCTATGGATTGTAACTTGTTTATCATTTACTCAATGGCTACACTACATATAAGCGAATACTTATTAATTTGTCTGTCTGGGTCTGGGATTCATGACTTAGGATTTTTTTTTTCTACTCCCATTTTGTGAATTTCATTATTTCATTATTTTTTAAACCACCACATAAAACTCTAATGTATAAATACACTATATTTTCTGGATCCATTTTGCTACTGAGTGACATCTAAGCCGTTTCCTTTCATTTACTATTATGAATAAAGCAGCAATGAACATGAATGAGCAAGTGTCTTTGTGGTAGCATTAAGCATCCTTTGGGTATATGCCCAAGAATGGTATAGAGGGATCTTAAGGTAGATTGACTCCCGTCTTCCTGAGGAGCCTCCACAGATAAGAATGAGAACTGTCTAGTATTGCCTACATACGTAGATGTTAGTGGCCGAGCTAAAAACATAAAATAGGAAAACCATGTTTATTCCAAGCACTAAATCAAAGCCTAAAGAAAATAATTGTAATCTGTACTACCCCATTCAGAAGGTCATCTTTAATTCTAATTCAGTTTAGAAAAGACATAGATATAGAACAAGGCATAAAACAGATTTCTCTATATCTATCAACATAATTAATATATAACTTTAAAGGGATATCATTTTCTAGGTCTTGCTCAAAAATCAGACATTATTACAACTTCTGTTTTGAAAGATATTTTTCATGACAGAAGAAGCAAAAATTCAATATGAAGGGACTAAAAACTATAAAATAAGATAACTTGACATACCTGTTATAAAAGGCATGTAAGGGAATCGGTTGCAGTTTCAAAGAGGAAAAAAATACTTTTATTCATGGAGAAAGAAAGTAGAAATATGTACAAATCAATCTATCCTAGAAGTATTTGTAGACCTTGAGGTTGGACATGATCTTATCAGACTGTGTTGGAAATGAAAAATATTGATGAAAATTCAGAAACATAAAAACTCTATAACAAATGTGGAAAGAGACAGGGATCAGGGCAGCATGAACCAAGCATGGCCTAGCATAGGCCTTGCCTCTGGAGTGTCTTTGTGCTAGCTTGCCTAGACAGCATATGGAAGAAATCTCAGCGATGCTACTGCAAAGTTCTATAAGGAACAAGCAAGACCCTGTGAAAGGGTTAGTCCGGCTTCATCGGGTCCTACAGATGCTCTGCTTTGCTCTGATTGAAGATGTGCTACTTTTAGCTGTCAGATCAATGAGATGGTGAATGCTAGTATCAAAAGTGATTTTAGCCCCCAAGAAAGATTGCTTAAAAAAAGGCTGGGTTGTGACACCTGGACTTGCAGACCCTTTCCAACAAAACAGAATGGATCTCTGTTTGTCTTTTCAGCTAAAGATGCTTGCTTCTGTTAACTCAGGACTTAATAGCAAGCTAGACCATAGGGAGCTGCTGTCATGAGGAAAAGCTCCACTGGAGTGCTCTTGGAAAGGGTACTTGTGATGTAAAAGACCTCAGGGAAAGTTTCTGAGAGAACTATAATTAAATGTCACACCATGGCCAGGGCAGCAGGAAAAAAATGATTCTACTTGGAAAAACGACAGAATATGAAGGTTTGGTCAAAATAGTTTTATGCTTTATGGAAAAAAATTGTGTTACTTCCTAGTAGCTTGTTTGTCCAATCAGCTAGCCTCATTACATAAACTCTGTATGAAGAACAAAAATGAGTTGACATATTTCAACTTTGTTGGGCTAGACAGTGTCTTTGGAAATCCGAGAACTCTGTGTGGTGTTCTTTCATTTTGGCTAAATTGAATGACAAGAACTTGACAATCTGATGCACCCATGTCATGTTCCCTAGCAGAGAGCTGAAAGTAAGTAAGTAGGGATGAAGCAATTGTAAACTATTCCCAAGTTTCTCTGTCTGTTTGCATAGAGAGGGGAAGGGAGCTGGAGAATGAATATGAATAAAAATGATCAGGACTGCTAGTCCAAGAAAGAATATTAATATCTAAGCCCAATTAATCATTCCAGATCAGTCCAAACAATTATAAATGTAAACCATGACTCAGGTAAGTCAAACGAGCATACGTGCTTCTGGAGGTTGAGACAGAAGTCGTGCAACTGAAAGTGCTGGACACATGCTGAAGTTGGCATCCAGCTTTTATAGTCTTCTATTATATACAATTTAGTCACACATTAGGTGAGCTGAGGGGCTATGACTTTGCTCTTTTGAAAAATAGATTATTATAAGGCATTACTTTCTTAAATGAACTAATGGGTTAAAGAAAAACGTGTCTTTTCAGCAGGAAACATTCATGGCACTGGTGTACACAGGAGATCTTTGCTGCTAATTCAGGATGTGGTAATGTAACACTTATAATCTGTTCAAAGGTACTTTCATGTACCTATCACAACTTCTCATTGATAAATACTTGGGAAAAAATAAAAGGAATTATAGACATAGAATGAAAACAATAACAAGGATAGAAATAAATGAGAAAAAACAGTGATATATGGAACTGGACATAGACATCCAAGTCTCCAGAGGCAAGCCCAACAGCTAAACTGAAGAAGATGGGGGCTTCCAGTGGGGCTTGGAGAGCAAGATGCATGTACGTGATCAATTCCTGGGTAATGGCTGATCTTTAGAAGTAAAGGGAAAATGGAAAAGCCTAAATTTCTTCAGAGTAAAGAAGCTAAGAATTATTTCTTAAAATAAATGAAAAGTCAAATTGTAGTAGATGGAATGAGAAAGCAAGAATGAACCCAACTCAATTCTTTAAAAACTTTAATACCTACAAATACCCAATTTTGAACTTTCAAATCACGTGTCGCCATCCAGAAAACATCCTGTCAGATTTATAAGGACTCAACAAAGATACTCCATTAATCTCAAATATGACTAAATACACAGCAGTGTGATTGAATCAGCAGTTTATAAACCAGATTCTAATTAAAGGAAGTGTCAGTACCTAGCACTACATCTTAAATATGTTCAGAATCAATGCCACAAAACTACATTAACTTGATGCTTGACTTATAGTAAGTACCATCAGCAGTGTCCTGGAGCCTGTACAATGGCTGACACATGACACACAATCAATAGCTATTTCTGGAGTCAATATATCAATCAGCCACCCCATAGCCTCTACAAGAAGATATTATTGATCTATATGCAAAAATATTTCACATTAACCTTCTATATTATCAGTGCACTGCACTCTGTATCTATCATCGTTTGAGACAAGGGGTTTATCAGAGTACTGAGTCTAGTGCATGCTCTCTTGATGGAAGCTATGCATTTATCTTTTTTCTCTGCCCAGGGTTTGCCATTCCCACTCCTTCTGGGTGCACAGCTAATCCAGAGGACCAGACATAGTTCAGCTTTTATATCAGCTAACTCACAGCAATGGCAATTCATCCTGCTGGGTTCTCCATCCTTTCCAGAATATGATTTGTTTCATCCATCCCTCTCCATTTCCCACAGCCTTTCTACTTCCTTCTCTCCAAGGATAACTATATTAAATCTTAGGAATGTGCAGCATATCTGTCTTCCTTTTATGAGGCTCTGCTGGCAGTTTTATTTTGAAACTAAAGACTCATCCAACCATCAAGGACACTGGGAAGGGAGAGCAAAAATGACTAGAAGAACTCAGGCTCTTTTTCATGCATAAGTCTAACCCCATTCTATTAGGTTATAAATATGCATTTTATCTATTTATCCCACTTGATTAAATGTAATAAGCACATTGAAAGCACTTGTTCTTTTCATTGAGAGAAATTCTTTTCAAGCACCTGGTTCATGCTTTATTCTGTATGCATGTCTTATTTACACTTTGGAATGGTTATCTTAAGGCATATACCTAATTTCAGAGGTGTACAAACAGTGTAAGAAAGCTGAGGAAATATCATTTTTATGATAATATAGTTTTTATTAGATATTTTCTTTACTTACATTTCAAATGTTATCCTCTTTCCTGGTTTCCCCTCTGAAAACCCTCTTTCCCCTCCCCCTCCCCCTGCTTACCAACCCACCCACTCCTGCTTCCTGGTCCTGGTCTTCATCTACCCTGGGGCACAGAGTTGAAGACATATCTTTAAATAGATATAATGAAGGTGCAAATCCTAAGTTCCCAACCCTTAGATATTTTTCCTTTTAACACATTCTAGGCTGCTCATGAAAGTTAAGAATTAAGAATTCAAATTTTACATATGATATTAATATGAAAAATTCTTCTGAGAATTCTTGAATCTATTTCTGTAATTTTGATTTGTGCTTAGCTGTTTTATAAGGCAGCAGAAGTTACAATATTGTAGTCAAGAAAGTAACTCATGTTTTCCATATATATATATATATATATATATATATATATATATATATATAATTTGTTGGAATACACTTCCAGTGGTCATCCCTGATATAAAAATAGCATGAAATGAATTGATTTCATTTTGATTTGATTAAATACACCCTGTGAATTTGGTAAAGTTTGTTTATTATGCCTATAGAATTAATTATCCATATAAATTTTTAATTTAAGTGCATTTGTGCCAATCGTTGATTCCCTGGAAAGGTCTTTGTGAGAACAGTAACTGCACAGCTGCACTATTCCAGAAAATGAGCAACTGGATCCCCCATATGCTCTAACCACAGCCATGTGGACAGATAGCGACTGGGAAGTGTCTATGCAAGTGTTCTTTATGCTGCTGACATTTCAAGACTCACAAGAAGCTCGGACCCATATGGAAAGAGTTAAGCTCTATATTCTATATTTAATTCAGTTTTATTATTAATATTTGATAGTAGCATTAATATTTAAAATCATACTCATCCTAACCTGTCATGTCCTATTTAGAAGCTTGTTCTAGACTGTCGTTTAAATTCTGTTCTCTGCAAGGACAGTGTCGGAGTGGCTGAGAGCTCCCCAGCTAAGTGAACAGACACACCATTGACTCTACCATATCAGATTTCCTTCTTTTTGCAGTTGCAACTTGTTTTTCCTATTCTTCTGTGGGCGTGCTTCATGCTGTCAATATAGTGTTTGTTCACATTTTTTTCTTTCATAGTTTGATAAATAAAGTTTGTTGTTGTGGGATTTTTTAATTTACTAGGTTTTTTTTTTCTTGGTTCTTTGGATTTTGTATTGCCAGTGTTTTGTTTTCCATATCTAAGGCAATTTTTGTTTTGTTTTCTTCTGCTGGGCGTAAAGAAGTAGAATAATAGAAAGAGCAATAGGTTGGCCTTTCAGTATGCCATGTGATGAATCAGCAGAGGAAGAGGTCCACAAGTTGATGCTCTGTTCTCCTTCATGGCGAACTCTCATGTAAATGGCTGGTTACAGCATTTAATATTCCAATAGAGAAAGTTAGATTTCATTTATTAAAATTTTAACACTTCACATACTAAAACAATTTGGTAAGGGAATTGGCACCTGTCAGGTGTCCCTTTACGGAAACAGATTTTATTTAAGAATGAATTAAGAACTCAGACTAACTTCTGTGATGTGGAGAAATGGCATGAGAGAGTTAGGCATGTAAGCATGCTTTGATTTAGAGCCAAACTAATCATTGTTTATACCTGTGCACACCTGTGGTAGTTATGGAACTTCATTATGGCTTTTTCCTTTGAATTCTAGAAAATGGCCTTAACAATGCTTTCTGTGGGCTTTCTCGAGAAGTATGTGATTAGGTGTGGAAACATTTTTTTTCTTACCTTCCCCTCTTTCCTCCCTTCTCCTTCCTCATTCTTTCTTCTCCTCCTCCCCCTTCCCCTTCATCTCCCTCTCTCCTCCTTCATTCCCCATCCTTGCTTCAATCTCCTTTATCCTCCCCTCCCAACTGCTGTTCTTTTCAACTTTTACCCCATCTTTTCTTTTGTCTTTCTTTCATTCTTTCTTTGTCCTCCCCTATTCTCTCTTCCTCCCTCCCTCCCTGTTGTGTGACAGACTCTTTTTAGGGAGATGCAAACAAATGGTAACTTGTCTCTGGTAAGAGAACCAAAGAAGATTAAAGGATAGATGGCACCAGAATTGAACTTAGTGGATCAATAAGTTTTATCGTGCTAACTTGCAGGAGTATGGGGGTTTCCTTCAGAGGCAGAAATGACTCAAATACACAAGCTTTAGCAAAGCCCACCCCAGAAGAGTGACAATTCATAGAAGTGGAGAACTTGAGAACAATGCTGTCAGAAGGCAGCTCAGAGTGGCAGAGGTTTCTTCTCATGTGATTCAGTTGATCTGGGCCTTTCTCAGACAGCTCAACTGGTATTTGTTTCTTCAAGCTGGTCTATGCTTCTTCCAAGCAGTTTGACTGGTGTGAGAACCACTGTCAGCAATCTTTACTGCTTATAGACTTTGAAGGATGTAGGAGTGGCTAGTGAATCTTGTCAGTTTCAGATACTTTCTTAAGCTAACTTGAGTTGTTTACTTTTGTTCTTAAGAAGCCCCACTGTAATATGTTTACCTACCCTTGGAACACCTTATTCTTTTGATTTCTTGTAAACATCTGGTTTTAAGATGTTTCCTTCCAAGATGCAGTGTTGTAATCTCACTGTAAACTGCTACACAACACTTACTTTATTCATCCCCTCTACCCACTTCTTTCTTCCTTTTAAGCAGACACTTTCCTATCCCTAGGCAATTGACCAGATGGAAACAATCAAAGGTAGATGCTGTATCTGCACAAGGGAAGCACCAAAATTGGTGAGATGATTGAAAAGAGGAAACAATTACACAGATATGAGGGAGAGACAGGATAGAGCATGGATTAGAAGCTGAGCAATGTTTTGAATAAGCTTTGAAAAGACTTCTTGAAAATGATAACTACCAAGTCATATTCTCAGGGAATGAGTCAAAATTGATGGGGATCAACATTGTTAGCCTAGCATTGTTTTCTTAATGTAGAGCATAATTCGATGAAACATAATCAAATGACTTCTGCTTGGAAGAAGAAGAAAGCAATGGGAAAGCTGAAATCAGTGTGGATTTTGCCCTCCATTGATTATATACTTAACACGTTTATATACTATTCTCTATAAATGCCATCCATTGTAGAAACAATGGATGGGGAGTGTGCTGAAGTCACCATGATTCATCTCTTGGCTTCTTCCTTGCTCTGTTTCGATGGGCTTGATCTATCTCCGTCCACTACTAATGTACCAATTAAAAATCTCTCTATCCTTCAGCAAACTCACATCAATCACTCTTTGTTCATGTCGCCAGCTGCAGATGTTCCCAGCATTGGTAGCAGGCCACCTGGCTTTCCTTGTGTTAAATTGAAGCTGGGATTTACAGTTGAATCACTAGCACATTTTCTTTTCTTTTCTTTTCTTTTTTTTTTTTTTTCCATTTTTTATTAGGTATTTAACTCATTTACATTTCCAATGCTATACCAAAAGTCCCCCATATCCACCCACCCCCACTCCCCTGCCCACCCACTCCCCCTTTTTGGCCCTGGTATTCCCCTGTACTGGGGCATATAAAGTTTGCAAGTCCAATGGGCCTCTCTTTCCAGTGATGGCCGACTAGGCCATCTTTTGATATATATGCAGCTAGAGTCAAGAGCTCCGGGGTACTGGTTAGCTCATAATGTTGTTCCACCTATAGGGTTGCAGATCCCTTTAGCTCCTTGGCTACTTTCTCTAGCTCCTCCATTGGGAGCCCTATGATCCATCCATTAGCTGACTGTGAGCATCCACTCATAGTACTACCGGAGGATCCAGCAATACCTCTCCTGGGCATATATCCAGAAGATGCCCCAACAGGTAAGAAGGACACATGCTCCACTATGTTCATAGCAGCCTTATTTATAATAGCCAGAAGCTGGAAAGAACCTAGATGCCCCTCAACAGAGGAATGGATACAGAAAATGTGGTACATCTACACAATGGAGTACTACTCAGCTATTAAAAAGAATGAATTTATGAAATTCCTAGCCAAATGGATGGACCTGGAGGGCATCATCCTGAGTGAGGTAACACATTCACAAAGAAACTCACACAATATGTATTCACTGATAAGTGGATATTAGCCCCAAACCTAGGATACCCAAGATATAAGATATAATTTGCTAAACACATGAAACTCAAGGAGAATGAAGACTGAAGTGTGGACACTATGCCCCTCCTTAGATTTGGGAACAAAACACCCATGGAAGGAGTTACAGAGACAGAGTTTGGAGCTGAGATGAAAGGATGGACCATGTAGAGACTGCCATAGCCAGGGATCCACCCCATAATCAGCATCCAAACGCTGACACCATTGCATACACTAGCAAGATTTTATTGAAAGGACGCAGATGTAGCTGTCTCTTGTGAGACTATGCCGGGGCCCAGCAAGCACATTTTCTTAATGGCTTGTTCTTAACTAGGGCATATGGGCCTTGCATATGGGCAGGATGTGGAAACAAGTATCCAAGTGTAGTGGCTGTTATCAGCATCTAATGTGCAACGTCCACAGAGTACTGGCTTGAAAAGTCAGCTTTTACCAGGCTTTCTGTTTCAGGGTCCCTTACTTCTTATAGCTTAGATAAAGAAAAATGGGAAGTGAGAAGCAGATTGCCTTTCTCATCTGCTGAAGGGACACCCATTTCTATTTCTTATGTCTAGGTACTCATTCCAATACTCTGCCAAACATCAAATATTAAAAGTAAGAGATACTTAATTTATGCCCAATTAGATTATCTATTTGTCAATATGCTAAAGGAATTGATTGGCTCATTTTCAATATTAAGCATAAATTATTTTATTTTATCACGGGTTTGATGACTGATTTATATATGCACATTCTCATCTTAGACAGATGTAAGTTCAGACAAAAAAAATCGTGCCTGAGCTGCAGCCGGGATAATACATATTTTCCTTTCCATTCTTATTTGAATACAGATGGGAACAGCTGGGAACATCAAATCAACACTTCTGGATTAGATGATCTGTCTTGCCTCAAATCACATGGCCGTAGTGTAGGGGAATTCTTAGGCTAGGCTTCTCAGTTCAGTGTGCCTTGACTAAGGATGGTTCAGCTCATTCGTTCCAGACAGCAGCTAGTCCAGATAGAAAGGGGCCTGTTTTCTCTTTATTTATTGATCTTTGACAGAGACTGATTAGAATCATGGACTGTTGGTTCAAATAGACTTCCATGAAACTAAAATCAGATGCATTTACTTCACAGATGGGCAAACTAAAAATGGCTTGAAATGTAGTCCCTTATCCAAGAGCAGATTTGTGATTTGCGCTCAGGACACTGAGTTTACTCAGAACTAGCTAGATGGTGAATGCTTTCTGAATGGTTGACTCTATAAGACAGTGGATTATGAAGGTGTTTAAAAAGAATTTCTCTCTGAAGACTGATAGCTTGATTTTGTAAGTTTTAACCAAGAGAAGGTTTATGCCTATTCATTAAAAACTGAACTTGAGCTATGGGAACCCACATGAAAAACTGTTTTCCCTCTTCAGATAAGTTTAAACTATAAATAGTATTTTTCACCCCCATATAGAGTTGGTCCTTGTTCCCTAATATCTGTGACTTAATGGTAATACACTCTCCTCCACTTATGGGTTCCAGGCCCCAAAATTCTTGCTCATCTCTGTCTCCTGTGTGCTGGTCCCTTACTCTTCTAATTGTGACTAATCTAATTTGTCATTTCCTCTTCTTTTATGTCCTGACTTAGTCATTATAGATGGAGATGCATCCATGTACTTACAAAATTATTTACTTAGTCTTACTCTTTATCACCAGAAGATTAATGAATAACATCCACGAAATGGGAACTGTGTTTTTGGTTTTGTCTTTTTGTTTGTTTTTGGTTTTGGTTTTGTTTTGTATCGCTGTCTCTCTTAATTGATTATCTATAAAAAAAATAGAGCCTAGTGCAATTTAATCCTAGTGAACATAGAAATTATTTGGTCTGGATAAATGAATGAGCCCCTGTGAGAATACTCTGTCCTTGCAGTATACATTGGCAAGCCATTCTCTTCTAAACACAAGGACACATCTTTTAAGTTTTCACAATCTCTTTTAAATCGTTAGAAGGATCTTCATTATATGCTCATTCAGTCAATGACATACCTTTTCCTCTTACCTGCTGACTAAGAATGAATATACAAAACTAAATAATATACTCTTTGTTCCAAAACAATCTTAACTCCCGTTCATTTTGCGACTATTCTTAGGATAGGTGCAAACATCAGGGATATGTGAAGACTATAAAGCAAACTCATCTTTCTTTTGAAAACATACATTTAAGAGCATAAGTACATATTACTTTTTGATGGTTAAGATGTGAATAAAACTTCATTGCTTTACTTTTGCTGTTCAAAAAAGACTCAGATCATCTACAAGGGTGGAATTAGTAGGAAATTTCAAGGGCAGAGAAGAGAAAAATGTTTAACCCTCGGATGTACTCAAGTTACTTTCTTCTGATTTCTCCTGGTGGGGATTATTCCATTTGGCTGCACAAGGCAGATAAAGTTACAAAGAGAAAATATATTACAGAGCAATGTATGAGGCTTCATGACAGCTTCCAGGAAAAAGGTGCTGAAAGAACTGTGTGGCTTTGACTAGAGTTGTCTATTGGTGTGAGGCAAAGGAACCTGGTGAGCTTTTCCATCTCCGTCTGATCACAGTTATTTGCCTGTTCCTCAGATAAGTAGAGAAATGTGAATGGATAAATGTAATGTGTTTTCTCCTGTCTATAAATACTAATATAACAACCAGTGTAGTTATAAAGGCATTCGTCTTCTCAAGTGTACACTCCTTGAACATGGGTTTGTTTTTCTTTCCACTTTGAATATTTATTGTGTAGACATCTAGTTGTCTGCAAATATAAAAGGTATGTGTCCAAGTAATATAACTGAAACTTCACACATAGATCAAGCAATATATGGAGTATGGTTGCTTGTCCTTCAAGAATATTGGTTGCAATGAAGAAAAGATGATTTGGCTAATAAGCATCCTATTTACTGTTGTGGTAACTATTATTTTGGGGAATTTCCCCCTCCTACACCATATAATTCCTAGATAAAAGACACAAACCATTTGTATTTATAATAAGCCTTAAAACACTAGAAATGGGCAGATAAATACCCACTATGCTATTTTTTTCTTCCTCCCTGTCAATAATTACTAGATATCACTGGCCATGAATTTTCTGGGCTGCTTCTACCCAACAAGCCAGCCCTCATGATCATGCATTCATGATCCACCCAACCCACTGTGGTTTCCTTCTTCCTCCTGCATTTACTTCATGGTCTCTGTCTGAGACCCCAAGCCCTAGAAATTTAGCCTCTCCCCTGTCTTCTGTCCAGCCAGGCTATAGGGATCTTTATTAAGCAATCAGGAGTAACTTGGGGTGGGGGCAAGGTTTATACAACAAAAGCTAGTACATGTGAAGATCTACTCATCTTGAGGAAACCAATTCTTGGGGTACAAAAATTAGCATTTTTTCAAATAAATGCAGACAGCATCAGAACAATCCCCTACAACTGTTTGATTCAAGGTATAGAGAACTCATATCACTATTGAACCCATGGATGTAAAACATGAGAACTGATGAAATGCTTATAGCATGAGTGAGTGTGTGTGCATAATAATAGCAGATATGTGCAACTGCTGTGTGCTTATGCCTATTTGCCTGTATGGGAATCTTCTCATGATCGATACTACTATATACAAGCAAATGCCTATGTACTCTTGGACATACTGAAAGGTTCTGGCTTATACATCAGGTCTTTGAGCTCTATTTCCTGTTTTGATTCCTCATTGGGCCTGTGGTGGCCTCTTCTTGGCCATGCTCCTGAGTATGTTTTATTAACTTCATTCTTCTGTTCTTCTCCATCTGTGTTCTTCTGTTGAATTTCTCTCTTCTGTAAACCAAGAGTGTTGTAAATCCTTAACTGAACTGCATTTTACTGTTATCTCTAATTTGCTCTAGTTATTCCAAGACTTAAGAGTGAAGGTGCAAATGTAAGGTACAGAATCCTATAATTGAATAAAAATATAACCCACTTCTGAAAAAGGTTTACTTTCTGCCTCTTTTTAACCTAAGTTCCATTCTCCTATAGTTTTGAAACCTAACATAAGTCACAGTGTAAAATGGTCAAATGATGTGCAGCCTCTCAGAGTTAGAGTCACTTTTCTTTATGATCAAATAGTTTAGTCAATGGTCACTTGAATAGGTGATTTTGATTCTGCATGGGCCAGTTGCTCTTGCCTTGTCAGTAAAATTAGATCATTTGACTGAATTAGTTATATATTTTCTTTCTTATTGGATATTTTATTTATTTACATTTCAAATTATCCCCTTTCAAGTTTTCCCTTAAAAATCTCCTATCACTTCCCCCTCCCCCCAGCTTCTAGGAGGGTGCTCCCCCACCCATCCACCAACACCCAATCTCCCTGCCCTGGCATTCCCCATTCCCCTTTGTTAATGATTTAGTCCCTGGGAACTCTGTGGGGGGGCACGGGGGGGGAGGTCTGGTTAGTTGATATTGCTGTTCTTCCTATGGGGCTGCAAAACCCCTCAGCTCTTTTAGTCCTTTCTATAACTTCTCCATTGGGGACCCCATGCTCAATCCAATGGTTGAATGTCAACTCTGTATTTGTCAGGCTCTGGCAGAGCCTCTCAGGAGACAGCCATGTCAGGCTCCTCGCATCAAGCACTTCTTGGCATCCTCAATAGTGTCTGGTTTGGTGTCTGTATATGGGATGGATCTCCAGGTGGGGCAGTCTCTAGATGGCCTTTCGTTCAGGCTCTGCTCCACACTTTGCCTCCATGTTCCCTCTTCTAAGAAAGACTGAAGCATCCACATTTTGGTCTTCCTTCTTCTGGAGCTTCATGTGGTCTGTGAATTGTAGTTTGGGTATTCTGAGCTTTTTGGCCAATATCCACTTATCAGTGAGTGCATACCATATGTATTATTTTGTGACTGGGTTACTTCAGGATGATACTTTCTAGATATTTATTTTCTATTTGGAATATTTTCCACTTTATATGCAATTTGCCCAACTTTGGAATTGATACTTTGCTCCAAATTTTAAGCAATATAGGTAACAAATTTGGTTGTCAGTCAAAATACAACTATTACATTAATTGATAAGAACTTCCAAACAGATTTCAGCTTTCAAAATGAGACAATCCTTGAAATCCTTATTGCAAATTTAATAGATGATTCTTTAGCTAAAACTACTACCTAGTACTGCCCCTGCCCCCAATTACATGCTATTTACATGTGTGTTCAGGTGTCTGATTTCTAAATAATATTGTTCCTAATCACTATAGACACTTTTGATTGTTTGCTGTTGTGTATTTAATCAGATGCAGAAAGAATTATTTTACCTTTACTAAGTACTCCCAGGACTAACTTCTTTTGTAACGGGACAGCTAGATAACAACAAAACCTTCAAATGAGAGTGTGTTGAGTGTGTGTGTGTGTGTGTGTGTGTGTGTGTGTGTGTGTGTGTGTGTGTATGTATGCATGTGTGTGAATTTCTGGTAAAATTTGTGTCCCTCTCTATTTATTCTTCTTTAGATGAAGAGAATCAGCTCCTAACCTAATCCTATATTGGAGATGCAGTTTATCTCCAATGTCCAGCTAAAACTATCATACAAAATGTATAATATAATGACCTAAATTGACTCCTTTCTGCCATTTCATTGCAGAAGAGTTTAAGAATGTGTAATTTACCTTGGCCTAATCTGCTCTATGCCAACACAGTCTTTCTTTACCTTCAACTTTCTTTAAATAGGGAGACTTAGTCTTCCCCTAGATTCCTTGTAGCTCTTAGCTTTGGACATTTTTGAAGTAAATTTGATACTGTTAAAACAATGTGAATTGATTTTCCTCAATTTATACTTATAATTGATTGGGAAATACACAATTTTTTCTATCTCTTAGCACAAAGTCTCTTGCTTTCTCTATTTTTTGGCATCTGTGGTAAGAGTGTATAGCTAGCTTATGTCATTTATGCATAGTGGAGCTTTCTAAACCAAGATAGAAGCCTCATTCTTTACTAGTGAGGTTTACATATTAAATTCCATACTTAGTAAACCCTAATAGAATGTTAATTTAAAGATGAATGGGATTTCCCATTTCCTAAGAAGTGCCACAGAGTTTGATACAAATAATAGACACACATTAAAACAATTTTTAATGTCTTAAGAATTTGGATTGCACTTTATGTGTTCAAGCGAGTCACTGGACACTAATTACTGTTTTACTTTGCAGAAATAGTGCTTAAAAGAGGTTTATTGCTGTAGAAGGGCAGATAAATCAACTTCCTATATTTACTTCATTGCGTGGCGAATAACCCCTTTATGCAAATATATATCTTCCAACAGCTTAACTTCCAATGGAGTTATGATAGGTGGGAAAAACTGGGCAGCCACAAAGTCCTTAGACATGATCTTAACCTTGGGGTCACTGGGATATTTCACCAGACGTCCCATGTCTATAGAAAGTGAAATGCTTTCAAAGAGCTAACTACAGCAGTTGTAGCAAAAGCACATTAAGTCGAATGGTTCCAGACCTCATTGCAGAGGCATATGGAAACCCAGATATTCTGTCTTGCATGTGTACATTTCTTGAAACACTGAATTCTAGACACAAAATAGAATAATACTGTTTCATTTCTAAATTCATGACAATAAGATCTCTTGAGTAGGAGAAATGCATAAAAATAGTTATATCTGTGTATGAGTATCATGCCTTTTGAACACTCAACAGTACAACTTCACGACTCACCTTCAAGTGACATGCTTATTTGCCATTTTATTTGCAAAATGATGATAAAAACAAATGATATCTTTATTGATTTCCTAATTTATGTATAGCCATGAGGACCTTAAGGAACTGAATTAACCTAACACACAGACACACACACACACACACACACACACACACAGACACACACACACAGACACACGCACACACACACACACACACACACAGACATACACACAGACACACACACACTGACACACACACACAATTTTTTGTACCTTTGCATAAAAATAATATTAATATTATATCTGCTAAAAAGTGTGTTTACTGCATCCAAGAATTCAACTTAAATTCAGACTTCTCTGAGTGAGGCTATGATAAGCCAAGAGCAAGACATTCAAAAGAATGGAATTTTCCAGCCAGGACAACCTGTCTACCTGTCTGCTTTTATTATTCATATGGAAGAAATGATTACCAAATCTTTAAGATAGATAAGACAATGCATGTCATGAAATGTTATAGTTTAAAGGGACTTAAGAATTAACTGAAGTAGCCAGGCGTGGTGGCGCACGCCTTTAATCCCAGCACTTGGGAGGCAGAGGCAGGTGGATTTCTGAGTTCGAGGCCAGCCTGGTCTACAGAGTGAGTTCCAGGATAGCCAGGGCTATACAGAGAAACCCTGTCTTGAAAAACAAAACAAAACAAAACAAAACAAAAACAAAAAACAAGCAAAGAATGAACTAAAGTAACAGTTACTGAGTACTGTTGTAGGTAATATACTGAAAGCTTTGCTTAAGAACTGTCCCAAGTACACAAATAGCTTATACAGCCATTCACTTATGGAGTTATACCTTGAATTTCGTTATGACTTGAAGGCCAATTTTATTAAAACACTATCTTGCCTTGAGTGATATGAAAGAGTGGGAAGATGCAGAATTGTGATTGTCTCAAGATAATAGTGACTTTATGGATCATGGATGTTGTTTCATGTGAACTAGACTAGTCTCAAAGTGGTGATGTATCAAAGGATGACTTGGGATTCTTTGTCGAGGTGTCTGTATGTACTCTTCTGGAGCTTTAAGTTTTGGCTGCCATATGAAGTTTATGGATTTCTAATGACTGAAGCAAGGGAGTCATGCATTTGAGATAAGCAGTCTACTAATGAAGCAATAACCAGAGCCCCTGTCTTCTTTTGTTAACGTTTCTTTCTTTATCTCTCTTTCTCTCTCTCTCTTTCCTTCTCTCTCTCTCTCTCTCTCTCTCTCTCTCTCTGTTTCTCTCTTTCGTGTGTGTGTGTGTGTGTGTGTGTGTGTGTTTGTGTGTGCGCATGTGCACACATGCATGTATAGGTCTAAGCACCTGTGTATTGGGAGAGACCAGAAGAGGACATTGAATCCCATAGGACTGAAACTCCTTGTGTTTCTGCAGTATGGCGTTTGCTATACAGATGCTGGGTTGTGAATTTGGTTCTCGTTACTGTAAGTCTCTTAATTGCTGAGACATTTTTGACGCTCAAATTTTTCATTCACAAATGTAAGCTATTTCCTGACTTGTAGTAATATCAAATGTCTCCACTCAAATTATTGATGATGTATGAAAGAGGTTCCTGGCTTCTTATCAGGATGCATTCTTGTTCTGTACTTGAATCCCTCTAATATGGAACACAGACACTGTTGTCTGTTCGCCTGTTTGCTTCCATTCTTCCTTACCTCCATGCCAGGCAGCATTCATTTATACATAGATAACCTTATTTCTCATGACTAGGAATCTATCCAAGATTTTGTTTTTAAACCCTCTTCTTGTCTGAGCACCAAAATCCTTTCCATCCTATCCTCAGGGCCCAACAATTAATATTCTTCAATCCTACCCTGCAATACAGTTAATATTGTTCCAGTTAATATTTTGTTATATCCATGCCATTGATTTTCTTATCTGCTTTAGACAGCGTCTTTGCTATATTTTGCCCCCTCCCATCTCTCATCTCTCTCTTTCTCCTCTCTCTCTCCTCTCTCCCCCCCCCCTCCCCCCCCTCTCTCTCTCTCTCTCTCTCTCCCTCTTTCTGGACAGGGTTTCTTGTGTATCCCTGGCTGTCCTGGAACTCACTCTGTAAATCAGGCTGGTTTCGAACTCAGGAATCCTCCTGCCTCTGCCTCCCAAGTGCTGGGATTACTGGCAAGTGCCACCACTGCCAGGCCCTTCTTTCATCCCTTATCTCACCTTTTAGGTGTCTACCTTGCTCCTCCTTCTCCAAAGCAAACCATACTGAGTTGTCCATGCTGAATAAATTTCAAGTGAGTATCCTAACTCATCAATGGCTCTAATTGAGATACCTTATCTCACCTTCATCTCAAGTTGCCAACTCTGGAATCTTTTTCAGAAAGAAAGAAATCTCACCCATC
Source organism: Mus musculus (assembly GCF_000001635.26). NCBI lineage: Eukaryota > Metazoa > Chordata > Mammalia > Rodentia > Muridae > Mus > Mus musculus. The sequence continues at coordinate 25,980,522 of NC_000069.6, read as the reverse complement.
CCATCATCTTTCAGTATCATCTCCATTCGGTCTGCTTTCTAGATTGTTGGGATCTATCTGCTATTGCAGTCTCTGCCAGCTTCTTGCTGCTGCTTTCATGCTTCCTCACATGCTACATGACTTCCTACCATGACATGGGGATATCCTTGAATTATAAGTCAGAATATACTTTTCTTCCCTAACTTGCTTCTTGACAGGTATTTGGTTACTGCAATGAGAAATGTACCTAAACTGTATATAAGACCATTATAAATTTCAAGCTTTAAATTTCACATGTTAAAGTGTTATTTCTTTTACCTAGACTCCTGGTCTTCTGTAGGATCCATGTCCTTTTAATGGTTAAATGTAAATTTCTTGCTCTCTTCAGATTTGATTACTTCCCTATATGTTCTAGATTTCCACCAGAATATTGAGTAGTTATTATCAAGTTAACACATTTAAAGTGTTTATTCCTCTTGTTCTTCTGTTCTTTGGTTAAAAGTAACCCCAAATTCAAACTCAGGAAATTATGCAGATGCTAGCTTCAAAATGAAGAATGGAGAGGTCTTACAAAAAGGAAATACCAACATGAGAGGAGAAAAGGACAGTTAAGCCAGTTAATATATCAATATATACATGTGAAAATTTATAGTTACGCATTGATAGCTAGTGCACCTAGTTAAACTTAATTAAAACAAATTTTGAAAGGTAAACAGATGGCTCAGCTATGAAGAACACTAACGCTTTCTTCCAGATGATCTGGTTTTGATGCTAAAGCATCAACACAGTGGTTCATAACAACCTATAACTTTAGGTAATTTCTGATATCCATTCTGATCTGATGTCCACTTCTGGTCTCCAAAGTGTCAGGCATATGTAATAGTCATATATTCAGGCACAAAACCTACACACATAAAATAGTGTAAAATTTTTGATATGGAAGCCCAAGGCTGGAGAGATGGCTCAGTAGTTAAGAAATTTCCTGTTCTAACAGACTAGCTGGTTCCTATTTCCTGTACCTATATGACTATTAACAAGTAACTTTAACTCCAGTTCTAGGGTATCAAATGGCTTCCTCTGGTCTCTGCACTAACTTGCAAGCATATGGTGAACACATAAGCATTCCTGAGCTCACAGATATACATAAATAAATACATGAATGATAAAGGCAGTAACTGAGACCAAAGCTCTTGTTAACGCATCCTTCCAGGGTCTGGTGGAGCCCATTCCTTGTGAGTCAGCCTTCTCTGACTATGCTATTCCCAAGTTCCCACATAGTACTCCAGCATAGTCATGTTTTTATACTTCCTATTTTTGCTTACAAGTTGTAGGATTCACTCTTTTAATTTCCTCCATTTTTAAAAAAAATACCTCTATCTTACGCAAACCTTTCTGAGTATGCTGTGTGAAAACATTATCCCCAGCCACCGCTGCTCCTAACCTCCTTTCTCTCTTGCTTATTTCCACATGGAATTGTAACCATCGAAGATATGATACCATACACTTACCTTATTTTTGCCTTGATTATCCCCTTAGTATTATATTTAGGATTTATTCGTATGTAACTTTGTCTTGTGCTTAGTCTAGTACTTAACCCATAAAAACACCCAATGAATATTTTATAAATAAATGAATGTATTTGCAAGAAATGAATAATAATAATGGCACAGGTTCAATGAGTGTGAGCAAACAAGTCTTGAACAATATTACTCATGATTAAGGACATATTATATTGAAATTTCTTAAAATTCCATGCCCTGTACTAAAATTATTCTTTCTCCTCACTCTTTGCTTTTGTACCATGCGTGATGGTCACTGTGAGGAAGCCAAAATTTCTATATTATTTTGAATAAGTTATAATATTGCTCAAGTCCTCATATTCATTTCACTAAGTTTATACATGAATTTGAGCATCTATCACTTCCCATTACTGCTCCCCATTCTCTGAGATCCATTATAAGTATAAGGGTTTGCAGTCTTCTTTCTGTACAAAGACTCAGCTGTGAAAGGAATGACACTTCTCAGCTGGAGGACCCTTTCAAGGGAAAAGTTAGAGACATCAGCTGTGGAAAGGTTTCCTGATGGTGCATGGTGTTTGCTTTAGAAAACCTTTTTAAAATCAGCAAATCAAATGTCTCTCTAGTATATCATGATCTGGTTTGTTGATGTGTATAGTATAATTCATTCCATTTGATAAAAAGCAGAGCAAAGTCATACTCTATGAATCATATTTGTAATATATGTGTCATTTTCATGTAATACTATTGCTATATGTACATCATTTAATACCAAATCAAAGGCTGGGAAAGTAAGTTACTCTGGAATCTTCATTGCAGTACAATATGATCTTTCTTCTCAAATAATTTAGAAAAAAATAAAACAAGGCACTAAGCCATGAACCCTTTGGCAGATTCACAACTAAGACAACACTGTTTATTGTTTTCACATAGAGGCACAAAGCACAATTCAAAGGAATTTCCCATTTCTCCAGACAGATTATGTAGATGATGTGTTAAGATAATTTTTAAAGAAATCAATCACAGTTATCAAGTACAATAAACAGACACCACGGCTGGTTTTGGATGCAGTACCAGGTATGTACAGACATATTGACAAATGGGAAAAGTATAAATGGAGCCGACATAGCGGGGAAGGGCAAGGTTCCCTCTTAACTGAACAGGTCTGCTAGTCTGAGTGAGAAAATGCAAAGGGATAATTGAGGCTGGGAGAGCCACTTACAGGGGCAGAGGTGCAAGGCAGTGCAAGAATTCATATACTACATCTCCTCTGTGCTCACTTGGAAATGAAACACAGTCGATTGTATCCAGCAAACATGCATGGGGTACTTAGCAAATAAAACTACATCAACAGTGTTCCATATAGATTTCTTTTGTTGTTTTTTAATTTACATAATTTAGTTTGTGGGTTAGTAGAATTTATTTTTTTATTGGCTATTTTTTTTTTCTTTTACATTTCAAATGTTTTCCTCTTTTCAGGTCTCCCCTTTGGAAAACCTCCATCACATCTTCCCTCCTCTTGCCTCTATGAGGGTGCTCCTCCACCCACCCACTCCCTCTCTTCCTGCCCTGGCATTCCCCTATACTGGGGCATCAAACACCCTCAGGCCCAAGGGCCTTTCCTCTTACAGATGGCCAACAAGGCCATCCTCTGCCACATATGTGGCAAGCGTCATGGGTCCCTTTGTGTGTATTCTTTGGTTGGTGGTTCAGTCCCTCAGAGCAACAGGGGGTCTGGCCTGTTGACACTGTTGCTCCCTCCATTGGGCTGTGTAATTCCCCTTATCTCCTTCAGCCCCTTCTTCAACTCCTCCATCAGGACCCCACCCCACCCCCGCCCCACCTGCTCAGTCCACTGTTTGGCTGTGAGCATTCACCTCTGTATTTGTCAAGCTATGGCAGAGCTTCTCAGGAGACAGCTACATAAGGCTCCCTTAAGTGAACAATTCCTGGAATCCACAATAGTGTCTGGGTTTGGTGTTTGTATTTGTGATGGATCCCCAGGTGGGTTTCTGAATAGCTTTTCCTTCAGTCTTTGCTACACACTTTGCCTCCATATTTCCTCCTGTGAGTATTTTGTTCTCCCTTCTAAGAAGCACTGAAGCATCCACATTTTGCTCTTCTGTCTTTTTAGACTTCATATGGTCTGTGAATTGAATCTTGGGTATTCCAAACTTTGGGGATAATATCCACTAATCAGTGAGTATATACCATGGGTGTTCTTTTGTGACTGAGTTACCTCACTCAGGATGATATTTTCAAGTTTTATCCATTTGCCTGTAAATTTCATGAAGTCATTGTTTTTAATAGCTGAATAGTACTCCATTGTGTAAATGTACCACATTTTCTGTATCCATTCCTCTGTTCAGGGACATCTGGGTTATTTCCAGCTTCAGGCTATCATAAATATGGCTGCTATGAACATAGTGGAACATGTGTCCTTATCACGTGTTGGAGCATCTTTTGGGTATATGTCAAGGAGTGGTATAGCTGGGTCCTCAGGTAAAATTATGCCCAGTTTTCTGAGGAACCACTGATTTCCAGAGTGGTTGTACCACCTTGCAATACCACCAGAAATGTAAAAGTGTTCCTTTTTCTCCACATCCTTTCCAACATCTGCTCTCACCTGAATTTTTTATCTTAGCCATTCTGAGTGGTGTGAGGTGGAATCTTAGGGTTATTTTGATTTGTGTTTTCCTGATGACTATAGATGTTGAACATTTCTCTCTCTTTCTTTCTTTCTTTCTTTCTTTCTTTCTTTCTTTCTTTCTTTCTTTCTTTCTTTCTTTCTTTCTTCCTTCCTTCCTTCCTTCCTTCCTTCCTTTCTTTCTTTCTTTCTTTCTTTCTTTCTTTCTTTCTTTCTTTCTTTCTTTCAGTTTTTCAAGACAGGATTTCTCTGTATAGCTCTGGCTGTCCTGGAACTCACTCTGTAGACCAGACTGGCCTCAAACTCAGATATCTGCGTGCCTCTGCCTCCCAAGTGCTGGGATTAAGTGCTTCTCAGCCATTCGAGTTTCTTCAGTTAAAAATTCTGTTTAGCTCTGTTTACCATTTTTAATAGGGTTATTTGGTACTCAGGAGTCTAACTTCTTGAGTTCTTTGTATATATTGGATCTTAGCCCTCTATCAGATATAGGATTGGTAAAGATTTTTTCCCAATCTGTTGGTTGCTGTTTTGTCTTATTGACAGTGTCCTTAGCCTTTCAGAAGCTTTGCAATTTTATGAGGTCCCACTTGTCGATTGTTGATCTTAGAGCCTAAGCCATTGGTGTTCTGTTCAGGAAATATTCTCCTATGCCCATGTGTTTGAGACTTTTCTCCACTTTCTCTTCTATTAGATTCAGTGCATCTGGTTTTATATGAAGGCTCTTGGTCCACTTGGACTTGAGCTTTGTACAAGGAGATAAGAATGCATCAATTTTCATTCTTTCACATGTTGACCACCAGCTGAACGAGCACCATTCATTGAAAATGATGTCTCTTTTCCACTGGATGCTTTTAACTTCTTTGTCAAAGATCAAGTGGCCATAGGTGTGTGGGATCATTTCAGGGTCTTCAATTATAATCCATTGATACCTGCCTATCTCTGTATCAATGCCATGCAGCTTTGAACACTATTGCTCTGTAGTACAGCTTGAGGTCAGGGATGGTGATTACCCTAGAAGTTATTCTATTGTTGAGAATAGTTTTGCCTATTCTGGGTTTTTGTTATTCCAAATGAATTTGAGAATTGCTCTTTCTACCTCTATGAGGAATTGAGTTGAAAGTTTGATGGGGATTGAATTGAATCTGTAGATTGCTTTTGGCAAGATGGCCATTTTTACTATATAAATCCTGACGATCCATGAGCATGGAAGATCTTTCCACCTTATGAGGTTCTCTTCAATTTCTTTCTTCAGAGATTTGAAGTTCCTGTTGTACAGTTCTTTCACTTGCTTGGTTAGATTTTTATTATCATATTCCTACATTATAATGCCGCCTTCTATTTTTTTTTTCTGGAGACAGACAGGGCTTCTCTGTGTAGCCCTGGCTGTCCTGGAACTCACTCTGTAGACCAGGCTGGCCTCACACTCAGAAATCCACCTGCCTCTGCCTCCCAAGTGCTGGGATTAAAGGCATGAGCCACCACACCTGGTTAGATAATGCTGCCTTCTTAAAAACTGATGTTGCATATTGTTTAATCAGTCCAATTCTTCAATTGGCAAGATTATTATATTAAAAACTAAGGAATTATCGCTATCTGTGTTTCTATGTGAAGGTTATTTATTTATTTATTTATTTATTTATTTTATTTTATTTTCAAAGGCAGAGGCATGCATGGTCTGTACACTAAACTACCTCTGAACTCATTTTCTTGCTCTGGCTGTCCCAGGCCTTAAGTTGAAATTCCAGTCTTAGTCTCCCAAGTGCTAGGGACACAGCTTTGAAGTGCAATCCAGGGATGACATTTTGATGCTTTTGCAATTAAATTTCTTTTGTTCAAAAAATATTCTACACAAGTAGTTACATAGCTTGATAATGCTACATTAATATTCTAAACAAGTCATTAAATGCATACCTTGAAATACACTGTTTAAGAAAGTATTAACAGTGTTATATTAGTGTTTTGAGGTTTTCATATAATATCTAATATTACCTATTAAGCATGTAGAGAACTTCATAGTATAAAACCAAAGAATTGAATTTTTTCTAAGTCATTTTATTAGTTGTTTAACAATTTCAATCATGTCATAATCCCATTTGCTCCATTCCCTAAACTCTGCCCAGATCTATCTGCTGTTTCCCTATTCAACACTTCATGTACTATTATTTTAATTATTCAAGAACAATTTATGTTAGCCAAATATTTGATGTGTGCTTTACCCCTGAAGAATGATAAACTACTTGAGAAAACAAATAAACAAACAAACAAATGAACAAAAACCTTCTTCTCACTCTGCCAGAAGCTAAGAATCTCCAACATCTCCATGGATAGGTATAAAATTTTGTACCCAACTCATCTTTTCATGTTGGGATTTAGTCTGACCTGAACTTGCACAAGATTGTACATATGTCACAAATACTGGGAGGTGATAGGTACAGCTGCCTTGGTATGGATAGAATATTTTCTGTTAGTTATCCATTCACTACTTTTGGCTCTTATATTTTCCAACTCTTCCACAGTGATCCCACAGCTCTGGGAGTATGTGTGGGATTATTAATACCTAGGTTCCATTTAGCTCTGAGAATTTTGCAGGCTTTTATTCCTCTTGGCTTGGGAGTTGTGAGTCTCTGGTTTTTTTTTGTTGTTGTTTGTTTGTTTGTTTGTTTGTTTGTTTTTTGTTTTTTCCAAGACAGGGTTTCTCTGTGTAGCCCTGGCTGTCCTGGAACTCAGTTTGTAGACCAGGCTGGCCTCAAACTCAGAAATCTACCTGCCTGTGCCTCCTGAGTGCAGGGATTAAAGGTGTGCACCACCACGCCCAGCTGTGAGTCTCTGTTTTAATCACCATTGTCTTCATGTAGAAGTTTCTCAGATGAGGGTTGAGGAATCCATTATCGACATGAATAGTGATAGAGTCATAATAAGTCAGTTTAATACTATGTCCATTTAGTGACATAATAGAAGTAGGTTGCCTAGTAGGGCTTATGATTTGTCAAGACACAGGTTCTTAGCCCAATAATGTTGCCAGGAATGGGTTACATCTTCTGGAGCCGAGCTTAAATCAGCTTAGGAAGTGGTTGGCTACTTCCATGAAGTTGTGCCACTATTCAACCACTGTGCATGCCTTGCCAGGCTGGAAATTATTATAGCTTGCAATGTTCATGGCAGGGCGTGATCAATAACTAGATTTCTCCTATAGTACCTTGCATTGTACTGTCAATTCTATGAATGAAGTGATTAAAGATTAATTGCATCATGTTTTATGAGTCAAATATGTGGTATCTTCATCAATAATGTCCTATATTAAGTTCTGTTGTAAATCTAAGAACAATGGCAATACCTTCCATAGCTTCAGGTTCTATGGAACTTCACAGACCAACAACTCCAGAGAAATAGGCCATTCCTAGTACTGGGTTTTTAGTTAGCCTTTGGTATCTAATGTGGGCATGGTTCTTTTGTTACAGGATAACTCCATTCTCCTCTCTGTCTCTCTGTCTCTCTGTCTCTCTGTCTCTGTCTCTGTCTCTCTCTCCATATATATGTGTGTGTGTGTGTGTGTATGTGTGTACACATGCATGCATGTGAATGTGTGTGTATCACATTTTCAATATTCATCCATAAGTTGACAAGTAACTATACTGATCCATTTTTGGCTATCATGAATAAAGCAGCAAAGGACTTGAGTGAGCGTGTGTTCCTATCATAGGATATGGAGCCCTTTAGTTATATATTTGAGATTGGGATAGCTGGAGAGAAGAGTAGATCAATTTTTTTATTTTCAGCTTTAGGGGAATCTTTGCATTGATTATCCTAATGGCACTAGTTTTATTTCCCACCATCAGTGAATTAGTGCTTTCATTCTTCCCTTATAACAACAAGAATGCTATCTTTTGTTTTTGTTACTTTAGACCTTCTGTTTTGAAAGATATTAAGTCTCAAACAAGATTTGGGCTTATTTGCATTTTCCTGAAGTCAAAGCATTTTTACCATTTAATGTGTTTCTTGGCCATTTGCATTTTGCCTTTGAGAAATTTCTGCTGCTTTATTCTATTCCCCAATTTTAATTGTACTGTTTCTAGTTTTTTTTTTAAATTGTATTCTCGATACTAATCACCCATCAAATGTACAGCTGATAATAGTTTCTCTATTACGTAGGCTGCGACTTTACTCAAGAGATGGTGTCTTTGTTATACAGAAACTTTTCACTTCTATGAGGTCTTATTTGTCAATTTTTACTGCTAGTGACTAAACTCTGACACTGTTCAGAAAGTGCTCTCCTGTGCCACCAAGTTTAAGCATATTTCTTAAAATTTTCTCAATCAGAGTCTTATGTTTGAGAAATTGATACATTCAGAAAAATTAGTTTTGTGCAATGTAAGAGAGCAGGATTGAATTTCATTCTCCTTAAATGTAACTATCTGGTTTGACCAGAACATTACTAAAATTAGAAAAGATAAACAATCAGTGCCAGGCAGACATGGTTGCTAATGTCTATAATCCTAGCACTTTAGAGGCAGAGAACTGTAGATATCTGTGAGTTCAAGAGCAGCCTGGTCTACAATACAGCCCAAGTTGCATAAAAAAGAGACCTTGTCTAAAAATTTAAGTCACTGAAACAAAAAGTAGGTATATTGAATAGATTAATAAGATATAATTTAGGCAAACAGATAAAAATAAATGAGACAATTCGAATTAATGTAAATACAAATGAAAATGAGACTTTTAACAGACACGGAGGAAATTCAATGAAATCTAAAAACATATTTTTAAAATCTATATAAGATTTTAAATTAAAATTAAATTCTATATAACTAAAATGTATTGTTATAGAATGCTAACATTTCTCCAATGTGTACTGTTGTGTTTTTTGTCAAACAACAGGTTGCTATGGGAACTTGATTTACATATAGGGTCTCCATTTTATTGCACTGATCACTTAGTTTGAAGTCATGTCAGTACCATGGTGCATATATATATATATATATATATATATATATATATATACACATATATATATACACATATATATATATACACATATATTTATAGATATATATATAATATTTATATGACACATACTATGATATATATATGCAGGCTTATTATATGTATATATACACACATGTATATATATACATACATTGTGGGGGGGTTGGTGTGTGGTGTAGTATCTGTGTACGTTTATCCTATGAAAGTTAAGTCAAGCCTAAGTAAATACTTTAAATGCACTCATAACACCAAGTATGATAAAAGCAGTTATTTAAAAATCTCCCAACTAAAAAATAAAATAAAATAAAAACCCAGTACATATAGATTCATTACAAGTTTCTACCTGATCTTCAATAAGAACTAACACCAGTACTCCTCAAACTATTCCACAAAATAGAAAAGAGAAGAACATTTCCAACTTTACTTTTCAAAACCAGTATTACCCCAATGTCAAAATTAAAGAACCAACAGCCAATTTCTCAATAAAATACTAACAAAGCAAATTAGAGGACATATCAAAAGCATTATCTGTCATGATCAACTCAGCTTCAACTCAAAAATGAAGGAATAGTTCAGCACAAATTGGTCTATAAATATAATCTACCATGCAAATAGAGTAAAGGAGAGAAACCACATAATCATCTCATTAAAGGCAGGAAAAGGCAATGACAAACATCTATTCATATTATTAGTAATAAAGACTAGGGATACAGGAGACACATTTCAAGATAATGAATGTCATATACAGAAATCCCACAGCAAGTATCACTGTAAATTGAGCAAAACCAAAAATACCTCCACTAAAATCAGGAACAAAACAAAGATGACTACTCTCTTCTTTCTTGTTCTACATAATACTTGAGTTTCTCACTAGAAAAGTAAGAAAACTAAAGGAGATAGATTGTAGGAAATAAAGAAACCCAAACATCTTTATTTGCCAGTGATATGATTATATATGTAAAGGACCTTAAGGAACCCATCAAAAGAACACCCACTGATGACAAATACATTCAGCAAATTAGCAGAATATAAACTCTACAGACAAAAATTTGTTGTTCTTTATATAAACACCAGGAAAGAAATTAAGAAAACTAATATCACCATTCGTATTAAGTTATTGATTAATTATCTTGGAATAAATAGAATCAAGAAAGTGAAGGACTTATAAATGAAGAACTTAAGCACTGAGAAAAGAAACTGAAGATGATACCGGAAGATGGAAAGACTTTGTGTACTCTTCAACTAAGAGGATTAACCTTGTGAAGATGGCCACCCTACCAAAAGCAACCTACATATTCAATGCAATCGCTATCAAAATCACAACACAATTCTTCACACAAGCTGGTAAGGAATCTTACATTTCATATAGAAATACAAAGAACACAGGGTACAATAAACAATCCTAAACAATAACCTTTTGGAGGCCTCACATTTCTAGATTTCCAAGTGTACCACTGTGTTATAGTAATGAAGACAGCATCGTACTGACATGACTTCAAACTAAGTTATCAGTGCAATAGCATTGAGGCCCTACATGTAAACCCAAGTTCCCATAGCAACCTGTTGTTTGACAAAGAATATAACTGTGCACATTGAAAAAGCGATAGCATTCTACAACAATGAATTTTAGTGATATAGAAAATGTTAAAATGATTAAAGAAACCAAAGTGTAAACTTTTAAAATTGCATTGTTTATAAACAAATATGAACTCATGACCTTTTTTTTTCTTTTCAAATACATACATTGCCAAACTAAAGAAAAGGCCAAGTCATAGATTATTAACCTAGTGGAGAAACTAAAAAATACTAGGAACTAAAAAATTACTTTAAAAAGAACAATATACAAGTTTAAAACTATGTTTAGAGTGCAATGTGTCATCAGTAATAATATCATTAACTCAGTTATGCATATTCATGTGTTTGTGTGCCAAGAAGGCCTAAAATTATGACTTAATAGGAGCAATGTATATAAAATGTGTAATGTATCAATGTATAATAACTTTGTTATTATTAGAAGACAATGCTTATTGGGGAAAAGGTTCATTTCCAATCTGAGTTGAGTGTAATAAAAGTTGAGTGTAATTTTTGTAATGACAAAATTACATGCCTACATCTAGAAAAAAAATTCATACTGAAACTCAATGATGAATTAATGTAATTTAATTAAAATTAATAAAGACATACATAACATGTTCAAGGATTATTATAATGTCAGACAAAAATCTGATAATTATCAATTATCAAGAAATAAAAATTAAAAAGCATTAAGAATATAGAAATATATGAAAAAACATTGTTATAGCAAAATAAGAATTCTAATGAAAGCTATGCAAGTGGTCAATGATTTTGTTTCCTTTTTTAAAATATTTTTATTAGGTATTTTCCTCATTTACATTTCCAATTCTATCCCAAAAGTCCCCTATATCCTCCCCCCATTCCCTTACCCACCCACTCCCACTTTTTGGCCCTGGCATTCCCCTGTACTGGGGTATATAAAGTTTGCAAGTCCAATGGGCCTCTCTTTCCAGTGATGGCCAACTAGGCCATCTTTTGATACATATGCAGCTAGAGTCAAGAGCTCCGGGGTACTGGTTAGTTCATAATGTTGTTGCACCTATAGGGTTGCAGATCCTTTTAGCTCCTTGGATACTTTCTCTAGCTCCTCCATTGGGGGCCCTGTGATCCATCCAATAGCTGACTCTGAACATCCACTTCTGTTTGCTATGCCCCGGCATAGTCTCACAAGAGACAGCTATATCTCTGTATAGCCTTGGGAACTCAGTTTGTAGACCAGGCTGGCCTCACACTCAGAAATCCGCCTGCCTCTGCCTCCTGAGTGCTGGGAATAAAGGTGTGCGCCACCATGGGAGTATCACATGAAATCCTTCTCTGCTTCTATTGGTCACTTTATAATAATGGAATGAAAGTTAGGAAATAGAGACTCCCCTTCTCTCTGCATACTCATGCAATTACCAATACGGAAATGGGGACCTATTGAGACAATGGCTCTCTGCAAGTAAGGGAATCAGTCCGTCAACAGCAGCCAGAGTCAGCATGCACCCTCATGTATATTTTCTGTAGTCTTGAACTTTGAGACATAGATATATAATTTTAAGTCCCAAAGTATGTTATTTAGCTATGACTAATAGAGTATTCATAAGAATTTATTGTTTTATGGTGTTTAGTCATATCTATTTGGAAAACAAATATTACTATTCTGAAAGCTTTTATGTCAAAAATAAAAATATTTTATTTAAAAGATTACCACTATTGGCATCTGCCAAGTTTGTTTCTTTTTACAGATTTCTTGTGACTATATCATCCATAGTACTTTATAGCATAAGGGAGGTAACTGAGAGATATCCCTTCCCTTCTCTACTCTCTGTAAAATATTCCAAACTTAGTTAAAAAAAAAAAACAGCAGTACTAACCAAAAGGTCCTAAATTGTGTACGTTCTAATGATTCTTTAAGACCATTTCTAATTTATATTGAGTATGAGACTAAAAAGTTTCTGTACTCAACTAAATGCAACCAGATTAATGAAGCAATGAAAATTTTCTAACACAAGGATTTGGGTTTCCCTGCCTACTGAACTGGCAACAACATTGAGTGTGTGCAAGGAAGGAGTGGGTGACACATCTATAGATATTCTCTGTGTATCTCAGTCCAGGAGCCCTCGTGGTATAGAGATGCCTCTTTGCTTCACTGCATTTATGGAAGAAATATGTGTTTTGCATTCAGATCTTTACATAATATTCAACTCCCACATTTTAGAAACTTTTTGCATTTTTTACATTTATTATTATCTTTGTTTGCTTATACACCCAGGATAGCAATTTTTTCTAGCATGCACTTTTCCTTCCTGTTTAAATTCATGTAATCTTAAACAGTTTCACAAGTTTGAAAAAAATTTTTCAAAGCTGAGATAGCATACTAATCAGTGGTAGGTGGTTGGCTACACATGTCTGAAGAAGGGGTTCTATTCTCAAGTCCACACACACACAAGGAATCTGTCATCTACGCAGCTGTCCAGAAATACTTTCCCATCACCTGATAGAGATTTAGCTCCTTGTAAAACGAACTGATATTTCCTGGTGTAGATAACTTGCAGGCTACCTAATAGACCTTTATTGAAAAACACATGCCTCTCTGTATACATTTATCATAAGTATGGTGTATCTATGACATTTCTTGTTCACGGTGCAATTGTAAGAACCATGTGCTCTTGAATGCTTTCCAGGAGAAGTTTTATCTCATTAATATTTTTACTTTTATTTTCCTTTCTCCTTGGGGTTTTCATTGTATTCTCATATACCTATTGCTATTCGACCTGCACTACTGTCTGTTCTTATCATTTGACCTTCTGCCATCTATTTTGGTATCAGACTTCTTTTTAGTATATTACAAATATCAGTTGCTTGAGTTATTATTTATTTATTGACTGTTTAATATATGCTTTCTCTCTACATATTTTAAATGTTTATATAGTAAAATTTTTCATAGCTTCTATAATCCTATGTTGCTCTTGACACATTCTCATTATCTATGTCATATATATAATCTCTAAATTGCCTTTTAAGGTTTTATTGTTTTATAATTACATCCTTAATCAATTGAAATTGGGTGAGACAGAGATGCAATGTATTTTCTTTGAGTGCATAGTCAGTTTTGCCATCCATTTACTAAATTAGACTAGCCTTCACAAATGAATTTAAGATACCTCTTTAGTGATCCATCACATTCCATAATATATTATTATCAACTATGGAGCAATATACACTTCTCTGCCCTTGGTTTTAAATTTTTTCATTCATGTAAAAACTACTTACTGGCTGGAAGTGCAATCTCTTTGTGCTGTAGGGTCCTAAAATTTTGGCTTTTCTTCTTTTATCCATTAAATTATTTACTTATTTATCCACTTTACACACCAATATCAGCACCCCCTCTCCTCCAAGTCCCCCCACAAACAACTCCTCCCTACATTCTCCCCTTCTTCCCTGGATATCACTTCACCCTGAAACATCAAGTCCCTGCAGAACTAGGTACATCCTCTGCCACTGAGGCCAAACAAGGCAACCCAGTTACGGGAATGAGGTCCACAGGCAGTCAACAGAATCAGGGACAATCCTTACTCCAAACCCTACATGAAGACCAAGCTTTACATCTGATACATATATCCACCCTGTTCTTGCTCTTTAGTGGTTCATTCTCTGGAAGCCCTAATCATGTCCAGATTACTTGACTCTGTTGGTCTTCCTGTGGAGGTTCTATCCTCTTTGGGTCCCTCAATCCATCCAGTAACTCTTCCACAAGACTCCCCAGGCTCCATCTAATGTTTGGTTGTGAGTCTCTGCATCTCCTTCCATAGGCTGCTGTGTGGAGTCTCTCAGAAGACAGTTATGCTAGGTTTATACCTGCAAACACAACAGAATATTATTAATAGTGTCAGGGATTGGTGCTTGCCTATGTGATAAGTCTCAATTTGGGCCTGTTAGTTTTATTCTTGAAATAATGCTCTCCTATCCTGAATTAGATAGATAGATAGATAGATAGATAGATAGATAGATAGATAGATGAGATAGAGATATATAGATAGACAGTTTCTACGTTTCAGTGTTTAACTATTGACGGAGAAAAAATATATCTAACATATCTTTATAATCTCCACAATTCCCTAACCAATTTGGTAAATTTACAAAGTTACTCAGTGTATGTATATACTAAGGAATCTTTATGTGACTACTGGGCCCCCAGTTGTAGAAACTTTATCAGTTTCATGTAACTTTACAAATATAAAATGATGTTGATTCTGGTCAAGACACAGTGGGGTGTTTGTTTGCTTGTTTTTCCTTTAGGCAAAAAAGAAAAGACAGTTTATTAGAATGTTGTTCCTATTTGCTGTGTTCTATGTGTATGTTTTGGCATAACACTATAGCACAGATGACACTCATAGGAACTTAAATATCTATTAATAAAATGATGGAATCACACAGTTCATGATTTGTAAGTTAATTAGAAAGAGCTACTACTAAGTTTACCCTGGGTTATATAATATCATGGAGTTCTTACTTTGAGCCTGTAACAATCTATACAGAAACCCCTGTCATTGGCACTGGGTAGAATAAGAAGAAAGCCTGCTTAATTTCCAGCTGTTTTTGTGTCATCCACTAAGAAAATCTGAGAGCTGACTCCATTCTATCCTTTGTGCTGTAATGTTTCCTCAAATTAGCATGAAATGACAGAGACAGGCTGGGTACTAATTTGCTTATTCTAGGAAAGAAGCTCAGAGACCACTGGAATGACTCTTTATTTTGTATTCCAAATAATAGAAAATGAAGCTGTTTTCCAGGATGACAAAGATTGGAAACATAAAGGACATACTGGCTCCATAAAACGCGCCAGGTCTGTGGCAGAGGGAGCCAGTGTCAACTACCAAGAGCCACTGGAAAGTCTTATGGTGGAGACAAGACAGGGATTCAGACCCAGGTACATTGGCACGGTCCATAGAAGACAACCACCATTTACATTTTGCTAGTTTATTGGGGTGCTCGTGCTGAATCATTTTACTGACGTAATAATAGTCTGAGTTCATCGTATCAACATTGACATTGAAATAAACCTGATCCTGCTTTCCTACAGCAGGAATACAAGTTGGATGGCTCTAGATTTTTCTGAAGTGAGGCAGAGATTTCTGGACTGCTGCTGTATGTTTGCCTTGACTGATTTTCACTCCCCCAAATTTTCTGCTCTGATTTAACAGTTTCAACTGAAATAGATAACGATCTGCACTCTAGCATCGGAGTTCTCAGCTAAGCACCCAAGCTCTACCCATGAGCAAACAGAGACAAATATTTATTAGTTCATGGAAAAAAAGAAAACTAATTAAGAGTTAGAAGTGGTAGCAGGCTAATAGTCATAGAGCTTGGGTAGCAGAGGGTGACAGTCATAGAGCTTGGGTAGCAGAGGGTGACAGTCGTAGAGCTTGGGTAGCAGAGGGTGACAGTCATAGAGCTTGGCAATAGGTTTAGTACTATTCAGTAATATTGAGACCTTCCTATGGCTCAATCTGGTTATTTATTTCCATTTCAGGAAAAAGGTACAGGTGCTTTAGATGATTTTTAACTTAGAGAGGAAAGGCAGAGAGATGACTGTGAAAGAGTAGAAGAACAACAGAAGGGCAGTGTTAGTGTCGGGTCTCTGAGAATCCTGGTTTCTAGTGAGCGTCTTGCAGAAAACTTGTGTTCTCTGATAATGTAGTACAACTCTGCTGTTAAACAAAATAAATGGCACATTGTTATCAGTGGTTTACAAATAGCTGACCCCTTTTTAAAGGTACAGAGCAAATCCATTGTTTTTATTTTAAGAAATTACAATAAATAAAAAGAAATGTGTGGCTTAGTGCTTCAGTACTCAAAATCACAATGAGATGAAATATGCAATAGCTTTGGAAAATATGGAAATGATGTGGGATTTTTCTTCATTTACCAGGTCTTAATGGTGGTGGTGGGGGAATGATGTACCTCCAATTGATACTAAAAAGAAACTGTTTTATTATGTTTACTACACAATGAGCCTGCCTAAGGCATTCCCTTGTTGTGTTATACATTATTAACTGTTATAAACCATTACTCTGAATAGTACCCAAGTGGCCTGGAAGTTAATGTATCTCTTTAAGTGCTTAGCTCACTCCAAGAGAGTAACTTAGACACTGAAAGTGACTGCTTATTCGTTAATGCCAGTTCTGCAATATGAAGATAAATTGTGTGACAGGGTTAAAACTGGTCAGGAAACATACGAGGATGAACAGGGCAAAGGGCACATTTATCAAGAAGACACTCTGAACATATAGAATATCCATTTCAATAATTATTGAATGATGTTCTAGACAAAAGTCTCATTAAATTTATCCTCTCCCTCCCCCTCCCCCTCTCCTCCCCCCATGTATGTGAGAGATCTAGGTATCATAATATTATCGATTCATCATCAATGTATCATCTGTCAATTACCTGGCACTTAAGCATCACCTCTAATGTCATCCCCTTTTATCTATTTCACATATGCCTTTAGGAAACAGGGAGAATGGATTTTATGCTTCTGCAGACAGAACCATTCTCCTGCTTTAATTACTGATCATTAAATGGTTATACGTGGTGAATAAAACTTGGTAGCTTATTTCATTCTATTTCTCCTGTTAAACTTACTCATTGTTATGATTCTTATGGCTTTTGATTAATGAATCCGGCCAAAGAACATAAAGAAGGGAGAGAGGGAGAGAAGGAGGGATGGAGGGAGGGAAGGAGGGGAGGACAGACAGACTTAATCGGTCTTACAGTTGAAGGAGAAACAACCCATCCTTGAGACAAGCACAGCGTCAGGAGCTGGAGGCAGTGGTCAGGGAGCAGAGTAGGCTCAAAGCGGTGAGGAGCTGTCAACCTTCCAGTCTCACTCCCTAGTGACCCATATATACCAGCAGAGCTCTGCCTCCTAAATGTTTCACACTATTCACAAATAACGCCATAACCTAGGGTTTGCTTTTAAAATAAGGGAACATAGGTAAATATTTCCCATTCCACATACAACACTCGCCAATTGAGAAAATGTTCCTGTTTCTTATAGACTATGAAGGACAGCAATGAGTGACAGCTGACAGTTTCATGGCTCTTGTCCTGGCTTGTGTTTGTCAATTTGACACAAGTTAGAGTTATTGGTGAAGACCAACTCTTAAGTGAGGAAATGCCTATTAATGGACTATAGGCAAATCTGCTCAGCATTTACCTTATTAATGGTGACGTGGGAGGGTACAACCCACTGTATGTGGTGACACATTTGAAAAAGTACTGATTATGTAACAGAGCAGGCTAAGCCAGCCATAAGGAGAAAGCCAGTAAAGAACATTCTTTCATGTCCCTGCTTCAGGTCCTGCCTCCAGGTTCCTGCCCTGATTTCCCTCAGTGATAGAGTGTGACCTTGGAATTATAAGCAGAAATAAAATCTTTCCTCCCCAAGTTGCTTTCTGGTCATGATGCGGACAACACAGCAATAGAAACCTAACTGGAACAATTGTTATCTCAACACAGGATGGTCCCATTCTGTTCTTTGTTCCTGCTTACAGGAGACGTTATATATATTCACCTATGGAATCTATTTCCTTATCAGATATATTTTATGGACACAATATACAACAGAATTATGAAATATAGTCAAAAGAGAGTGAGAATTTTTTGAAAATTTTGACAACCCAATGATAATTCATGACTTGAACTTTTGTGTTAGAAACAATTTGTTTAATGAGGCATTAATATTTTTATTTACTATGCTGTGAACTATTTCTAAACATCCAAACTTTTCTTGCAATTTTGAATTTCCTCCTCTAATTTGCATATGCAGCAGAGTTAGTAGAGTGACAGGTTTTTGTTTGGTGCTTCATTATATGAGTGATGAAGTGATTTGAGGAAGGAAAGACGAAAGGAAGACAAACAGAGCAGGAAGAACTATCACATGAAGAACAGAATCAAAGAAAATTTAAAAAGTGCTAAACCAGATAAAACATCATATATATAAAAAAAGCAATCTCAGGCTTTCATGCATTACTTCATACAATAGCAGTCACTTATGACCAAATAATTATAACAAAATCCTCACTGTGTTTAATAAATAAGTTGCATGATGAAATTCTCACATTGCCATTAAATTTTTATTAAGATGATCAATCTTTGAAAGAGTTGGTAGAATTTTCATATTTTCACATATGAAGAATTTAAGAGCAAAATAATAAGGGCTTCTTACAGCACCATAGTTTAATATGTAAAAGATGAACATATGAGATGGACAGGGCATTTAGTCTTTCTTTCTTTCTTTCTTTCTTTCTTTCTTTCTTTCTTTCTTTCTTTCTTTCTTTCTTTCTTTCTTCCTTCCTTCCTTCCTTCCTTCCTTCCTTCCTTCCTTCCTTCCTTCCTCTTTCTTTCTTCCTTTCTTTCTTTTCCTTTCTTTTTTTTCAGGGGGGGGGGGGTTCAAGACAGGGTTTCTCTGTGTAGCCTTGGCTATCCTGAAACTCACTCTGTAGACCAGGCTGGCCTTGAACTCAAAAATCTGCCTGCCTCTGCCTCCCAAGTGCTAGGATTAAAGGTGTGCTCTACCACCGCCTGGCTCTTCCTTCCTTCCTTCCTTCCTTCCTTCCTTCCTTCCTTCCTTCCTTCCTTCCTTCCTTCCTTCCTTCCTCCCTCCCTCCCTCCCTCCCTCCCTCCCTCCCTCCCTCCCTCCCTCCCCCCCCCTCTCTTTCTTTTTTCCTGAATCCAGATTTTATTTCCCTGCCCCCATCTGTCCACTCTCTGACTGCTCCACATCCTATATCTCCTCTCCAGTAGGATATTCCCACCACCCAGCCCCCACCCAACCAGACCTCTAAACTTCCTAGGGCCTCTAGTCCTTTGAAGGTTAGGTGCATCTTCTCTGACTGAACCCAGACCCGGCAGTCCTCTACTGTATGTGTTTGGGGGGCCTCATTTTAGCTAATATATGATGCTTAGTTTAATGTCCATTGTTTGAAAGATCTTGGGGATCCAGGTTAATTGAGACTGCTGGTCCTCTTACAGGGTCACTGTCCTCCTCAATTTCTTCCTGCTTTTTTTCTAATTCAACAACAGGGATCAGCAGCTTCTGTCCATTCATTGGGTGCAAATATCTGCATTTGACTCTTTCAGCTGCTTGCTGGGTCTTCCGGAGGGCAGTCATGATACATCCATTTTTGTGAGCTCTCCATAGTAATAGTGCCAGGCCTTGGGAACCTCCCCTTGAGCTGGATCCCACTTTGGGCCTGTTGCTGGACCTTCTTTTCCTCGGGATTCTCTCCATTTCCATTCCAGTTCTTTCAGACAGGATCAATTTTAGGTCAAAATTTTTACTGTGAGATGACAACCCCCTACCTCACTTGGTGCCCTGTCTTCCTGCTGGAGGTGGGCTCTATAAGTTCCCTCTCCCTACTGTCTGGCATTTCCTCTAAGGTCCCTACCTTTGAATCCTGAGAGTCTCTTGCCTTCCAGATATTTGGTGCACTCTGGAGGGTGCCCCTAGCCTCCTATCAACTGAGGTTGCCTGTTTCCTTTCTGCTGACCCCCAGGGCTTCAGTCTTTTTCCCTCACCCAATACCAGATCATGTTCTCCTCCTACCCACACCTCTTGTCTACTTTCCCAGGTCCCTTCCTCCTTCCCACTTGTGATTGCTTTCTTCTCCCTCCTAAGTGGGACTGAGAAGTCCTCACTTAGGTCTTTCAGCTTGTTGACCTTTTTGAGTTCTGTGGATTGTACCTTGGGTATTCTGCACTTTTTTTAATGGCTAATATCCACTTATTAGTGAGTAAATACCATGCATGTACTTTTGGGTCTGAGTTACCTCACTCAGGATGATATTTTTAGTTCCATCCATTTGCCTGCAAAACTGAGGATGTCCTCGTTCTTAATAGCTGAGTACTATTACATTGTGTAAATAAACCACATATTCTGTATCCATTTTTCTGTCATGGAACATCTAGGTTGTTTCCAGCTTCTAGCTATCACAAACAAGGCCACTATGAACATAGTGGAGCATGTATTATTGTGGTATGGCAGGGCATCTTTTGGGTATATTTGCAAGAGTGGTATTGCTGGGTCTTCAGGTAGATCTATTTCCAATTTTCTGAGGAATCTCCAGATTGATTTCCAGAGTGATTGTACCAGTTTGCATTCCCACCAAAAATGGAGGAGTGTTCCTCCTTCTCCACATCCTTGCCAACATATGTTGTCACTTGGGGTTTCTATCTTAGCCATTCTGATAGGTGTGAGGTGGAACCTCAGGATCCTTTTGATTTGTATTTCCTAATCACTAAGGACTTTGAACATTTCTTTAGGTGCTTCTCAGCCATTTGAAATTCCTCTGTTGTGAATTCTTGGTTTTGTTCTATACCCTATTTTTTTTTATTGTGTTTCTTGTCTTTTGGGTGGTTAGCTTCTTGAGTTCTTTATATATTTTGGATATTATCCCTCTATTGGATATAGGGTTTGTGAAGATTTTTCCCAGTCTGTAGGCTGCTGATTTGTCATATTCACTATGTCCTTTGCCTTACAGAATCATCCCAGTTTCATGAGGTCCCATTTATCAATTCTTGTTCCTAGAGTGTGAGCCATTGGAGTTCTGTTTATGAAATTTCCCCCTGTGCAATGAGTTCAAGGCTCTATCCCACTTTCTCTTCTATTAGATTCAGGGTATCTGGTTTTATGTTAAGGTGTTTGATGCACTTGAACTTGAGCTTTATGCAAGGTTACAAATGTGGGTCTATTTTCATTTTTGTACATATAGAGAGCACCTTTTATTGAAGATGCTTTCTTTTTTTTCTATTGTATATTTTTGGCATCTTTGTCAAAGACCAAGTATCCCTAAATATGTGGTTTTATTTTGGGGTCTTCAATTCAATTCCAATGATCAATGTGTCTGTCTCTGTACCAATACCATGCAGTTTTTATCACGATTGCTCTGTTGTAAAGCTTGAGGTCAGGGATGGTGATTCCCCCAGCCATTCTTTTATTGTTAAGAACTGTTTTCGCTATTCTGAGTTTTTTGCCTTCCCAGATAATTTTGAGAATTGTTCTTTCCATGTCTTTGAAGAATTTTGTATTGAATACATTGAATCTATAAATTGCCTTTGGTAGGTTGGCCATTCTTACTATGTTAATTCTGCCAATCCATGAGCATGGGAGATATCTCCATTTCCTGATATCTTCATTGTTTTCTTTCTTGGAAGACTTGAAGTTATTGTCATACAGGTCTTTCACTTGTTTGTTTAGAGTTACCCCAAGATCTCTTATATTATTTATGGCTAGTATAAAGGAAGTTGTTTCCCTAATTTCTTTCTCTGCATAATTTGTATAAAGGAAGGCTACTAATTTATTTGAGTTAATTTTATATCCAGACACTTTGCTGAAGTCGTTTATCAGTTGGAAAAGTTCTCTGGTAGAATTTTTGGGTCGGTATGTATACTATCATATTATCTGCAAATAGTGCAAATAAATACCTTTATTTCTTCTTTGCCAATTTGTATCCCATTGATTTGTTTTTGTTCTCTTATTGTTCTAGCTAGCACTTTGACTCCTATATTGAATAGATATGGGGAGAGTGGACATCCTTGTCTTGTCCCTAATTTTAGTGGGATTGCTTCATGTATTTCTCAATTTAATTTGATATTGGCTATTGGTTTGCTGTAAGTTGCTTTTATTATGTTTCAGTATGAGCCTTGAATTACTGATCTCTCTAATATTTTAACATGCAATACTTTGATGTAGCTACTGAGAAACCTTAGATGATCTTTTCAACTATAGGAATGAGTGCCAAAATGGTGACCCTAACCTAGATGAACATGTCTACCTCTGGTCTTATGTATACAACCATCATTGGGTTAGATGAGGTGTAACCACCAGCTTGAGGTACCTTGTCCATTGATGAGATTAGAAGTATATAGGTCAGAATGTCCAGGCTTCACTTACCAAAAAACTTGTAGATGAAAGACATGCAATTTATCCTGTGACCCCCAGGATTTAAACACAGAAACTGAGAATTTTCAAGCTCTTATTAAAACTGTTTTCTCACAATTAAAAAGACTTACAATAAATCTGGTTTCTTCAAATATTTTACACACAATATTTTTAATCACATTTGGTAATCCTTGTGAGTGACTTGGTATGAATATCATTGAAAAGATTCCTCCATGAGGTGAGAGAATTTATTATCTTATGAAGAGATGGTGAAATTGTATGAAAGTACACTAAATAAAATTACTATGGTGATAGCAGGATCCAAATGGTCTTGGATCCCTTCTCTTCTTTTTGTGTAGATGGATGCTTTCGGAGTGGTTTGCATGACATATGTCCCTCCACACACTCACATGTTTAAACCAGCTGGCAAGCATATGAGGTGGAGCCTTGCTGAAAGAAGTATGTCACTACCTTTTGGCCTTGAGCTTTTGCAGCAGGCCCCATTCCTGATTTCTCTCTTCAGTGTGCTGACCTGCTTAATGGTTTTTCTGCCATGCCTTTCCCATCATAAGAGACCATATTCACCCAGAATGATACAGCAAATATACCCAGTCTCCTTTAAGTTTATCTCAGACAGGTAAGTTACCGTAACAACAGAAAAGAAACTAAGACACCTTTTTACTACAACTTTTGTTTAGCCCCTAACAGGTTCAATTGGTACCATGGAAAGACAGTCATCCACTTAAACAACTTCACAAATCTCTTCATGTCATGCCTTCCATGGCCCTGTCTGTGTCTTTGAGCATATAGTCTCCTTCAGCACCAGTGGCATTTGATCAGCTGTTAGTAACAATCATTTTATCCCCAGGCATCCTTACTTGGTTTAAGAACCTCTTTTATGGTATCTTCTGCTTATCACAACTTCTGCTTGTTTGTTTCCATCATGAATGACCAACTATTTGATAGCACCACATGAGGAAGATACTTTCAGATTCTAAGTAACAGTCAGCTTGCTATACAGAGAAGACAGCAAGGCACTTATGAACTTTCTATTAAATTTCACCTTTTCCTCTGCTGTGTATAATTGTTCTTCCTTCACGTTCTATCAGTAGTAACACAGCAGTGTTGCCAGACTTCTCATTTTTGTGGTAATACTCAGTAATAAATAAGCAATATTAAACACTGTGTGTAAGGAATGAGCAGTGCTTCTTGCATTCCCCACCATGTATAATTCAAGAAAGTACCTCTATTATATTATTCTTTCCATATTTGTTGTGAATGCAAACAAAAGAGGCTAATTCATGGAGTTGGAAGAGATGATCATGAACTCTGATTCTAGTGATCCTTACCATAACAAGTTAAATATTCAAGATTCGTAATGTTGAGAGAGCTAGCCTCAGCAAAATCAAAATTTCTAAGTGTAGTTTGTTTTGTGTATGTACGTAATGCTAACTGACTTCTATCACATTATACGTAGGCTAGAATTGTATTAAAAGATGAAGAATGACTATCATCATTTATTAACTCATGAATTAGTGTAAAAAGTTATTTTTGATAAAAATTGTGTCCAGATAATACAGTGGCTATTTTCTTCAATAGTCTCTGCTGTATCCATTACAATATCTTCTTCATTTATATGCCAGGCTTTAGATTAGTAACAATAAAATAAATGGTAATTACAGTTTATTTTTAGTGGGTGTTTTAAAACATCAACTCTAAGTAGTGCTAAATGTTTACTGTGCAATTACAATGTGGGAATAAATTAATAACCCAGAAAAACAAAAGAAGGGACTGGCATACCTTTCTCAGTGATGAATATTTGTGTTCTAACAAACACTGCTCCACAAATGTAGGTTTCCTACTTGAACTGATGCTTTATGTCTGGAGGGATTTCATATACTGAAGGACAATGTTTGCTGGTACTGTTATGGGAAAAGAATGAGATGCAGCTTACATAGAGTTAGTACCTGAGGGATTTTGTGTGTGTATGTGTGGTAAATATGTGAATGATAGACACCATAAATGGATAGTTGCCTAGATTTTTTTCTTATGTAGGAATTTTTTGATGGAATCTTGAAAGTTATAAAACTATATTTTAGAGCGATATCCATTTTTTACTACAGATAAATTAAAAAGTAATTTTTACTCAGATTTTTACTCCGGTCGTTGCTCACACTGCCTCTTCCAGATTCTTCCATAAGAAATATATTATTACTTTAAATTGTTGTCATATTAATTATATTGTACATTTTGCTTACTTTTTAAAAGTATGTCTGTGATTATTTCTTTTATTTTTGAGATTATAATGTGGTTATATCATCTCCCCATGTCTTGGCTTCATTCTAAACACTCCTTTTTGCTTTCAAACTGACGGGATCCTTCTTTCATTTATTATGATTATGTGCATTTTTAAAATATATTTAGACACACACATATATATTCTATGAAATATGTTTCAGTGAAAATTAAGGTTTTATTGTTACTTTCCTGCTTCAATTAAAACCTATTTAGCATTAAACATTAATTGGTTAGATAAATAAATGCTTTAATTGAAACAGGGTTACTTTATACTCCCTTCCTCTCCTCAGCACCTGATTACATCTCTCCAGCTCCTCTACATCTCCCTGAACTCCCAAAATGACAACTTCTTTTCCTTTGATTGATTGATTGATGGCATGCACAAATATAAATACAATCTGTTAATTGATTTTGTGTGTGTATGTGCGCGCATGTGTGTATAAACATATAAAGATCTCCTGCTAAGTCCATTTCTGTTGTGGTTGTATACTCGGGAATGGCCAGTCTACATTGGAAAGCCACTAATGGGACTCATTTGACATTAGTTGCCTGTAGTTATTTTGTCTAGTGGTGGGCACCCATGGAAACTTCCACCTTCCAAATTCATTCGCTCATTGTTGTTGCTATTGTTCTGGTCCCGTTTATGCAGCCATTATAGGAGAAACTGTTTCACAGCAAACTTCCTGCCATTCTCACTTAGACTCTTCTCCAGACCTAACAATGATGCTCCCTGCGCCATAAATGCAAGACCTGTATTGTAAATGTATCTATCCGCTTTGATCTTCCCATGAGAAGCCTATTATTTAGAACATAAAAGTAGACCTGTAAAAAGCAAGGGTAACTAATTTAGTTTGTAGAAATCACACTAAAACATACTGTAATTTTTATTCTAAGTATATTATATTTTAATTTTATAATTAAAATAGTAAGGAATAGCTTTAAAATTTGGAAAATATGCTATACAAGTCATTTTAAAAATTCAATTTTCATGCAATTTCTTGATTTAATGCACTCATTTTCATAGTGCTTTAATCATAGAATATTATTTGTTGTAATTTAGATAGTAATTATTGAGAATTTCCTATATACATACAAAGATAATTATTTAGTTTCTCTGTTTCTTTCAAAATTATACAGTTATCAATTAGAAACAATCTCTAGATACTGCACGATAATTTTTTTCTACCTGATTTTTTTCACTAGGTATGCTCAGACAATGCTGAGATAATTTATCTGAATGTTACATTAATATTATATCTTTTTTTGATTATGAACCTGGATTTGAATGGCTAAGTCAGCTCTCCAGCCTGACAGTTATATTATATTATCATATTTATATATTTTACATATCATTACATATAATACACAATTTGACTTTCTAATACTGGACTTACACAAATAAATTTGAAATTTAATAAATTAATACTAATATAAAAGTATATAATTGAAATTTAGAAAACACAGGATCTATTTCCTACTATGTCAGTAAAGACACTTTCTCTGTGAAGTTCTCTTCTAGTGAATTACATGTTCACTCATTAGTTGTCAGTTTCTTAGATGGTACAATAGAAGCCAAGGCAAAAACTGCCAAAACCAATTTATGCATAAAGAGATCATTAAATAAATCAATATTATATTAACATGCTCTGTAGATTTTCCTCTTTTAATAAGATTTTCATCTTAAGCACAATCCTTCACAAAATACTCAAGTACTGGGATTACCACCTTCTACTTTACATACAGCATATGCAAAATATTGTCTCAAGGTTGTCTTTTCATTGGTACAATGACTGTGTCTGAAAAATTGAATCAATAATCTTTCAATTTGAATTTTTAATTTAATTTTTATCTTTGCATTTTACCAAAAAAACAAAACAAAACAAAACAAAACAAAAAAACCCAAAAAACAACCATGCAACCATGGAGTCAATTACCAGAAAATAAGCTTGATGTGTTTATTGTTAGTATTAAATTATCATCAAAATCAAAACAGAACCTAAACCATAACTGACATGTTCATTGATCTTGTTGGGTTTCCAGTACCTTGAAAAATATCAAGACCCAGAAGATCTAGTTAGGAGACACTGTTTGAAGGTCATTAGCAGTGAGTATTCATTCCCTTGGGCTGATTTTTTCACAAATCATAAGATTATTTTGTTCTTACCATAAAGCACAAATGTCAGGAATTCTTCAATGAGTCACAGTGTCCTCCAAAGAAAGACCAAACTAATACCATGGCCTCCACAGGCATATTGCCTCTCCCTCATGGCCTCCACAGGCATATTGCCGCTCCCTCACACCTGTGCAGTAACTCTCCTTTGATGTTCAGAAGTACAACTCCTCTCTGACACCTCAGTCTCCTGACGAATACAAGAGCCATGTGATCTCTGGCAGTCACACTAATCCTTGTAACCATTTAACTCAGCTTGGAAATCTTTTGTACTTCTCAGTATGACTCTTCTGAAAAATCATGCATGTGCATGCTTGCATGTGTGTGTGTAAAACACATGTATGTATCATTTTGCCTCTTCATGTGCTTACCTTCTTGAGAGGTTAGTCAATGTTTAAGGAATTTATGGCAGTTGACACAGGACATGATTCAAAAAACAATAGAGGGCCAAAGTAGATAGAAGCTCAAGCTAGAGACAGAGACACTGATTGAAAACATAAGAGTATAGGCTTTAAATTCATCAACTTAACACCTTTCTTCACTCATTTGGTAATGTATAAATGAAAGAGGAGGGTCTTACTAATTCTGATTTACATAACGTTCCTATCAATCTGAGAGTCTGATAGCTTCTTTTATTTTCTTTCCTAAACTTATGCTGTTGAAAATACCTAAACATTAGAATTTCCCCCAAAGACGTGTTTTTAATATTGTTTTTATGCATAAGGAATCTACATTTCCAAGACGATGGCAATTAATGAAAGTGCCTTGCCATCCACTCAGAAACAGCAGCTTTTGAAGTTAGATCTTACCTTTAGAGGACTGGAAAAATGGAACATTATAGTACAGTGGATTCCTGAATAGAGAGAAGCGGCACACATTTCCTGTTGCTATGAGAAAACTGCTTAGGAGAGAAAAGGTTTATTTAGCTCATATATCTAAGTTGCTGTCCATCATTGTGGGGAAGTCAAGACATATCGAACTTGAAGTAGGTATTTCTTATACACTCACCATCAAGAGCAGAAAAATGAATTCCGTATGCAAGCTGATGCTCATTTGCCCTTTTCCACTCTTACACAGTCCAGGAGCCCTTGTCTAGGTAACGGTGTCCCCTATAGTGGATGGGTTTTTACAAATCAGTTAATATAAACAAGACAGTTTCTCACAGACACACCCAAGGGACAACCTGCTCTAGAAAATCTCTCATTGAGACACCTTTGTTGGAGCATGCTATGCTGTGTCAAGTAGACAATTAAGACTAAACATTACAGAAGAAAGAGATCTAGGACACCTTTAGACAAAAGGCATATCTTGTGTTCTGTCCCACAGTTGAGTACACAAGGCAAATGCCTCATGCTATCACAGGGTTAAGTTGGCATGCTACCTCTTAAGCACTCCACAGTCTAGGTAGAAAACGGTGTTGGATAATATGACACTTGCATATATAAAATACATATTAGCAATGAGATGTGCTAGTTTCATTTAATGTACAATAAATAGTCAAAAGATGAAGAATGAAAAGTCAGCCACTTTATCATTTTGCAGTGAGGAGCCCTTGAGCTTCCGACATATATGTTGTGAATGAAAACCCCAATGTCAGGGACATGGCCTTTCACTGCTGAACTCAGAGTTCATTCAGTTTCCTAGTAGTGGTTGCTTGTTCAATGTCTCCCCAGCCGCAGTGCTCTCTCACCAGCTATTCATTTCAAATCCCTGTGAGGCTTCAAGGTGCAACTCAAATAGATTTCTACAAAGAAGCCTGTCCTACCAACTCACATAGAAACCTGCCTTTCATGCCAAGCCCAGAGGAGAGTCTTTCTGCATTCAAATACTTTATTCTACCTGCCCTGATTCCAATGGGTTCCGTGTCTTTCTGCTCATAACATAATGAAATCATGAGCATGTGAACATAATTCCCATATGTAACTTAGTAGGTTATTTCTTTTAAAGAACTCTGAGAAATCAAACCAATTGTAAGGGCCATGATTTTAGTGACTCACCCCAATTTTGCAACAGTATGCTCTCATTTGAAGTCAAATCTAGAAAACAGAGCTGCAGATGTGATGCCTATCGTATTTGAGAACATTGAAGGATGGCATAATTTGAGAAAAGTGTAGAGGAAGAAAAAGAACAATGATAAATTCACTCATTTTAACTGGCAGGGCTAAGTGAATACTCCTTCAATGAAAAAGTCATTAAGAGAATAATGAACACTACCAATTGCGCTAGGTTTCATGGGGTTTTAGACATTTTTAAATGAGCCAGTAAACATTGATAATGAAAATGTTTGTCTTGTTTTGTTTTGTTCTTTTCATTTCTGTACTCACATCCATAGGAATCCTTAAAGCCTACATAAGAATTCTGGAATTTGTCACCTTTAAAGAACTCACTGTCATTAAAGCATGGTATTGAGGGTAGAGAGATGGCTCAGTAGTTAAGAGTGCTTGATGTTCTTGTAGAAGACCAACATTCAATTTAAAGAACCTGTATCAGGTAGTTCAAACCACCCATAATTCCAGAGAGTCCCAGGAAGATCCAGACTCCTTTCTGGCCTCTGCAGGTCTCTGTACTCATATATGCATATGTACATAGAGATATACACATCCCCATACATAACGTTTTAGTCTTAAAAATAACCAGTATTAACATGATATTTCTTAATTGATATAGTTATACTCCTATTTTATTTGTTATTATATTAAATGGCAGAATTGTTGAGTTGAATTATGAAATATTTCTGGGATGTGTGGGGAAATAAATCACTACATAATTTTATTATCAAAGATGAATATACACCCTTAGATCCAAGTGTTTTATATTTTCTACAATGTAATTAGCTTGCAGACTGATTAACTTAATTCAATGAAAAAATGCCATAACCCTTTGTGATGGATATACTGATCATTACTATTGATCATAAAGAGAACAAAATCCATGACACGTTTTTATTAGTTACATAAATGTGCTTTTTAATTATTTAAAGGGAGAAGTGAAAGATTTAAAAGGTGATTGACTCATTCCCATTTCCCTTGATGTGGATGTTAATCAAATCTCTGACTCTACTCTCACCTTTAAACACTGGGAAATAGAACATTATTGTCTTTATTTGAAGGGGAGCTTTTCATTATAAGGATGTAATAAAGTCAAGTGTCCAGATTTTTTTTTTATATTTCATAGTGAGATTTTAGTAGGTGTTCAGATTTAAAATGAAACATGAAAAATTAATTAAGCAAAGTTAATCACTGTTCTTTTAAAATCTATATTAAATAAAATATTTTTACATATTTAAATTATTTTTATAGTTTATAGTTCTACTTCTAATACATTCATACTTCTTAGTAGACCCATTTATCTCGCTGTTTTTGGTTGCTTTTTGTATGTCTTTCCCCAAAAAGCAACAAAGGATTGCTCTCTCTTAAGTGTGAACTTATTTGCTCTACATGAGACACACTGTTCAAGTTATTCTTACACTTTGACACTCTTCTTTTAAGGACTGCATGTGAATTTTTACATTTACTTAACATATTGAAAATGTTGTCTCTTCCTTTTTTTTGGTTTTTTTTTTGTTTTTTTTTTTTGTTTGTTTGTTTTGTTTTGTTTTGTTTTGTTTTGTTTTTTTGAGACAGTGTTTCTCTGTGTATCCCTGACTGTCCTGGAACTCATTTTGTAGACCAGGCTGGCCTCAAACTCAGAAATCTGCCTGCCTCTGCCTCCCAAGTGCTGGGATTAAAGGCCTGAGCCACCACACCCGGCTATCCTTTTTTTTAAATATGTGTACATTTAGTTCTTCCTTTATTTTTGATGATGATGATGATGATTATGATGGGTGTGTGTGTGTGTGTGTGCTTGTATGTGTGTGTATGTTACAAAGTTCCTTCATTTTGAATAGAATCAGCGATGGGAATTACCTGTTCTGTAGGGAACTACCTTTCCTCTTCACCCTGATGTCAAACCCTTTTTGTACCTACACTTCCATTTGGTGTAATCTTTTGTGTCCATTGAACGACTGCATTGGCAGGTCACACCAATGTCAACAGTTTAACATTAACAGACATACACAGGCCACTCTCATGATGAAAGTACCAATTGTTGTTCACATTTAAGGTTCTCTGCATTCAAAGCTTGTTTCTCCCTGAATCCTGCACCCAAAACCACCTCTTTTCTCCCCATGGACACTGTTCGGTGATGCTGATCCTTCTTACCTACCAAGGAAATACATTCTCTGCTCTGTTACATGATGGCTAGCCCCTTCAATTGCGGTTTACTTTACTTAAGCTCCCAGGTTCTGATCATCCTAGCCTTTGATTTGAAGAACCTCAGCCAGTTTTATGGAAAAGAACTCTATTTACAGTCAGAACCCCATTTGAATAGACTTTTCCTGAGATATGGGTCAAGCTCTGGAAGAGAAAATTTTTGTCTCACCCCTGGATATATTTGTCTTCCCCCTTTACCAGTTTCAGTACAGCTACTTGTATGGCCTCTCCTTTCTTTTATCGCCTTGTTCCATCTGCCCAGAATTCTTAGCAAGTCTCACACATAGCAAGCCCCTAGTCAGCTTTTTCATGCAGCCCAAATACATGGATATGAAGAGAACTTGTCATTTTCTCCTTCCCTTGGGCAGATATGCTTCAATACACAGCTTTCTCTAGAGAAATTCATCTCAAAATAAACTCTTCCACATGTTCATTATGACTGTGTAGTATTGGGCTGAAATCACAACAGCATCTTTGCAAGTTTTACAGAGGGTAACAGCTAACTGACATATTGTTTTGTTCTTGGCCTCGTTGAAATCAGAGACTTTCATATTAATATCTTCTTTTTAAAAATTTCTTGCTTCATCCTAAATTTGAATCTATATGTTTGTAATTAGTTGCTGTTAATTATAAAGTATGTTAAAAATTTCAAGTTATTTCACCATGTAATTCATAAACACAGAATTAATAATTAAATTTAGTAGCAGACACTATTTCAAGACCGGGGATAGAGTAGTAAATGTAAAGGTTTTTGCCATCACACTATAATGAGGAAATGTGTAAATACGAATTTAAAAATGCAATGATAATTGCACATAAAACCACAGAAAAGGAATTTGCAAGCTGATAAGTGCTGTGAAGTAAACCAAAGGTGGTTGATGACCAGGCACAGAGTTAGATACGTGAGGGAGAGGATTTCATAAAGTCTGTATGGTACATGAAGGTAAGCAAACACACTAACCCAGTCTCATGGCTAAAATGGATTTGCATAGAAAGATTACACCCAGAAAACAAGCAGAGAATGACCTCCCCAATCAAAACAACAGAGTATGTGAACCCTGGCAAACCATCTGTAGTTTTATTTTTTATTTTACTGAAATCAAATAATGACTTGATGGTTGTAAACAGAAGTTATTATAGACAAACATTAATACTCATTCTCCTTCTTTGGAAGGTCAGTGAGAGATATTAGCTAGATCCGTGACTTGAACAAAGCCTACCCATTAGTAAAGATGGATACAGTGAACAAGGTCTACACTTACAGAATATATAACCTCCTATTGTGTGCCACCTTAGGTTGTATTTTTTCTTTGTTTGTTTTTTAAGTATAATGCAAACTTTTCTTTGGCCAGATAATAATAGCTTCTGCTGCTGGTCGGACCATGAGTACACGTAGATAACTCTGTAACTACTGAGATAGTCTTCTCTTAAATAGTTCTGCTTGCATTCTCTGCACTCAGTTTTACATTAAGAATATTCATGTTTGCCGAGATGGACCATGTAGAGACTGCCATATCCAGGGATCCACCCCATAATCAGCATCCAAACGCTGACACCATTGCATACACTAGCAAGATTTTATCGAAAGGACCCTGATATAGCTGTCTCTTGTGAGACTATGCCAGGGCCTAGCAAACACAGAAGTGGATGCTCACAGTCAGCTAATGGATGGATCACAGGCCTCCCAATGGAGGAGCTAGAGAAAGTACCCAAGGAGCTAAAGGGATCTGCAACCCTATAGGTGGAACAACATTATGAACTAACCAGTACGCCGGAGCTCTTGACTCTAGCTGCATATGTATCAAAAGATGGCCTAGTTGGCCATCACTGGAAAGAGAGGCCCATTGGACACGCAAACTTTATATGCCCCAGTACAGGGGAACTCCAGGGCCAAAAAGGGGGAGTGGGTGGGTAGGGGAGTGGGGGTGGGTGGCTACGGGGGACTTTTGATATAACATTGGAAATGTAAATGAGCTAAATACCTAATAAAAAATGGAAAAGAAAAAAAAAGAAATCATACACTTAGATGGAAACAAAGAATTTTCAGAATAAACAATTAAAGAAAACACTTCAAATTAAAAAAAAAGAAAAAAAGAAAAAAAGAATATGCATGTTTGGCCTAATCTTTCTTCCTTCCAAGGTCAATTTTTTTTTGTTTTTCTTTACATTTTTATTTTGTTCTCTTGTGTATTTTTGTTAATACTCTTTATTCAATTCATTCCCAATTGTCCCTGTCATTTTTCCCTGTTCTTTGATGTGTCTGACTTGGATTGGTAATTTTTTCATAAAATTTCTAGATATCTGGTGAGAGAAACCACTTAGTTTGTTTAATTAGAAGTTGACCCGTAGCCCTGTTAATATAACTCCAATGACTGAGGCTTACATTCCATCTATATCATGTAGCCTTAAAACCATTCATATAATTAACTACCCCTTGTCTGTTCTCAAGAAAACATCCTCACATGTGTCTGCTTCAGCAAAATACCCATTCATAAGACAGTTTCCAGAAAAACATCACACATCACACAACATATCCAGGTCTCCAAAGAAACCAGAAATTCCAACTTCAAGCTTCTTTCATGCCACCTTCATCCTTCAGAATGTACCAGCTGTGCCTGACAGTAAGGCTGTTTAGCTCTGTTGAGTAACACTTGATACACTAGTGTTCTGACTCACTCTCCCTTTCCTCTCCATTGGCAATACCTCAATTGTGTAATCTCAAGAACTTACTCTTGTTGAAAGTCTAAAATTTCTAGGTAATTAAAAGTAAGGAGAGACATAGATTTATTAAAACTAATAATAAAGCATGAGGTGAACACAGCATGTAAATTAAAGAAAAACAACAATTGGTTAAATAAATGCTAGTATCTCACCAATGTACAGTCACCAGGTAAAGGAGTTAGAAAAGGAGACTCTAATCACGTGATAGGACCACTCTAGTTGAAAGTTAAAGGAAAAAATGATTCCAATCCTTTAAGACAGACATAGAGAAACATCAGGTTATACAGATCCAGTTCAGGTTTCCTACTTGGGTGCTTCATTCTGCACCATTTTACTTTCTACCCTTTTTTCATTCACTCTGTATCATTTTTTATAAATTATCTTCCTCTCACCTTTCTGAAATGTCCTGGGAGTTTTTCTTCACTCAAGGTCTTCCTTGATTATCAGTTCCATCTGGGCATATTTTTAAAAACAAGTTCTACTTCCTGAAATTATTAGCCTAGAAACTTTTATGTTTTCTGGTCTCTTCTTATTTGTAATCTCTATCAGATGCTTTTCTGGAATCCTCAAATCAAAGACAATGAGAAAATTAACTGCACATCTGAATGTGTATTTTATATTTAAAAACCATGTCTTTGTAATTATGATTGCAAGATTATACCTTTGTTGTTTATAATGTGTAACCTTATTTGTAGAGGGTTGGAATGATTTTTTTCTCTTTCTGTTCATAGACATGATCCATTTGCATTGGTGCTTCCAACTGTAGCTGCGCGGGCCACTTGTTACACAGGTCCATTTGCTTCATGAGATCAGCCCCAGAAACAGCCCCAAGAATCCCATTCAGTGCCTTTCACGAGACAGTGAACAAATCCCTGTGATTAAGAAGAAGCTCCTCATAGCTTCCTGCATGCTGATGTAAAGTAGAGTCCCAAGGAAGTGGCCTGAGTGGCTCAGTGTATTTTATGTATAAAAATAGAATGCATGAAGTTGCAGTAATTCTCTATCAGTGAGACAGATTTTTTCTGAATCAAAAGAGAGAGATCTCGTGTTCCTGTCTGGTTGATTGAAAATAGATATTATGAAAATAATTAGCTAGGTGGATGTGGATAGGACCAGAAGATCCTTCATAGTTCATTTTTCTATTGAAGTAAACTTGAATCACACATATAGCCTTGACTTCATTAATGTAATTTTCTTATCACACAAGACATAAGCATGCAGCACAGAGTACACTGATGGATATTGATTAATTCAATCTAAAAGAACTCCATATAAATTATCTACATAACTAGTAAAGCTGCAATGGTGAATAAAGCTCAAGATCTATAATACTTCAGGGCCGGAGAGATACTCAGTTATTACGAGTGCATGCTTTTCCAGCACAGAACTTTAGTTTGGTACCCAGCACCTAGGCTTAGTGCATCAAAACTGCCCCTAACTCAAGCTCTAAGGGATCTGATGTCCTCCTCTGGTCTCTGGAAGTACCCATATGTACCCCCCATACACACATACATATATGAATAAATAAAATTTAAAACTTTAAAGCAATAATTACATTATATCTTATTCTTCACTTACTGTTTTTGGCAAACTATTTCTTCTTTCCACATATTTCCTCATCCTCATTTATGATGTGAAAGCAATGACTGCTTCCTGTCTCACAGAGGGATGGAGACAAAGTTGAATTGGGCATTTACATGTTTTTGTTTTTCTGCTGACTCTCGAGTGTAATTAGTAATGCGTTAACACATCTGCTGTATGTATGTGTTTATTCATGTACATGAGTGTGAGTGTACATTCTTGGCATAGTACATGAGAAGAGATCAGAGAACAGCCTGTAGGGCTGGTCGCAACATTCTATGTTGTTTAAGAACGACTCTACTTTTGTTTATCACTGTGTATGTATACCACATTGTCTGCTCGGTGAATCTGGGGAGTCTCCTGCTTTAACCCCTCATCTTAACATAACTGACATGGAACTACAGATGTATGATAACATGCTGATCTTTATGTGGATTCGGGGGATTTGAACTATGGACTTCATATGTGCGTGGTTTGCCCATTTAACCATCTTTGTAACTCAAAACATTTTTTATTATAAGAAAACAATACTGTAAATGTCCATGCCTCACATGGCCTATGTGAGTTCATCAGTATGAATGAGTGGCATACCATACCCTGACATGGACAGGAGGGCTTCTGAAGGACTTGCATCAGTGATTATTTTTCAAACATTATTCCCAAATTTCTGTATCATTTCAAAATGTCTAGCATATTTGCATCTGATAATCATTGCTGTAGTTATCAAATATGAACCATGGCTTTTCCAATATATTCATAAGAAATTCTATGAAAAATTAACACCATTTGTTTAAGTGGAAATGATTAAATTCATGCTTTGACTCTAAAATGACATTTCTGATTTTGGGGGCTAGAGTTACATTGTGTTTGAAAATAATATTGCACTTCTTTAGTATTCTTTTCTTTCAAATCACATTTTTTGTCTTTATTTCCTATGACTATATACTAACATTTACAGAGTATTTTGTTTTGTAGGTTTAATGTAATTTTTCTAGTTTTAGATACCATCTTAGGGTTTTTATTGGTGTGAAGAGACATCATGACCACCCTAACGGTTATAAGGGAGCATTTAATTAAGACTGGCTTATAGTTGAAAGGTTTAAGTCCCTGGTGGCACACAGGCAAATATGGTGCTGGGGAGTTACTAAAGAGTTCTACATCTGGATCTGCAGGCAGCAGGACGAGATATCACTAGGCCTGCCTTGAGCTTTTAAACTTCAAAGTCTACCTTCCCTAGTGGTATACTTCCTCCAAAAAGGACATGCCTCCTAAAAATGCTATGACTCCATATTGGCATATGAGGGTCATTTTTATTCAAACCACCACAGGTAACTTTTAACTTGAATTAAAACTATAGACTGCCCAAAAGACAAATTAGAATCATAAATGTATACGATTAGTTATTAGGCTGCCATAGAAATAAGAAATCATGTCATTTGTGAAGAAAATAGAATTGGAACTGCCATGTTAGCTGAAACAAGTCAAGACTAGAAAGGCCAATACCAAATGATCTCACTCACATGGAATCTAGAAATAAAAATGAATCAAGATTATGCCCTAGATACATAACTATAGGCTAATCCAACGGAGCAATTCCTCAACTGAGATTTTTTTTCTGCTCAGATTAATGTAGCTTGAGTTGAAATAAACTAATAGCCAGTTGTCCTGAATTAAATATTACATAGTGCATATATTCTATACATGTGTATATAAGAAAAATAACAAGGAACAACTCAAATATTTATTTTTTTAGTTATAAATAAATTAAGCCTCTTTACTATCATTACAACTGATGAAAACATGAAGAAAAAATAATTAAAAAAAAGCAAAGACTTCAATTTACCAGACTGCATTAAACAATTTTGTTGGGAATAGACATAAAACTCCTATATACACCAGTGTTTTCTTCTTGTTGCACGTGGTTCTTGGGAGGAGATAAGAGCAGAGGGAAATCATCCAATTTGCCTTTGTTTCACTAAGCATATAGCATATGATACTGAATAGCAAAACATATGTCCTTAAAATGAATCATTGCCACTAGTCTATTGATACAACTTCTATTAGCTAATTTTGCGATAGTTAAATCTCCATAGTTCTCATGTATACATTTATGTATAGATATTACATATATATTCATATATTGAGAGAGATAAATAGTTGCTAAGTAAATTTTGTCCCCAGCCGTTCCATTATTAAAAAATAAGGTTAATTCTATAAAAAAACAAATGGCAAAAATCAATTTTAAATGACAGCTGATATTTTTACCAAAAGAAACTTAAATCACAAAAAAAGAAAAAAACTTAAATCACTTAATATTATTTAAATGTAGAAAAAGTTAAGTTTAAGAGTTTACATTATGAAGAATAATATGGTTAATTAATTAAGATAAAGACTGGTATTCTAAGTTTAGCTCATAATTTATAGTGGTTAAATTTTCTAATGCAGTAAAAGTAGGTACAAATGTATGCAATTTAATTAGCATATATTATGCCCCTGTTTTAATAAATACTTAAAATGAGTAGGATGATACAACTTCTAATGCTGTATTCTTTAAACATATCTGATATTTTAAGAAACAAGTATTTCTCATATAAATGTTCATTGCAATTTATTTGTTCTATATTCAAGACTATAGAAATATATACTGAATGTAGAAACAGGGTTTTGATAGGCTGGGCAACTTTTAGGTCTGCATTCAGGATTAGTTAAATATTAGTTCAACATTCACTCTCCTTCATTTCCATGATGCTTCTAGTTAATATTACTTGATTTTTCTTAGTGAGTATAGTGTGCTGAACACAGTTGCTCTTTGGTTTCATTTTAATATATGTTAAATGTTTGCCTGCATCAGAGTTTACCGTTGTTATCATCTTACCAAATGATAAGTACTATTCTATATGAGCAGGTATTTGGTTGAATCCACAGGGTCCGGATTTTATACAGGAGATATCCTTCTGATACAAGTCAGATGGTTTGACAGGTGTTACTCTCCCTATATTCTCCTGACACCTGTTTATTCAGTACTTCAGTTTATCAAAATTGGAGCAAGGAGTAACCTTAGGTGAATTTACCATGATGTTTCTCCATGGGATGCCTGAGGCTATTAGAAGAAATAGACAAAAAAAAAAAAAGAAAGAAAGAAAGAAAGAAAGAAAGAAAGAAAGAAAGAAAGAAAGAAAGAAATCAAGAAAGAAATCAAGAAAGGAAAGGAAAGGAAAGGAAAGGAAAGGAAAGGAAAGGAAAGGAAAGGAAAGGAAAGGAAAGGAAAGGAAAGGAAAGGAAAGGAAAGGAAAAGAAAAGAAAAACAAATGCAAAGAGCATCCAGGGGCCCAGAGCTATGGCTTGAACTAATAAGGAACTTTGGTGCTGATGATATGGCTCATTAGAAAGGTGCTTTCCACTTAATTATGAAGACCTGAGTTCAAATCCCCAGCATGGGTACAACTCCATCACTTGGCAGTGGAGACAGAGGATGCTGTGGACCTACTGTCCAGCTAGGTTAGCCAAGATGCTCCATGTTCAATCAGAGTTTTTTTTTTTTTTCAAAATAAATATGAAAGAAGATGTAGAAGACACCTTACAAGAACTCCTCATCTCCACATATACATAACCAAACATACATGTGTGCACATGAACATGAACATACACACACACATATACAGAGAGAGAGAGACAGAGAGACACACACAGAGATAGAGAGAGGGGGGATCAATTTATTATATTTCAAAAAAAGATTTTGAGGGCAAACTTTTGTGTAGAACCCATGCATGATATACTATACCTTAAAGGTACCAGAATGTGTAGAAAATGATGAGAAAGTTTATGTTGATTTTCTCACATCTACTGCACTTTTGTTTACATTGCAAATGATCATAAATTGAATGTGCATTTTACAACTTATATAAGGTTTATTGTTTCAGGTCTATCTATCTATCTATCTATCTATCTATCTATCTATCTATCATCTATTTATTTTTCACCAAGGGAAATATTATCCAATATTCATAAAGTTTATGAGTCATAGAATTGAAATACATACACAGATTTTTGCAATGACATGCATTAAATGCTATACATCCACTGGATAGCTGTCCATGGAATACATAATTAGATGTTTGAAAAGTCCTTATTTAAGTTTATACTGCAGTGCCTCTCTTTGGCACACATAGAAATGTCAGGTAAAGA